>NC_064921.1:367615034-367969201 GCF_023897955.1 Schistocerca gregaria | reverse complement strand
ACGTAACCCAACTACAGCACTTATTTACGATGAACACGTTACTGCACTGAAATGGTACAGGAGTTATATATACTGGGTGATCAGAAAGTCGATGTAAATTTGAAAACTGAATAAATCACAGAATGTAGACAGAGAGGTGCAAATTTACGCACATGCTTGGAATGACATGGGGTTTTATTAGAACCAAAAAATACAAAGTTTCAAATGTCCAACAGATGGCGCTTCATCTGATCAGAAAAGCAATAATTAGCATAACAAAGTATGACAAAGCGAAGATGATCTCTACAGGAAATGCTCAATATGTCCATCTTTCCTCAACTATAGCTGTAGTCGAGGAATAATGTTGCGAAAAGCACTGTAAAGCATGTCCGGAGTTACGGTGAGGCGTTGGCGTCGGATGTTGTCTTTCAGAATCCCTAGAGATGTCGGTCGATCACGATACACTTGCGACTTCAGGTAACCCCAAAGCCAAGAATCGCACCAGACTGAGGTCTGGGCACATGGAGGCCAACCAAGCATGACGAAAGTTGCGGCTGAGCACACGATCACCACCAAACGACGCGCGCAAGAGATCTTTCACGCTTCTAGCAATACTTTCATTTTTTGCTCTAATAAAACCCCATGTCATTCCAAGCATGTGCGTCAATTTTTACCTCGCTATCTACATTATTCCATGGTTTAAGTTTTCAGATTTATACAGCCTTTTTGATCACCCGGTATATAATCAGTTAATTCTTCTGATTCATCTATGAAGTAAAAGTTGGCCACCAATAAATCCTTTACGCTTTTCTTAAACAGAATTTCATTGGTTGTTAAGGTTTTCATTGCTGCTGGCAACTTACTGAAAACCTGTGTTGCAGAGTAAAGCACACTTTCTTGTACAGGACTGTGATTTTAAATCATGGTGAAGATTATTCTTATTTCTAGTATTGATTCCATGAATTGAGCTATTGGTATGAAAAATTGTTACATTTTTAAAGATAGATTTCATTAAGAAATCTATTGTGAAGCGGTAGTTCGCATCCTTGGTACCCTAAACATGGTTATGCAGGATGTTCTTGAGTTCACACCACGTACAACTCGTACTGCACGATTTTCTCAGGAAAGCTTTAGCTTGGCTTGATAAATTACCCCAAAAAATATTCCCATATGACATCATGGAATGAAAATAAGCATACTATGCCAACTTTTCGTTTTTATATCCCTATGTCTGACACAATTCGCATTGCAGATAAGAGATTTGTTAACATACTTCAACAGTTTTGCGATGTGCTCCTCTCAGTTGAATTTATTATCGAGCTTTAATCTCAATAACTTAACACGATCCACTTCTTCCATCTCCTTACGTTTTACGCATATACTCATGGGGCACTCTTTACAAATTCTGAACTGGATGTAGTGTTTTTTCAAAGTTTAATAACAAAGAATTGGCTAGGAACCAGTGATTAATATCAACAAATCATTTATTAGCCGATATTCCTAAGACTACACTTGATTTGCTATTTCTTTCAATTCTTGTATCATCGCAAACAAAACAAACTTGGTATCTGGTAATGTTACTGATGAAAGGTCATTGATATACACAAGATTGGACCCCACATGTAATTATTTCCTAGTTCGATGGTGCATGATACCGTAATACATGTCACGTTCCTAATAACATTTTTTTCCTGCCAGAGATAAAGATTTGAACCATTTTGCAGCATTTCCTGTTAACTATAATATCCTAATTTACGTAAAAGGATATTGTGACTCACACAGTCAAATGCCTTTGACAGATCAAAAATATACCAGCAGCCTGCAATTTTGTGTCTAATGAATTGAATACATTTTCACTGTAAGTGTAGATACCCTACTCAATATCAGAATCCTTCAGAAATCCGAACTGCGGCTTAGACAGTATGTTATTAGAGATAAGATGGTTATAAAGCCGATAGTACATTGCTTTTTCTAAAAATTTTGATGCTGCCAAAAGTGAAATGGGGTGAAAATTTGATGCTATTTATCTCCCTTCTTAAACAGTGGCTTAAATTCAGAATATTTCAACCATTCAGGAAATATTCCACTGATAAACGACTGGTTACACAGGTAGCTTAATGTGTTACTTAACTCAGAATCACATTCTTTGATTAACTTTGTTGATATTTCATCATAGACTACGTGTTTCTGATTTTAAAGATTTTCTGCTGGACATTATTTCTGCTTTTGTACTGAGGTTCAAATTCGTATTATGGAGGTTACTTGAAATGTCTGGTCTCAAGTATTCCATAGCAGCATCTACATAACCTGACAACCGCATCTTTACAGTAACGTTATAAAATGTTCATTAAAAAGTTCAGCAACACTATACACATGTTACCAATGTATCATTTACTCTTAATGCTATTTGTCCCTCTTCATGTCTGGTTCTACTGGTCTTGCCCTTCGCTGTATCCCATATTGTCTCAATTTTATCTGATAGGACTATTTTCCCCATGTAATATAATTGCCTTGTTTGTATTAGTCTTTAACATTTTGCAGTACTTCTTGTAATGTACTGAACTGTTTCCGATTAACAAATACAGTTTTCTTTTTGTTTTACAAGATACCCCTATTCCTTGAGTAATCCATGGCCTCTTGGTAGACTTTGCTCTAACCTTGGTTAGTTTTGGGGGAAAACAGTGCTCGAATAAGGTAAGAACTTTATTATAAAAAGTGTTATATTTTACATTCATATCATGAGCACTGTAAACATCAGTCCAGTGTCCTAAAATAAGTAATTTTTGACTTACTACACTATTGAGCTAATATTTTACAAGAGTTTAAATCTTCTTCAGTATTAACATTTAACAGAAGGAACTACGTGTCATGGTCTGAGAGGCTATTGACTATTTTATAATACAATATTGTTCTTTAGACCTTCCCATAAAGATGTTAGCAATGGCTTTTTGTGAGCAATTGACTACCCTAGTGGGGAACTTCACAGTGGGAATTAAGTTTAATGATAGTGTTACTAGCCTAAATAAGTTCTTACTGGGACAGCCTTTAAGGAAATCTACATTGAAACCGCCAGCAACCACTACTTTTTTGGTTGTTCAATGGGCAAGTATAGTTTCTAGGAGGTTTATGAACAGATTAGTTACCTGCAGGTGCTCGATATACACTTAATATTACGAAGAGTTTTTGTGAAATTCTACTTCTGTTGCACATGCTTCCATATGCTGTTCTAGGAAAAACATACAAATGTCTATGTTCTTAAATTTGACAGTACCTGATAAATGTGGGAACTCCTCCTTCCTCCATTTCTGCTCTACAAAAGTGAAATGCTAATCTCAACCCAATAACAATTAAGTTCCAAGTCAGCCTTCACATTAAGAGGCAGATTTTTCAACTGGGTTTGAGGACTCTATTTCGTCTATCCAGGTAATTCATGAATTTCATTTGTCATCGAAGATTTTGATGCAATAAAGATAGCTGACACTTCACATTGAGTGAGTTAAAATTGGCTAGAATTATGTTTCTTGGTTTCTTTCTCAAACTGTCATAACCTCTCTTAAAATTGTTTCTTTCTGTCCTCCCTACCCTTAAAAAGGGTCTTTTCTCAACTCTATAACAACCGGTATTTCTAACTCCTGACACTGCCTCCCCCCTTAAACTTTTCTGCTGTTTTCCCAGCCAGTTTTCCCTTCCCTTCCCTTCCCTTCCCTTCCCTGTTGAGGTGAAGGCCATGCCTAGTAAAATCCCACCTATTGAGAGAATCAACAGGAACCACACCAGTGTGGTGCACTGCACCCGACATAAGTAGCTGTTCTAACAACAAATTAACACTGGCAGAAGAGCTAAAATGAGGTCGGTCAAGGCGTCCAAAAACAAACTCAGCACCAGTGAGCTTCGATGCTGATGCAGTCTTTGCCAGGTCACACTCTATACTGTACCCACGATCTCTGTCAATACCATTATCTGGCCCACCCACTATATCTATGGTATCTCCCATACTGAAATCTATGCAAAGTGATCCTAAAGCCTCTGTCACCTGCTTCATACCAGCACTTAGTGAGTAGCTATAGCCACCGGATTAATTTCAAGAAATAAACGAAACTGCAGAACTACAAGGCAGACGGTTATTTTTCAGCAGTAACAAGGTGAGAGGGGAGGAGGTTGGGGGAGGGAGCGGACGGGAGAAGACTGTAGTGATAGAGAAAGTGGCCTAAATTAGTGGCGACGTGTTAAAAATAAGAGGTCGTTTTGTGAAGTAATGTCCCCGCATTTATGTGAAAACTCAGCAGCTTCTGAAATGTTACTAACATTCCAAATCTTCCTTCGTAACGTCTACTTAATTGAAGCCCATTGCCGCTAGAGACATCCAAGTTTTAACGTGAAATGTAACGATGTCGGCGAGAGAGAAACAGCATACTGTAACACGGAAGACACGGTCCACACACTTAGCACCCTCTACTTCAGCATGCTAATGCCAAACAAAGCAACAGCTCTGCGACACCTTGGGTTGTCGTCATCCTCCATACAGGCCCGACTTGACCCTATCATATTTTCATGTTTCCAGAACGTAAAGAAGACATTCGATGACTTCACTTCGATAATGAAGCGGAACAAGCAGAGGTGAGTCAGTGGCTCCGTGATCAAAGTCGAACATTGTTCAGTGACGGTATCAAGAACTGATTGCGCGTTGTGAGAAACGTCTGTGTCCACTGTAAATCGTAAGAAATGACTGTGTAGACATAAAGAATAAATACATACGTTACTAAAGTTAATTCCTTAAAAAAGCTTAGATAAGTTTCACATAAACTCGATGTTGCTTTCCAGCACGCCCTCTTAGATGGTCCCCAAAATTTTGAATCAGCCATTGTTCAAAAGATCTCATTTCCTCCAACATAAACACATCCTAATAGTGGAGAATATCTAAACGTATGCCGTAAATCTTTATCACCTTCCGAAGAACACTAAACTAAACATGCAATTTACTTAAGCGCTGTAGTCTAACACTAGCTCCTATATTCATCATAGCTGATGGATCCATTACAAATCCATGCCCCCCCCCCTCTCCCCTGCGGATATGGGGGGGGGGGGTGTTAGAATAGGCCCAAGGTATTCCTTTCTGTCGTAAGAGGAGACTCAAAGGAGTGTCTCACTTTTCGGCCCTAAGAGTTCACGTCCCATTCTATGGTGTGACCTACCACTTTCAAAATTCTACAGAAGTGCGGGCCATGTGGGGAAAGACTCTTTACGTGGTGCAAGAGTTACCCATAGTGCCATTCGATTCGATATCCTGAATCTCTTGTCATAGCTTTCCATTTCTACCTGCAATTCAACTATTTGGGTGAAGACGCTTTCTGGGGTCCGTCATCTTCCGTTTTCTCATGTCCTGTTTCGCGCCCATGGCCGAATTGGATTTCGCTGCACCCAGTCTCCAGCACGGTATCCAGTAAGTTGCGGTGGGGCTGACCTATACACATTTGGTGGTAGCCCCCTGACAGCAAAGTTGATGCCTGAGCTGTAAACTCCCTGTATATGCCAAGTAGTACATGGCTGTCTTCCTGGGGCATCAGGACTCCTGGCAACGACCATCACGCCAGTTGGCCTATGCTGTCGCTGGGGGGCGCCTGTTGGGAGAGCCCCTGCTTAAAGTAGATGGCATCAGGGCGGATGACCCGCAATGAAGCGGACTAAGTCATCTCTTGTTGGTGACTGTATGGTACCAGCAGTGTCTAAGAAGGGCAAGATCGAATAAAATGGCTACAGGTATGACCCTAAACAGTTTCCCTCCCTCGCTACACCATGGCACCATGGGAGGACCGTAGGGCCACAGAACATAGCCTTGTTCGCCGCGGTTTTTAGTCTGTAGCAAAACTTACGGGGATTCCTTTCTACCTACGAAGCACCAAATTTTCGTTGAACACCTTGAGGATAAGATTGGAGAAATGACAGCGCTGTCAAAGATGGTAAACGGCGCTGTCTTGACTCAGACAAGATTCCCTGCGCAATCATGAGGAGCATTACTCGCCTGTGACAAGCTGGGTAATATTCCGTGACTGCCCATAAAAGCCTCAACATTGCCCAGGGGATTACTTTCCATTGTGACTTCCTCTTACAGTCAGACGAAGTGCTCCGCGCCAATTCAGAATGGCGGGGTGTTAATTTCATCCAGCGCGTTTACAGGGTACCCGAAGACAACTGGGTTGCTACCGGTGCCTTCATCTGAAAAGCCTCCTCTGAAAAGCCAAGGTAATGGATTACTGCAGTGACGTTAAACCATACGTCTCTCCCCCAATGCAGTGCTGTGTGCTGGAAGTCAGGGCACATGTCGTTCTGCTGCACTTCAAGCGCCACATGTCGAGACTGCGGACGTCCACTGCACCCAGACTGCTCAGTACTCCAAAAGGAGAAAAAATAATGTAGTAAAAGGCCCTGGACTAGATGACTTAGAAGCTACGTGTAAATTTGAAAGACTACACCCCATTCGGTTGACGTCAACGTAAGCTGCAGATATATCACCATCACAAGTGTCAATCGTTCCTCACTCTGCATCTCGAACAATGGTCCTCGGGGACACCAGAGTACATCTGTCCCCTTGGAGGTATCCATCATCAAAGACTGATTATGCCTTTCAGCATTCACTCTAGAGCATAGTCTCCCTTATAAAATTCCTCCATGATCCCCTATTCAGTGCTAACATAGGTGCCTCTTCTGATGTTAAGCCTATTGCTTCATACTCATTCTTAACCGAATCCAGGTACCTCCTCCTTGGTCTGCCCCGACTCCTACCCTCTACTGCTGAACCCAAGTTTATTGGGTAACCTTGCTTCTCCCATGCGTGTAACGTGACCCCACCATCTAAGCCTGTTCGCCCTGACTGCTACATCTATAGAGTTCATTCCCAGTTTTTCTTTGATTTCCTCATTGTGGACACCCTCCTGGCATTGTTCCCTTCTTCTAGTACCTGCAATCATCCTGGCTACTTTCATATCCGTAACCTCAACCTTGTTGATAAGGTAATCTGAATCCATCCAGCTTTCGCTCCCATACAACAAAGTTGGTCGGAAGATTGAACGGTGCACAGACAACTTAGTCTTGGTACTGACTTCCTTCTTGCAGAAGAGAATAGATCGTAGCTGAGCGCTCACTGCATCTCGCTTCCAGTTCTTTCACTATGTTGCCATCCTGTGAGAATATGCATCCTAAGTACTTCAAACCGTCAACCTGTTCTTTGTTCCTCCTATTTTGCACTCAATCCATCTATATTTCTTTCTCACTGACATTACTTTCGTTTTGGAGATGCTAATCTGCATAGCATAGTCCTTACATTTATGATCTAGCTCTGAAATATTACTTTGCAACTTTCAATCGAATCTGCCATCACAAGTCATCTGCATATGCAAGACTGCTTATTTTGTGTTCACATATCTTAATCTCACCCAGCCAGTCTATTGTTTGTAACATTGTTCCATAAATAATATGAACAACAGCGGAGACAGGTTGCAGCCTTGTCTTAGCCCTGCCTATACTCTGAACCATGAACTCAATTTACTGTCAACTCTAACTGCTGCCTAACTATCCATGTAAAGACCTTTAATTGCTTGCAAAAGTTTGCCTCCTCTTCCATAATCTCGTAGAACAGACAATAACTTTCTCCTAGGAACCCGGACATATGTATTTTCTAGATCTATAAAGCATAGATACAATTCCCGTTCCACTCATAATACTTCTCCATTATTTGCCGTAAGCTAAAGATCTGGACCTGACAGCCTCTGAGGCCTAAACCCACACTGATTTTCATCCAATTGCCTCTCAAGTAGTACTCGCACTTACGTTTCAACAATACCTGAGAAGATTTTATCCACAACGCTGATTAAAGAGATACCTCTGTAGTTGTTACTATCTTTTCTGTTTCCACGTTTAAAGATAGGTGTGATTACTGCTTTTGTCCAGTCTGATGGAACCTGTCTCGACTCCCACGCCATTTCAATTATCCTGTGTAGCCATATAAGACCTGACATTCCACTGTATTTGATGAGTACCAACTTAACTTCATCCACCCTAGCTGCTTCATTCCACTGCAATCTATTGACCATCTTCTGCACTTCCTCAAATGTGATCCTATTTCCATCATCATTCCTATCCCATTGTACTTCCAGATCTGAAACATTACTGATCGTATTTTCACCTACATTGAGCAACTCTTCAAAATATTCCCTCCATCTACCCAAGGAATCCACAGGATTCACCAGAAGTTTTCCTAACCTGTCCGAAATACGTGTCAGACTGCTAATTACACTCCAGAATGGTTTTCCAGCAGCTTGACCCATAGTCTCCAACCTGTTTCCAAAGTCTTCCCATGATTTCTTCTTGGATGCTCGAAGTATCTGTTTGGCTTTGTTTCTTTCTTCAGCATAACTTTCTCTGTCTGAGTTCTAGTACGTAGCCATTTTGGATACGCCTTCTTTCTCGTTTTACAGGCTGCCTTGACTGTGTCTTCCACCAGCTGTTTGCTTCATCCTACCTTTACGCACTACTGTTTAAAGATATTCTTTAGCCACTTCTAGTACTGTGTCCCTGTACCTTGTCCATTCCTTTTCCAGTTACTGTAATTGACAACATTCAACTAACTGGTACCTTTCTGAGATTGCTGTTACGTAGTTGTGCATGATTTCCTTATCCTGAAGTTTCTCCACTCTTATCCTCCTACATATGGAGCCCACCTCCTGTACTTTCGGCCTCACAATCCCAATTTCAATGCTGATTAAATAATGATCAGTGTCATCAAATAATCCTCTGAATACACGTGTGTCCCTCACAGCCTTCCTGAATTCCTGATCTGTTATTATATAGTCAATGACAGATCTGGTTCCCCTGCCTTCAAAAGCATACCGGTGAATGTTCTTATGTTTAAAAAAAGAGTTTGTGATTACTAAGCCTTTGCTGGCACAGAAATACAAGAGTTGTTTCCTGTCCTGTTGGCCTCCATGTCCTCTCCAAATTTACCCATAACCTTTTCATAGCTTTATGTTTGATTTCCAGTCCTGCCATTAAAATCACCTGTGAGCAGAACACTGTCTTTGTCCTTCACTCTTGAGTGCCTCATAAAAACTATCCATCTTATCTTGATCTGTCCCTTCACAATGCGAAGATCCTGTCACAATCGTAATTTTCTTGCTGGACACTACCAAATCTATCCACATCAGTCGTTCGTTTACATACCTTACTGCAACTACGCTGGGTTCCATTTCTTTCCTACCACTTGGAGGTAAGGAAAAATCTTTTCCTCATAAAGCACCTACTTTGGGAGTAAGCCTCCCCGCTAGAGAAGCATGGAGAAGTAACAGCCTGCTCTGGCTCCTCTAGTACGCAAGGGGTCCTTGGGGCCCCTCACTCACCAGGTCTGCACTAATTCCGCGGCGGAATTAGCTCAAAGAGCTGAAAGATGGCCGGAAGAAGAGCTTCCTGGTCTTATCCACGCCTGAAGCTGCTTTAGAGGAATATTTCCAGCAAGCCACCAATGAGAAAGGAGAGAGCAAGCAAACTATGAAATATGCTAAGAAACAGGATGCTCTGGTGGCCTCCACGCTGCCACTCGTTATCAATTCCGCATCTGAGAATGGGGTGGAGATCTTAGCGTCCCTTACGGACCTGAATCTCACGGAGTCAACCACAACAGAAACGGCTAAAAATACTAAGTCCGTGGTAGCAGGTGACTCCAAGGCATAACCTGCCTCCTTGGACCCTTTATGCCTTCCCAGCCTCAGTGTCAGCTGAATTGCCGTATTTTCTGCATTGCCCTTCAGGAAACCTGGCTCCCGCAAATGCGAACTTTTGCCTTCTGTGGCCTTAGGGGATATTAGAATTGTAGTGACTCTTATAGTATCAGGTGGAGTTTCTGTCCTGAATTTACTGTGCAGTCAACTTGCGCCTCCCTAAATCCCCTCTTGAAGCTGTGGCTGTCAGATAATCCGATGCAGGAAATAACTGTATGCAACCAATATCTTCCACCAGATGGTGCAGTACCCCTGAACACATTGGCTGCGCTTATTGATGAACTCCCTAAAGCCTTTTTACTTTTGGGATATACTAACTCGTAACCCCTTGTGGAGTGGGACTGTGGTTTCTGGCCAAGACAGATGGAGAAAATTTGTCACATCTCGATCTCGATCTCGACCTCGACCTCTGCCTCTTTAATACAGGACCCCGCACACATTTCTTTCCGGCACATGGCACGTATTCGGCCATTGAGTTCTCGGTTTGCAGTCCTGGACTTATTCCGTGTATCCACTGGAGAGCACATAACGAACTGTGTGACAGTGACCACTTCCCGTCAATGCTCCGACGTCAGGTACACGGACGCCTGCCCAGATGCGCTCTAAACAATGCAGACTAGGACTCTTTCACCTCTGCTGTCACTGTTGCATCATACCCACATAGCCACACTGATATGGTGGCTGAGCAGGTAGCTACGACGATCGTTTCGGCGGCGGAAAACGCGATCCCTGGTTCTTCAGTCTACCGCAGCAAAGACATTCCCCTGGTGATCAGCTGGAAGTCGCTAAGGTAATTCAAAGGCATGGGCGAGCTCTACAGCGGCATAAATGGCACCCATCCATGCAGCACCTCATAGCCTTTAAACGGCTGTTTTCCGGTTTTCGCCAGCTTACAAAAAATACGGAAAAAGGAGTGTCGACCGTTAGGTGCATTAGGTCACCTTCCAAAGTCTGGGCAAATATCACACAAGCCTTTGGGTACCAGAACTCAACAGGTGTTCGTCTTAACATAAATGGCGTATTATCAACCGAAACGCAACTGCCGAGCACTTTCATGAGCAGTATGCTTGCGCCACTGCGTCGAAGAATTACTCCCCAACCTTCCGCACTCTCAAACGGCGGATGGAATGGAAAGTCCTCTGGTTCACTACACTCCACAGCATATCCTACAACGCCCCATTTACAGAGTGGAAGCTCCTTAGTGCCCTTGCACGTTATGATCAAACATCTCTTGTCCGACTAAAAGTGACATCTCCTCGAGATCAAGCGGATCTGGTGTGATGGCGTCTTTCCATCGCGCTGGCGGGGGAGAACATACATACCACTGCTCAAACACGACAAAAACCCGCTTGATGTTGATAGTTCTTAGCCCATCAGCCTCAACAACATTCTTTGTAAGCTGCTGGAACATAGGGTGTCAGTAGTTCGGTTGGTTCCTGCAGTCATGTGCCCTACTGGCTCAGTGCCAGGGCCGTTTCCACCTGGGTCGCTCTACCACTGTTAGCCTTGACCCTCGAGTATGCATCCGAACAGCCTTTTCCACCCGACAACACCTTGTTTCTATCTTATTTGATTTACGAAAATGGTATGAGTCGACCTGGCGGCATAATATCTCTGCCACATTGTAGAAGTGGATGTCTTGGAGGCCCGCTCCCAGTTTTTATCCAAACTTTCGTTTCGTTTCGCTTCGTACTTCCGGTGTCGATGTTGATGCCTCCCATAGTTCCCACAATACCCAGGAGAAAGGGGTCCCACAGGGCTTTGTATTGAGTGTATCACTATTTTTAGTGGCCATTGTCTAGCAGCAGTTGCAGGGCAGTCTGTCTCACCTTCTCTGTATGCAGACGACCTCTGCATTTAGTACTGCTCCACCAGTACTGGTGTTGCTGAGCGGCGGCTAGTCGTCACCAGGCGAAGTCGTAGACTCCAGCCCAAGGCCTCCAGTTTTCTGCGGCAAAGTCGTATGTTATGCACCTCTGTCGGCGACTTACCGTTTATCGGGAAGCATAACATTACCTTACTATCACCTCACTGCAGTGGAGACATAACGATTTTTAGGACTGGTATTCGGCGTGTGATTAACTTGGCTTCGTCACGTGACTAAATTTTTGTCACTTGGCACAGGTCCTCCCCTGTCAGTGGCCATAGGTCGCAGACTCGCTCTATTGCGCACACTGCGGCCTTCGGTTATTTCCTAGCCACAGGACGCACATTTGAAGTGCGTTATTGCACTTTCATTCTCTCCTTACGCAGTGGAGGGCATGGACTGGTGAAGCCCTTTATATGAGCACTACGTGGAATCTATGGACCAGAGGACACGCCTCCCTCATGTCTATTAGACGTCCCGCTGGTGCCGGTGGCGCAGGTCGCGTCACAGCTCTCCCACGCATCGTTATTCATTCTGGAATACAGAAAGTGGCCTCTGATCTCCCCACAAAGCGCCAACCGAAGGCGAAAGATTTTCACACTGTCCTTCGGTGGACAATTCCGCGTAAAGTGTTAGAAACAAATTACCCATCTGTCAACTGGCCGCGAGTGTGATAAACGATAAGCCACTGCTTTCTGCCAACCACCGCCCGCGCCACGTGGTATCAAGTCACGAACAAAAGATACGCTTAGAGACACCGGATCCACGCTATCGGATTGACGGCGCCTACATTTTGGCCTGTCTCACATGTTGGTTCCTGGTGAAAATCGCTGCACGTACCTGCCGTCGTCCGTCGTTTGGCCACTGTCACAAATAACGTTAGCTTGTTACTTAAGTCTTCCACCTAATATGACTGAGTCAGGGAAATCTCTCCCCGGTTGACTGTTACTTTCTTCATGGGCTTACATGTTCAATGGAATTACAATCTACTAAATATTCGGCGAAGGGGAGAAAGTGGAACTTGATTACTGGTGGCACCTACAAAACACACCGCTCTTCTACGCACGCAGAGATGCCGTACGCTCTTCGCAAATCTACGCAGCGTTTTTGTAAACTCCCAGCTAATTAGCGAGAGCCAGGCTCAGGGTAATAGACGGTGCAGAGTCTCATCGATGACAGAATGAGCTGAATTGCAAGCAAAGACAATGAAAAGCGATTCAGGAACGCTGCTTTCATTGAGGTATTGGCAATGCAGCATGAGTTCGTTGTAGATACGTTATACGGTAATGGACATAAAAAACGCTAGTGGCAATGGACAAGAGTGGCTGTGCCAAGTAAGGGTAGATATCATTTTTCATTTTTGTAAATTGGTCTAAGCTACCTCAGAAGGAAAGTCTAAAGGAAAAACCGGTAGCGACGTTGATCACTTTGAGTACTGGATTCGCCACTGCTTGAATTTTGTTCAAAAACAATTAGCAATGGCGCTCGTAAGACGTAACCCTCGTTCTACCAACTGCCTTGTCTAAAACCTCGGAGAAGCGGTCAGAGGTTGAGGGCACTCTCTCGCTGTTGGGGGTGGGAAACGACCACTAAAAGGCGGAAGCAGCAGCAATGATCAACGGGATGAGGATTCAGAAGGCAATGGAAAACCACCGCATTTAATGCAAAATGTGTGTCCACTGGACAAATGATCTGTAATCAGGAAAGTCATGATTACTGCTTTGTCAAAACATTGCGGATTTGTCGGGATTCACACCCCCGGCAGGCTAGGAACAACGAGAAAGATGGAGTCGCCAACGGAAGGGAAACGTTCCTAGAGTCGTGCCGCGGACTGACAGAAGTTTAAAGGTCACAAGGGAAGCTAGGAACTGTGAAAACTGCAATGTTAGTGCTCAGTCTAGACGTAGAGGGGTTTCGTGATTTCTGGTCAGACGAATATATGGTAATATAACAGCAGCAGAAAATCGCTAACTTTACGGTTTTTAATGAACACGAAGGAAGGGTGAACAGTTCAGCGGTATGGTTGTTCTCCTCAGAATCGACAGCAAAGCACTGTTGAGAACGATAGTTCAGGTATACATGCGAATGGAGGGAGGGAGAGAGAGAGAAAGAGAGAAATCAAAATGCAATTATCATTGGGAGAGGAAAGAGACTGTAGGGAAAGGAGCACAATAAAGATTTATGGGAGGATATGAGCTTGGTAGGACAAATGAGAGGAGAATGGGTTCTGTAATAAATTTCAGCAACTAATAACGAATAGTATGCTAAAGAAACATTACAGGAAATTCTATATTTACAAAAACAGAGAGATAAAGGGAAACGTCAGATCACTTCATGGTCAGGCGCACACGCCGGAAACAGATCACGGACGTACTGCATACCCATGAGCAGATGCAGACCCAGATCACAAATCATGAAGAGAAATTGGATATCCACACAGGTCAGGGATAATCAATGAGCAAAGAACAAGTAAAAAGAGGTGGAGAGGGGCTTTAAGTTCACTGAGGACATGGCTGCTTACCGAGGTATTCATTATTGCAGTATCTAAGTTAGAGTACTGCACATCTCTAAAACAGGGAAGTCTTAAAAGTTGGAAACAGGCATATGTAGGAAGAAGGTACTTACGAAAAAATTGCGGGTAACTGTATAAATACTACAGTTCATTGGCAGAAGAAAATTTCCAAAGAACAGAAATCATCCACGAATGAAATAAATAGGAAGTGCAAGGAAGGTTGGGCGAAACAGCTGCATGAAAAATGTGAAAAATTCGAAAAAGAAGACGCTGTCAGAAAGATCTGCTCAGCATACAAGATTTAAAAGGTTGAGAAGTAATATAGTGCAAAGTTAATTACATTAGCAAAAGGCAGAGGAGCGGATAGGTCGAAAAGTTATATCGAAGGCCTGTTAGAGAGGACGTGACTGAAGAAACAGAAATTGATACGGAAGACACCAGCGAGCTTGTATTAAAATCAGTTTCTCAGGGATTAAACGAATTAAAATAAGGTAGGAGACATAATACTTCTATAATAATCGCGGGAAGGAAGCACAGGACCAATCAGGATGGTGCGTAGGATGTATGAGACTGCAGATACACTATCAGACATCAGAGAAACATCCACACAATACAGAAAATACCATAGCACACAAGCGGGAAAATGAGCACACAACCAGCGTAACATCTCGTGTATCAAAGTTCTGATAACAAGCAGGTAAATGGGGGAAGAATTAAGAAACCAGAGAGGAAGTCAAGACGTTGCAGTTAATGGAAGCAAGATTGAAGAAAAATAAACATGTTTATAGAATTTATCGATCTGGAATAAGCGTTAGAAAAAAATCTGATCCGAAATGTTTGAAATCTTGACAATAATATAGGTAGCTACCACAAAAAATGGGTAATACAGAACATGGATTGGAATGGTGATGGGAAAATAAGACTGGAAGACCAAGAACGAATTGCTTGGGTTAAAATGGGTGTGCAACTGGAATGTAGACTTAGACACCTACTGTTGCGTCTGCACATCGAAGAAGCAATAAGGGAAATAGAAGTAGTGTTAAGGAATGAGTTTAAAACAAGGGGCCGAAAGTATATCAATGGCCAGATTCGCTGAAGGCTTTACTTTTCTCTGTGAAGGTGGAAGAATTACAGGATGTGCTGAATGGAATGAAGTGTCAGTACAGAATATGGACTTAGAGTAAATAGAAGACGAAAGTAATGAAGTAGCAAAAATGAGAATAGCGAGAAACTGCTCAGGATTGGTGGTGCTAATGTATATGAATTTACGGAATTGGGCTACCTAGGCAACAAGATAACAGAGCAATGAGAACGTCGAAAGCAGACCAGCATTGGCGAAAAGGAAATTTCGTGACCATAGAAGACCAATGAAACATAAGCATTTGAGAAATGAATACTTGGTTTCCGTTTGGAACTGGAGCAGAAGAGCATTTATTTCAGATGTGGTGCTACAGATAAATGTTGAAAATCACACTAATAAGGTAAGGATTGAGATTATCTGTAGAATGAAAGGAGAGGAATACATTGAAAACAAGACCAAGAGGGACAGAATGATAGTACGTGAGGTAAGACTGCAAGGAAAACTTCCATGATACTACAGGAAACTAGAGGAAAATGGAAATTTGAATACATTCACAAAGTTGTAGACTAGGGTTAAAATTGCTGCTCTGATGGAAAGGTTGCCACAGGAGAGCAATTCATGGACCCCATCGAACGAGTCACTGATGATTAGATAATAACCACCTACCCCCTTCCAAGGAAGAGCAGTTCTTTCGTCAGTGGAGCACATGGGGCCCTGAGCTATTGTAGCTCTTTACTCCTACCTGTGCTGCATTTCCTTCACTGTGCCCTTCCCTCATACTCAATCCTTGTTATCCCCTTCTTCACCTCTCGGTTTTCTTCTTTGTCGACCTAGCTGTCCCCTTGGTTCTGTGCATTCCTTGCTGTTCTGTTCTATTGCCTGTTGTTTCATTTTTCTTGGTCCCCATTATTGTGAGCCACTGAGCCATTTGAAAGAACTACCTATCTTCTGCACCTGGGATTCACCCCCTCCCCTTCTTGCTCTTATTTCCTTTCTGAAGTCTCCCTCCACCAAGCAACATCACCAGCACGTGTAGCCAGTCCGTGTCTTGGGGCTGTTACGCATTTATCTGGTTGAACTACTGACATTTGAGCTTCTTGCTTCCCCATTTATGCCAAGTAGTGGTTGCTTGTCATCCTGGAGCATCTGAATGGTTGGCAATGGCCACTGTGCCAGTTGGTCATTGCTGTGGATGGGTGACGCCCATGGGGAAAGCACCTGATAATAGAGGGTGGTGTTAGTGTGGATGCTAGCCCATGAAGTGTATCAAGCTGCAAAACTCTGCCTGTTACCAAATGGCTCTCTTTGAGTGCTACTGGATCGTAAAAAAGCTGCTTCATGTGACCTTGCAGCCTTCCCTTCGTTGGCTACTCTCTGGGAGGATGACCAGGCTCGCTGTCCTGGGATGAAACACTTTCCCTGCTATCTGATCTGTATTACAATGGACAGGGACACATGCACGCGCACGCACGCACACACACAGTTTTTTGTGGAGAGTATCAAGGACAACTTCTGTGAAGTGGAGTTTCCTAGAAAGACGCTGTGCAGCTCCCTTTTGATCAAAGGTTTTTCTGCCACCAAATCTGCAGCCCTTCGTGGTTTCGATCGTCTTGGCGACGTCATCGTGTCTGTCTGCCTCAAACAGTCTCTGGATATCACCCAGGGAGTGACTTTTCATATACCTCATAACCAACTGATGAACGCTGGGCCAATCTGGAGCAATGCAGCATTTATTTCGTTCGACGTGTTAAGAAAGGTCCTAAATAAAACACCAATACTGGCGCGCGCACGAGAGAGAGAGAGAGAGAGAGAGAGAGAGAGAGAGAGAGAGAGAGAGGGGTCAAGGTTGCGTATCAGTGTGACATGAAGCTGTGTCCCCCCACCACTCATGAACCCTCTCTGGGTGGCGAGTGGACACTGCTGTATTACGTCACCATCGTGTAAATTGTCTTGATGGCCATTCTCCACACTCACAAGATTGCCCAGCTTACAACAAATAAAAGATCAAACAGCGTAAGTCACTCGATCGTCTCTCTTACAACGAGGCTTGTGAAAATGATAGACTTCATTCAATGTCGATGTATTCTACTTTCGCCTCTGTTACGTCCTTTCTTTCAAGCCTTTCCCTTAAACTGGTTTTGGCCGCTCACCTCTCCCAGTCTGCTCTCCCCTTCCTCCGCATTTCCCTTTCCTCCTACCAGCAGCTCCTACCCCTACCCCTTCCCCTCAAGGAACTGAGGAGGAGGAGGAGGAGGAGGAGGAGGAGGAGAAGTAGTAGTAGTAGTAGTAGTAGTAGTAGTAGTAGTAGTAGTAGTAGTCCTCTTCTGACTCTTGCTAGGGATGTTGCTCTGTCTGAGAATACAGATCCCCTGCATTCTCTAGACAGAAAGCCTGCAATTTTTGGTTTGATGAGGTACCCACACTGACAGTGCCTCAATACCACCTGCTCTCTATCCGATCTGGACAAAGCTGCCACCACCACCTTAAAAAAAACGTCCTCACTCTCCCCTGAGGGAGAAGAAGCAGCAGCAGCTCAAGTCAAGACAGTTTCCTCAGCTTCCCATGGGGGCTTCACCTCCTCCTCACTCTGAATAAGATAGTTCTTATGGATGTCACCCTATCCTCGTAGGTGACTACTACGGGCCAGATGATGTGATCGCACCTCAGCTTCTTAATGGTTAGCGTGGACTCTAGGCACGTAATTGACTGAAATTAAAACGGATACTACCATCACCTACTGGAAATAAAACAACTTATTTCTTCTTATTCTGTGTTCTGCTTTCGAGAAATGCACTTCAGTGATAACTCTCCAGCGTTTTGTGGTTATCAGGCATTCTGTCGGATTCTTGCAGGCCCCAAGATAGGATATGGAGTAGTCTGCATTTCAGTTCACACTGATGCCATTTGTGACTGCATTCCCATTCATACCAACTTGAAATCAATAGTGTAAGAATACGAACGACCTCAAGGAACACCATTTGCAGTGTCTACTTCCCACCAGTATGCTGAATAGGCTACTTCAAAACTACTCCCACCCCCATTCTTCTCCTTCAGGACTTCAGTGCCACCCAACCACTGTGGGGAAGTGCCACTTCAATGAGTAGGGGGTCTTCTGTATGACCAACTTCTTACAGACTTACATTTCTCTCTCCTCAATCTTAGTTCTCCCACCCACTTCAGTGCCACTCATGGCAGCTTTCCTGCTATCGATCTCGTGATCTTCTCCCACGATCTCATGGCTTCCCTGCAATGGTCATCCCATGATCCTCTTCGCACAGTGGACACTTTCCAGTGAATCTATCACCCTGCTGCTCCCAGGCAGACAGGCCTCCATTTTGGACATTCTGAAGGGCTAATTGGCCTTCATATGCGTCTGCTGTGCACCTAAGACACCTCCCTTTCGGACAGCATTAATGCAGTTGGGCAAGACGTTTCTGCCACTAGTCTCCTCTCTGTTGGCATTACTTTCCCTTTATCCATGTCCCTCCCCCTCGTCGTTGACTGGTACTGTAGTGGACCTAGGATGTAGCAGTCGTTGTCCAGGACCGCCTACGAGCACTGCAGAGGTTCAAACACCCTTCACAGACCAACTTTGTAGTCTTTAAGACTCACTATCTTGTTAAGCAGAGTAAAATGGAACGCTGGGTGAGCTACATCTTTTCCTTGGGGGCGTACGCCTCATCATAGGTTTGGTCCACGCTCTGGAGCCTTCTGGCCTACCAGTGACAGCAAACTGCCAAAGTTCATAACCTCCTAGGTGCTCTATATTCTGATCAGTCGGTTCTTGTAGAACACGTCACGACCGTCGTACTCTTTCTATCCTGCTACCTTGCTCCAGCAGAAATGCAGAGCTGAATGGACGCCCCTCTGTTTCAACCAGCACCATGCTGAAACCTGTAATGAACCCTTCACTGAAAGGGAATTCTTGCAGACTCTTACTTTCTGTGACACTGCCCCAGCCCTGGATTCCATCCACAACCACATGATCCAACATTGGGGCCTTCTCCAGAGGTAACATCTCCTCAGGGTCTTGAACCGTGTTTGGCTCTGGGTGCTTTGCTGTCTGAATGACGAGACAGTACAGTTATTCCAACCTTAAGCCCAGGAAGAACTCGACGTCTCTCGATAGCTACCATCTGATTAGTCTGATAAATGTACTCTGCAAACTGCTCAAGACAATGGTTATCATCAGATTGTTGGGTACTCGAATCTTGGGGCTTCTATTCCCATATTAGTGTGGCTTCCAGGAACGACGATCGCCAACGGACACATTACTTACATTGGAGGCAGCAATCAGACTGGCTTTATTTATGTGCCGGCACCTTGTTGTGGTTTTCTTAGACATACATAAGGCATATGACACGGCTTGGAGCTATCACATGACGGCGTCTGCGTCTTCCGTGGATCCTCTCTTCGTGTTGGCACTTCACTCAGCGCCCCTCGAACAATGGTATCCCACTAGGTTCTGTGTAAAGCGTTACACTCTTCCTCATAGCCATCAATGGGCTTGTAACCTCTGTTGCGCCAGTGGTTACCCCAACGTTGTGCGTAGACAAACTTTTGCATCTCGTGTCGCTCCACCTCTAGCATCTGCTGAGCGCCGGCTCAAACGCCCCTTCTGAGGGGACTCTGCGTGGGCCATCTCCCATGGCTTCCAGTTTTCTCCCACCAAAATGCAGGGTGTGCATTTTTGTCGTCGACTCACAGTACACTCCGATCAAGATCTTTATTTAGGTGACCAGCTCCACGATTTTACAGCAGTTACGTTTCTTTGGCCTTACTTTTGATAAAAAGCTGATAGGGGAAAAGTAATTGTCTCTGCCTCCTGTCCCATACATTTTAGGGTGCAGACTGTACCTGTCTCTATCGGTACTACGTTTTGGTCTTGTCCAGACTATATTACGGTAGTCAGGTTTATGGCTCAGCGGCTCCTCCTACGCTGCAAATACTTGACCCTGTTCACCATTGTGGGGTGTTTCTGGCTATTGGTGCTTTTGTCGCTAATTCCGTTCGGTTTTCACAGAAGTAGGGTTTACCCTTCTGCGAATACGACAAAGGTTACTCTTGGTAACTTACGCAATTACTATTTGCCGCATTTGCCAATTTCCTGACCATTCCGCGTACCCTGCCTTCTGTGCAAACTAGGGATGTCTCCGTCCTGACAGTTGCCCAAAGGTGGGATCGACGACGATTGTAACTCTTCACTGCCGTCTGTCGGAATCTCCACTCACTGGAATGTGCCCTATGTATTTCCTCCCACAATTGTCTTCTTTCCAAGTAACCGCATTTTAGTATTGTGACATATGACATGGTAACATTGGCAAAACATACAGAAAAATTATTATTGCGTAAGTATATTCATAAAATAAATGTAGCAGATCTGTAATAATTCTCTCTTTCCTCAGGATGTGAATGACTACCTACCTTCTTACCAGGCGCCGGCAACAAATTGGCTGAATGACGTTGCACAAATGAACTTCATGGGGTTTGAATTGTTGACATGGGTTCCAGAGAACCACGCATTCTCTGTTTTCAACTCTCTAGAAGAACTGAAAGGTATGTGAGATTAAAAAACTTATACTACTTTCTGCTAGTCCTTCCATTCAAGTTGGTCGTCGCGATAAAACGCCATGTGAGCTCCAACCTGTCTCAATATGTAATGCCTCTATGGTGAGTTGAGAGTAAATTTCACTGTTTCATGTTAGCAGCTTATCTTCCGCACTGATGAGTACACCCTTTCTAGTTGCCCACTTTCTTTCGACTGCTGAAATTAGTATCAGAAGGGGTATTGATAAAATGGAGGGTCAGGTGAACATACAACCTAGCAGAACCTGCAGGTCAAATACATCCAAGGAGTGGTTACACATTCCACCATTTGTCACCTTGAGGGGTACTTCGCTGCAGACTTGTTACATTTTCCCGAGTTTCCAAGTGATGAACGTGAATGTAAGAACATAGCAATATCATCAAATAAAATTAAACACCTCACTTAGTTTAAGGCACCACATAATTGAGATTTTAATTGGAAATTGTTCTTACCAAATATAACTAAATTCACTTGGTGATAGTCTCCAAATAGAGGGAAGAGTTCTTATGTGAACAGTTCGTCAGCACGGTTCACATGTGCACACAGTAAAGCTAGATGAGAACACAAACGAACCATCCCACACATTAGCTAAATTTCAATCTGAAAATGTCCTAGCTACAGGAAATAAAATATTAAAATATTAGAAATATACATACATGAATACAGTCCTCCAGCAGTTTATTGTACTTGGACGATACTCGGGAGGCGGAAGACAATTAATACACATGAGGTGCCTGTTCTTTCAGATGTCTGAAAGACACAACACACATATTAAAGACAGGCTGGTGAATGATCCACACGCTCGAAGTCATAAAGGAAACTTCGAAGCTCCAGAGTAATGATGGACAGGAGCACTATGTCAGTAGTGTGTGGATAAGTTTAGAATTTGGATCTGATGTGGAGGGGGTTAGGGTAGTATGTGCAGTTGCGAAGATCACTGGCCGGATGGCTTAGTGGTCACAGCATCTCCCTAGTGAGCAAGAGACCCAGGTTTGAATCCCAGTGTGGCAAATTTTTCAAATTTCCTCATTGATGTAAACCATTGCCCACTAGCAGTTAACCGTCAGTAATTCCTCGGTAACTTTATTGATAGAAGATTTGAATAAGTTAAATGTTGCTGTTAAAATCGCTGAAGGGTACCTAATGAAACGACGCTGTGCTGACTGTTCCAAAATTATCAACTCTTTTCGAACGATGGAACATTGAATGTGTATCCATCATGACAGATTTTGCACTGCTAGAGGATCGCCAATTGTATGCAGCACTCTCAGAAATGGCAACACTAACTTCAAAAACTCGTGGCGCAATTGGCCATTGGCCTCTCCAAAGAGCACTTCCTAGATCACCAGTTAATTCGAACTTCAGACTAACGTTCGGCTCCAGTGTGGAATGAGGACCTCTCCATATTCCTTTGAGGCATAAATATCTGCGAAGAACAGCGGCACTATTGCTGCTGTTCCGATAAGGCAGGTTTAACTGATGGACTTCTCGCTTTGTCCATATCTGTATTGACTGATGGCAATTGTAATCAGTCCTACGTTGCCGTACCAGTATCGGCACCTGATGGCAAGTCAAGGCACTAACACTACTAACAATACAAAACCTTAATTTAATTCTCCAGGATGGTTATAATGAAATAGGGACTCTGCGTATAACCTACGAGAGTCGTAATCATCTTACGTATTTAACTTAACAAATGGAGGGGATACAAATAGGTAAGTTGTAAAATGTGTGGTGTAAAAGGCCTGGACAGGCTTCGGGACTGACTGCAACTAGAGTATGGCTTTTCGTTCATCGCGCCCCTAAGAGATGAGTAGCCCCATCACCCTGGCCGCCTTTTAGCCCTGAGAAAATTTCCCCGTACTACCTTCATAGGAGGCTGTGGACGTGGACGTGGAGGGACTGGAACGTGTAAAACTCCATGATCCTACATGGGACTTGCAGCTCTTTGAGCACTCCACCACGACCCCTATGTTACGTGGTGAAATGAAATGTAGAATACGAAAGACCATCGAAGATTTTTCTTGTAGTTAACGACAGATATGATTATTTTATAGGTAGGAAGTCAAGGATTGCATCAAGCATTGAACTTACACTGTACGCAATTAACAAAATACCCTCTCAAGCGAAAGCACATGTCAAGAAATCATTGTAGAAGTTGGGCCAAAACTACCACGAGACAAAATTACAGAAGCTTAAATACAAATACGAGGCTACTGTATCATCAGGAACGAAATCACACGTAGTGTAAGTACTTAAAACATGTTTCTGAAAACTCACAAGTCGGCAATAAAAGGAAAAATAAACACTCCTGTGAAAGTGTAGTAAAGAGTATGACTCTAAATCGTTTCCCTCGCTCGCTACACCATAGGTAGGATGTAGACCCACAGAACAGAGGCAGCCATATTCGCCTAGGTTTTTAGTCTGTGGCGGAACTGATGGGGACTCCTTTCTACCTACGAAGCATCAGTTTTACGTGCAACACCTTGATGGTAAGTTTGGAGAAGTGACAGAGCTGTTAAAGATACAAAACGGCACAGCCGTGATTCAGACAGCACCCCTGCCTGTGACAAGCTGGGTGATACTCCTGTTTCCGTCACGCCCTATAAGAACCTCAACATGGTCCAGGAGATTATTTTCCGTCGTGACCTCCTCCTAACAGTCCTCGCCAATTTGTAAAGGCGGGGTGTTAATTTCATCCAGTGCGTTTACAGGGGACCCAAATACAACTGGGTTGCTACCGGTGCCTTAATCGTGCCTGAAAAGTCAAGGTGATGGTTCACTGCTGTGACGTTAAACCATACGTCCCTCCCCCTATGACCCCCTGCGGGTTCGGGGGTTAGAATAGGCCCGCGGTATTCCTGCCTGTTGTAAGAGGCGACTAAAAAGGGTCTCAAACTTTTCGGCATTATATGATGGTCCCCTGTTGGGTTTGACCTCCATCTCTCAATTTTCCTAAGAGCGAGCCGATTGGGGAAGGGCGCCTTACTTGGTGCATTGTGTCCATCTTGCGATCAGACCTTTCACCAGCTTATACACCGTTGAACTGCAGTCCTGTCCGCTCTCCATCTCTTGGGCATGACTGTTTCTGCGTGCAGATTACACTTTGCACTGTGCAGTGCCTCTTTCTGCACCGACGGCGACCATGGACCACATGTTACCTAACATTCAGCACTGTAGCCAGTCCGTTGTGGTGGGGCCGCCATGTACCCTGTTGGTTGTAGCCCCCTAACAATACAGGAATCCTCTACTGATGCCTGCGCAGGTAACTCCCCACGTATGCCAAGGAGTAGATGCTTATCCTCCTGGGGTATCGGGACTCCCAGCAACGGCCATCCTGCCAGGTGGCTCTTGGTGTGGCAGGGTGGCGCCCGTGGGGAGGGCCCTTGGTCGGAGTAGGTGGCATCAGGGCCGATGACCCGCAATGAAGCGTGGCACATCGTCTATCGCTGGTGGCCACCCGCCAGCAGTCTCTAAGCGTTCTCGGGCTCAGATTAACGCTCAGAAGTACGATCCGAAAACGTTCCTCTCCCTGGCCACACTGTGGGAGGAATGTAAGTCTCAGGATGGCAGGAGCAGTTATTCGCCCCGCTTCTTAGTTTGTACGAGGGCTGATGGGGAGTCTTCTCTCTCCACAAAGCCTCAGTTCTTCGTCGAGCATTTAGAGGACAAGTTTGGGGAGGTGGAGGGCTTGTCAAAAATGCGCTCTGGGTCAGTCCTGATAAAAACGGCATCCTCTGCCCAGTCACGACGGTTAATCGCTTGTGACAAATTGGGGATGTTGCCGTTACGATCACACCCCATAAGAGTTGAAATATGGTCCAGGGAGTTATTTACCATAGGGATCTTCATTTGCAGTCTGGTGAACAGTTGCGCACCAATTTAGAGCGCCGGGGTGTACATTTCTTCCGGCGCGTTCATCGGGGTCCAAAGGAAAATCAGATTGCTACCGGTGCCTTCATCTTGGCCTTCGAAGGGGATACTTTACCGGGAAAGGTCAAGGTGATGGTCTACCGAAGTGACGTTAAGCCCTATATCCCTCCCCCGATGCGGTGCTTTAAGTGCTGGAAGTTCGGCCATATGTCTTCTCGCTGCACTTCCAGCCTCACATGTCGAGATTGCGGACGCCCATCACATCCCAATACTCCATGTGCCCCGCCTCCCATCTGTGTCAACTGTGGGGAGCACCATTCACCTTGCTCGCCAGACTGCCGAATTTTCCAGAAAGAGCGTAAAATCATGGAATACAAGACCCTGGACCGACTAACCTATACTGAGGCAAAAAGGAAATACGACCGACTCCATCCTGTGTGAATGACGTCTTCCTACGCTGCTGCTACAACACCTGTGCTAGCCCTGTCTGTTTCTCAAATTGTGGCCGGATCGACGGGTAGTACAACTCCTCCTGCCCCCTCGCCAGTGGGGGGCTCTACCCAACGGGTTGCTCCTGCGCCACCTACCTCAGGAGCAACACCATCCCACCCATCGGGGACGTCCGTCCCCACTTCTAAGCCGGAGAAGTGTCAAACTTCTTCGGTTTCTCACGCTCGCAAGGGGTCCCTTGGGCGTAAGTGCCCGCAATCAGCTGGTCGTAGGGCTTCACGATCCTACTCCGTCCCGGAGACTCAATTGGTGAAGCCCTCCTAGTCGGTGCGACCCAAGGAACGGCGGAGAAACCCAAGAAGAGCTCTCAGCCCAAGGAACAAGCGGTGGCAGCCATCCCACCGCAACCTTCCAGCTCTGAGGATGCGGTGGAGATTCGGGCGCCCGCTGAGGACCTCGATCTCGCCGGTCCATCAGACGCCATGGAAAGCACTATCACAGGTGCTAAATCGGAGGCAGCAGGTGACCCAGCGGCGTAATCTCCCTTCCCAGTCGCGTCACGCCTTTCTCAGCCATGGACAACACCATCCTCCAGTGGAACTGCAGCGGTTTCTTCCACCATCTAGCTGTGCTCTGCCAACTTATCAGCCTTCACCCTTTCCTCTGCATTGTTCTGCAGGAAACTTGGTTTCCGGCAATGCGAACCCCCGCGCTCCGTGGCTACCAGGGTTATTATAAGAACTGGGCAGCTTATGAAAGGGTGTCTGGTGGCGTCTGCATATGTCCTCAACTCTCTTCACAGCGAGTCTGTACCTCTCCAAACACCTTTAGAGGCTGCCGCTGTTTGGATGTGGACGCCACAGGCTGTTACCATCTGAAGTCTTCACCTTCCACCGGATGGTGATGATGTGCAGCATGTCCTGGCTGCTCTGATAGCTCAATTGCCGCCACCTTTCTTGTTACTGGGCGACTTTAACGCCCATAACCATCTGTGGGGTGGGTCGGTGGCAACAGGTTGAGGCGCCATCGTTGAGCATTTAATGGCGCAGCCCGATCTCTCGATCTTACATGATAGTGCCTTCACACACTTCAGTGTGGCCCATGGCACATACTCCGCCATTGACCTTTCGATCTTTAGCCCTAGCCTCTTACCGTCTGTCCAATGGAGAGTGCATGACGACCTTTGTGGTAGTGACCACTTTCCGATCTTTGTCACTACCACAGCGTCAGTCTCCTGGGCGCCCTACCAGATAGGCTCTGAATAAGGCTGACTGGGACTTGTTCTCCTCCACTGCCGCTATTGAGCCTCTCTCTAACGAGGACATTGATGCAGTGGTTCAATCGGTCACCACCGGCATGGTTACTGCCGCCGAATCTGCCATTCCCCGTTCTTCTGGGTCCCCTCGGCGGTGGACTGTGCCTTGGTAGTCGCCTGAGATCGCTGAAGCGATTAAAGCTCGCCGGCGGGCGCTCCAGCGTTACAAGCGACATCCCTCAATCGAACACCTTATCTCCTTCAAACGGCTGTGTGCGTGAGCCCACCACATTATCCGCCAACGCAAGCAGGAGTGATGGGAGCGGTATGTGTCCACCATCGTCTTCCATGTCACTCCATCGCAGGTCTGGGCCAAGATTCGCTGCCTCTATGGCTATCGGACCCCTGTCAGCGTCCCTGCGCTCCCACTGAATGGAGCAGTTTGTACAGACTCCGACGTCATTGCAAACTTCTTGGAAGAGCACTTTGCTCTGAATTCCGCTTCTGCCAATTACCCCTTGCGCTTCCGCTCCATTAAAGAGTGGGTACAACGTCGGAGTCTTTCTTTACGCACCCACCATCCTGAATTGTACAATGTTCCATTCAGTGAGTGGGAATTCCACAGTACCCTCGCCTCTTGTCCTGATACCGCTCCTGGCCCAGATAGCATCCACTCTCAGATGCTGAAACACCTTTCAGTGGACTGCCAGTGACGCGTCCTCGACCTTTACAACCGCATTTGGGTCGAGGGTGAGTTTCCGTCGCAATGGCGGAAAAGACTTGTTGTCCCCATTGTGAAACCGGGGAAGAACCCTTTGGAGGTGGACAGCTACCATCCCGTTAGTCTCACCAACGTTCTTTGCAAGTTGCTTGAACGTATGGTGAGCCGGTGCTTGAATTGGGTACTGGAGTCTCGGGGCCTTCTGGCTCCGTCTCGGGGCCTTCTGGCTCCGTCAAGGCCGCTCCGCCGCCGACGATTTGGTGAGCCTGGAGTCGGCCATCCGTACTGCCTTTGCCCGCCGTCAGCATGTGGTCGCTGTCTTCTTCGAAATGCGGAAGGCGTATGAACGACATGGCGTCATCACATCCTTTCTAAGCTTCATGGATGGGGCCTTCGGGACCCTCTGCCGATCTATATCCGCAATTTTCTGTCGTATCGTACCTTCCGCGTGCACGTCGCGGCCTCATATAGCTCCTCCCAAGTCCAGGAGAACGGTGTGCCACAGGGTTCTGTTCTGTCTGTTTTTTAATAGCCATTAACGGGCTCGCTACGGTCGTGGGACATTCTGTCTCCACTTCGCTGTATGCTGACGACTTCTGCCTTTACTACAGCTCTATTGACATTGCAGCTGCTGAACGTCAGCTACAGGGCGCAATCCGCAATGCGCAGTCTTGGGCTGTAGCGCATGGTTTTCAGTTTTCGGCAGCCAAGACCTGCGTTAGGCCTTTCTGCCGGCGACGCACTGTTCACCCGGAGCCGCGGTTTTATCTTGACGGCGAGCTTCTTTCAGTGGTGGAGTCACATAGGTTTTTGGGGGTGGTTTTTGATGCCCGGTTGACTTGGCTGCCTCATATTCGGCAGCTTAAACAGGCGTGTTGGCGGCATCTAAATGCTCTGCGATGCCTGAGCCACACCAGGTGGTGCGCCGACCGATCCACTCTCCTACGGCTATACCAGGCGTTGATCCAGTCCTGTCTGGACTATGGGAGTCTGGCTTATGGCTCAGCATCCCCATCTGCGTTGCGGCTGCTGGACCCAATCCTCCACAGCGGGATACGCCTTGCCACTGGTGCCTTCCGGACCAGCCCTGCGGACAGCATATTTGTGGAGGCAGGTGTCCCTCCACTGCGGTTACGACGCCAACAATTACTGGCTGCTTATTCTACCCATGTTTTTAGCTTGCCCGGGCATCCAAATTATCGTGTCCTGTTCCCACAGTCAGTCGTCCGTCCTCCAGAACGTCGGCCCCGGTCGGGTTGTCCGATCGCCGTACGCGTCAAACAGCTTCTCTACGGGCTTGAGTGTTGCCCTGTACCACCTCCTTTCCGGGCCCCTCTGCGTACACCCCCATGGTGTGTGCCTCGCCCTTGCGTTCGGCTCGACTTGGCACAGGGCCCGAAGGACTCAGTCCCTCCGGTGGCCTTCCGACGCTGCTTTTACTCCATCCTGGCCACTTATCAGGGCTCTGGCGTTGTCTATATCGACGGTTCGATGGTTGCTGGTCTAGTCGGTTATGCACTATCTCTAGGGGACCATTCTGAACAACGTTCGTTGCCGGCTGGCTGCAGTGTTTACACTGCTGAGCTGGTCGCCATCTTTCGTGCCCTAGAGTATACCCGCTCCTGCTCAGGTGAGTTCTTCGTTATTGTAGCGATTGCCTGAGCGGCTTACGAGGTCTCGACCAGTGTTTCCCTCGTTCTCGTCTGGTGATGGCTATCCATGAGTCCCTGCGTACTCTTGCCTGTTGCGGCAGATCTGTGGTCTTCGTTTGGACCCCGGGCCATGTTGGGATACCCGGAAATGAAACAGTTGACCGCCTGGCGAAAGAGGCCACTAGTGCACCATCTCTGGAGATTGGCCTCCCGGCGACTGATTTGCGGGCACTATTACACCGCAAAGTTTTCGATTTATGGGACACTGATTGGCGCAACCTGCCCGTGCCAAACAAACTCCGCCGTATCAAGGAGACGACTACTGTGTGGCGGTCATCCATGCGTGCCAACCGCAGGGAATCAGTCGTCCTTTGTCGGCTCCGCATTGGCCACACCCGACTCACGCACAGTTATTTACTGTGTGATGAGGATCCCCCTCTTTGTCGTTGTGGGGCGTCCTTGACGGTGGTCCATATTCTGTTGGAGTGCGCCCTTTTAACTGTGTTCCGGCAAACTTTTGCGCTGCCTGATACGCTCTCTGCGCTTTTATCTGACGACTTTTCCATAGCGGACATAATTCTGCGTTTTATTCGGGCAGGGGGATTTTATCGCTTAATGTGTGTGTTTTTGTGTTGATTCTGGCCTATGGCCTACGATTAATCTGATTTTTTTTTTCATGTGTTTCTCGGTGGTTGGTTTTTCCCTTTGTTTGTATGGTCGGCCAACCACCGTCACACTGTGATTTTAGTTCGTCTTGTCTGGTCTTTGTCTACGTTTCTCTTGTTTTGTGTCGTCTGTCTTATCGTCTGTTGATCGTTTTTTTTATTCTCTGTGGGTGTTTTTAGTATTTGGAAAAAGGGACCGATGACCGTAGCAGTCTGGTCCCTTTAACCCCCATAAACCAACCATCTACCATCCAGGAGGCAATCTGTGCCTTGGAACGGTCCGGTCGTTCAGTGGTGTTTGAGTAGGCCCCAGGACACGTCGGAATCACAGGCAACCAACTTGCTGACAGTCTACACGGAAACCGCTTATGGAGTTCGGCATTCCAATAATTATCCTGCGTTCATTTTTACCTCGCCAGGTTTTTCGGCGACGAAATGCCATAGTCTCAGTACGAACAACAAACTGCTTCCTATTAAGGAGACTGCGAATGTGTGACAGTACTCCATGCTGTCCTCTCGCAGGGAGTCAGTGGTTATCTACCGGCTCCGCATTTGCCACGCTTGGGTGACCCACGGCTACTTCCAGCGGCGGAAGACCCGCCTCAGTGTCGATGCGGCGCCCGGTTGACTGTGGTCCATGTTCTGGTGCACTGTCCCACTTTGACTGCCCTGCGACGAAATATTTGGTTGTTGCCGCTAATTTTATCTGCCAACGCCTCGGCGGCTGACTTAGTTTTAAGTGTTATTCGTGAGCGTGGGTTTTACCAATTAGTCTAAAGTTTACTGCATACCCTACGTCCCTCTGTGTCTTCCACCCCAGTATTTTTAGGATGGAGGTTTAAATGTGTTGGAGAGTGGCTGGCTCCTCCCCTTTTTTTATTCTTATGGTTGGCCACCCATGGTAATGTTTCGTCGTTTTAATCTCTTCTACACGTTCCTTGCGTTACTGTGGTTTTCTCCTCCTCTGTAAAGTGTGTTGTTGCCCTTCCGTCATTCTTGTGGTTTCTCCTTACTCTGTTTTGTATTTTCAGTCCCGCTTATTTTATTTTCTTCCTTTATGCCAGTTTTATTCGGAACATGGGACTGATCATCTAGCAGTATGGTCCCTTGCCCACCCCCCCAACCCCCTCTTTTAAACCAACCAGGTTACCAAAACTATATACAGCTTCCAGGTTTGCAAATCCCAACTCTCGCAGAACGTCACATGAATTCAGAGTTTCAAACTATTAACGATCGTTTTCCCCTTTTTGGCAGTGAGTGTAAACCTGGGCGAATTGATATCTCGTGAAACGTTCTTAGCCCCGATAAAAGAACAACCAACAGCTGATTACGCACCTTCACAGGAAGTGCCCAGCGGATTCAACAAAAGCTTAGAAGGCGTAGGATACACTGAACCAAATGACAGGGGTGGCTCCATTGAAGACAAATATGATTAGGTGGGTTCTTGGAACCACGGATGATGAAAGTGAATGTGACACTGTGCAAGATATGGAATATCTGCTCGCTTGCCCAAACTGCCCTTTCAGGTGCAACCCCGAAGATTTATGGCTGGCCGAGAAACAAGCCTTGGACGTGGCCCTAAACTGGCCTGAAAGGTCGTGACCTGGATTCCGGATTCCGTACACTAAAGTAAATAAAAGCTAATCCGGTGCCATTACATAGCCCAAAGACGGCTTCTGATTGCTAGATAGTTGTCATTCTGTCGTAGATCCTGTCAGGGTGCTCGCTTCCATGCACCGCTAAGATTATATCTGCCGTCATGGCTAAAGGTTTTCGCTATTTCATCTCTTCAGTGTGTGTTCCAGTATGTGGGAGCTTAGGATGGAACTTTCGTTTCGTCAAAACGTATTTTATTTGTGAGGCTGCGCTCAGCAACTGCAGATTTTTCCACCTCTCAGTTCTTAATATGCTGTATGTGTTCTGCACAGCTGTCTGAAGCGGTGTGGATGGACTGACGGACGTAATTGCTTCCGCACGCACATGGGAAGTTAACATGGCGTAGCATCTTCATTTTATTCTTATGAGCAAACTTTGATTCACAAGTCAATTATCTGAAGTATGTTTTCGGAAAGAAAGGCTATGGGTCACGTTCTTAGATACGCCAGCGGAAAAAAGTTCGAACATTCACGTTATCAGCCCCAGATTGCGTTCCTTTCCTTCTATGAGGGCGCTATCTAAAGTCAAATACGCATAGTCTTAGAAAGATAAGGTATCAGCTCCATTTTCTGACCTGCTAACAATATCAAGCAGATGCTACGCCCTGTTGACAGCCTCAGCCTCGGAATTCGTGGTGCTGAGCAGAGCCTCACAAGCAGACGTAAGATACTGTTTGACGAGACAAAAATTTCGTCCTAGGCTCCCACACACCGTCACACTCTAACCGCAGAGACTGTAGAAACAAAATGTGAAAGAACCTTAAACGGTGACGGTGGATATCTTACCGCTGTATGGAAGTGAACTCTCGATGCAGCAATTTAAGCGACTGATATTGGTCGCGTTGTTTACGCTGCGGCTAAAGTAGTCACGCGGGCAGCACAGTCGTTGACGCCATCCGTAACAGCATGCTGTAACCAGCAACCAATCCTAAGCAGTCTTTGGCTTATGTAAGGCCATCACAGTAACAATATCGACAGTAGATTCCTCAAGACGAAAACGATAGTGGAAATCGTAGGAAGCTCGAGGGTTTACACGGTAAGAAGTAAAGATTACACATTTTTCCTAATTATTGTTCACTCTAAGCAGCACATATTAGTTTGCTTTCTTCACTGGCTCAGCACACAAAGGTCCATAAAGTAACACTTAACGTGAAAACAAATTTTAAAGTTACGTTAACTCCGTTAGCTAAGTCGGTGCTGAAGACTGGGACTCGTGCTCAGATACTGAAGTGACTGAGAAACTTGCATTGAGTGCGTCTCCGTGTTCGGGATTCGCAATACATGCGAAACCGACTCACAAGCAGTTCCCCATAGTACGAGGGTGTGGTGAAAAGTAATGCCCAATTTTTTATGTGGAAACTGAGTCGTCTTAAACCAGACCTCAATATTCTACAGCTTTCCTCATTTCAACATATTTGCAGTCTCATGCCGCTAGAAGACTCCGAATTGTAGCGTATAACGTGGCAGAGTGCAACGCAAAAGCGTCGCTTTGAGAGAGCCAACGTGGTGTAATAGTTGCGAATTGGAAGATGCAGGGCGCACATGGAACACTCGATTCTCATTACACGAGAGCTGAGAAATCTGAAACAGTTGGGCACCTTGGGTACAATGACATCGAACATCCTCCATACAGTCCTAACTTGGTTCCTTTAGATTTTCATCTGTTTACAGAGATTAAAGAACACCTTCGTGGACATCAATTTGATAGCGCTGAAGTGGTTGTGGCTTCGTCAGTTAATAGTGACAGTGTCAGAAAACTGATCTCTCCTTCAGAGAAATGTTCGTCGGCAGGATGACTGTTGAAATACTAGGGGGACCCAAAAGAAACCGGATTGTTGTCATAAAAAATTTTACGAACCTTTTTACAAAATTACTTCAGTCACCTTCAAAATACTCTCAATTACATGCGGTGTGCACTTATCAAGTCTCATTTCCCAATGTTGGAAGCATGTTTGGAGCTCTTAACGTTTGATGTTGTCCAGTGCCCTTTGCGAAGCTGTTTTTACCGCCTTCACATCGTCATAACGCCCCCTTTTTAGCGTTTTTTCATTCGTGGAAATAGGAAAGTCACACGGAGCGTGGGTAACGACCGACCACCTCATAGATGCCAAATAGTGGGTCACTCATTAGGCCGTGTGTGCAGGAGCGCTGTCGTGATGCAGAAACCAGTCATCTGATCGCCAAAGTTTCGGGCGTTTCCTCCTCATACCCTCTCGCAGACGCCTTAAGACATCCAAGTAAAAGTGGTGGTTAACAGTCTGGCCAGGGGGTACGCATTCGTGATGCACGGTTCCACGAACATAAAAAAGACAATGATCATTGTTTTCACATTTGACCTTACTTACCTTGACGTTTTTGGTCTGGGAGAGTTGGGAGTCCTCCACTGGCTTGACGATTGCTTGGTTTTCGGGTCATACCCGTAACACCAACTTTCATCCCCTGTAATGACTTTTTTCAAGACGTTTGGATCACTTTCAATCTGTTTGAAAGCCCTGACACACATTCATGCGGATGGTTTTTTGCTCTTGTCAGAAGGCGCGGAACAAATTTAGCAGCAACACGTCTCGTGCGAAAATCCTCACTCAAAATCCGCTGGCACGAGCTCCAGCTGAATCCTCTGCTGAAATTTGGTTGATAGTTTGGCGACGATCCTCGTTGATATTTTGGCGGACCTTTTCAATGTTCTCATTTCGCGATGCTGCAGGGCGTCCAGAACGAGCTTTGTCTTCAACACACATCTCGCCACGTTTAAAGCGCCCAAATCACTCGAAAACCTGTTTGCGGCTCATAGCATCCTCCTGGAAAGCTCCCTGAAGCATTTGTGTCCTTTGCAGTTTTTTAAGCAGGAAGCAAAATTTCACACACGCTCTTTGTTCTTTCAAAGTTGCCATAACGTCTGCACAGCTGTTTCTTGAAGGTATCTACTAACACCATCTAGCGTGAGAACCCTGCACTACGTCTACGATTGGCAGCGCCCTCGGAGTCCGGTTTCTTTTGGTTCCCCTCGTAGATATGTAGACACCAAGAATAAATATGTACAATATTGCTGACGTTTGTTCTATTTAAAAAGCTTTAAGATTTTCACATACAAGAGGCGGTATTATTTTCCAGCACGCAAACGTATTTACACGCAGCTGCCAATGGAAAAGGACGGACCGGCCACCTGTCAAAATTTTGGCTGATGCTTTCCTTCAGTGAACCATTGCGTTTTCCCTGAAATCCAGTAATTCAGTGAGTAGCACTATGTAAGATTGTCTGTTCGAAGTGGGAAAATCAGCCGGGTTAGCAAACTTAAGTCTGCTCGATTCCCTCCAGAGTCCAGATCAGAGCGACTGTCCGGCAGTGAGGATAGATTGTATCCAGGAAACGCCCCGTAACTTCTCTCGACGTGGCACTCGGTGAGATAGTTCAGCAAATAATACTCCCTAATACGAACAGGGCGTATTATTCTGCACTCCATTATTTAATATTTCGTATCTCGCCAGCCAGCCTCTGTAGAGTAAATGTACCTCTAATGGATATTTGGATATCTGCATATGGTAGGAGCACACGAGCGCACACTGCAGTCTTGCTAACCCGTTACGGTTCTTTCCTGTGTCGGGCGCAGAACCACGCTCTTTTTGTCGCAGTGTTTTACCGAAGTACACTAGATAACCACAGCAAACACTGATCCCTACTGGAATGGTAAGATTTCCAGCCTTCATCACAGTACTGCCACAATGTCACACATGAATACGATGCAAAAAACATACGCTGCTTTGTAAGTTCCCCTAATAAAGGCCTGATTTTTTTCTCTTTTCAGAATACTTCACCGCCGTTGACCCCTTCGTACACCGCATGCCACTTGAGGTGAGACAGAACTACATTGGGGATGTATACCAATGGTGCAAGGGCCTGTGCGGAGTGACAGTTGCAGAAGACACTGGTCATTACAAATTGCACTTCTCAAGACTTACTGTGGTCGTACGAAAAAAGTGACTCTTAAGCAAATCGGAGGCCGTGCGTACCGTCCGGCACTTTAACTGCACTTTAACTGCACTTTGGAAAGACATGGTGCTTCCTATTCTAATGATGCACCTATCGAGGGAACTCCATTTAGAGCGTAGGTACATAAATTAATTTTGCATTCAGAGTACGCTATGTAAGGAGTTTATTGTCCATTGCTATTACAGGTCATCAGACGATGTGAAAGACGAAAATGTCGATGCAATCAATCACACCACCACGCCACCAAATGTTAGACAAGGATTAGTAGTTACCGACGAGAACTACTAAAGTTTGGAATGTATAGCAATAAGAGAACGGGTCATTAGTAAAGAGTTCCTTACGGAAAAGTAACGATTCATGGCTTTCTTCCGTATCTCCCTCCCTCCCTCCCCTCCCCCCCCTCCAGAACAGCTAGCTTCGTGATGTAAACAACGTTCTATTCAGTATTCATATGCATCGTAACACCTGCGTACGGTTACGTCACATAATGAAACTAATTCATCAAAACAGGTTTCTCACGAATTTTGTGATGCACGCTGAAAAGAATAAAAGAATACGCTTTATAAAACATGAGAATGGGCTCGAACAAAGTTAGACCAAGTAGTATTTTACCAAAGTGCAGCAAAGCTTACAGAACGACTGGGGTACCCTACGTTTTGTAAATACCTCTTTTGTTAGAGCCAAACTGCCTCCAGTCTAGGTCCTTACCTCTTAGCGGGGGACTTCCGAACGTGCTCTGTTCTATAATCATATGTTTCAACTCAGAAACCTCGCCGAACGCAACAGCTGTAGCATCGGGACAATAACACTTCCTTGGAAGATCGGTGGTCTTTTGGTAACAGACATCTAGACTCCAATCAGATATCTTACTCTACCCTCCGTGTAGTACGTTTCTTAGAATTACGTACGTTAGTCTCCAAAGGGAGAAAGTACGATCGAGAAGTACTCCGCACGAGTGGTTTGCTTTAATAGCCGCGAAGGTACTTCTGGATAACCTGATTGCCAGCGAGAAGGCACTGCTGAAGGTGTACGTTCAGAAATGTACGCTGTCCTACAGTATTACTAGTTACATCTATTTGCCAGTTGTTATGTAGAATGACCAGTAGAGCGTCCCCTTCTCTCCCCTCCCCTCCTCTACCCACCCTGTCAGCTCCGGATGTGAATGAAGGCAAATAACAGATAAGTAGCAAATTCGTGCTAGAGAAACCGCCAGAATACCAAGATTATGCAGTTACGTACGTGAATAACCAGTAAAAACTTGACATAAACCATGGCAAAAATACGAGAGAACTCAAAAATAATTGCTGTCAATGGCTCATTTTCTATGTAAAAGAGGTAAAAAGTCACGTTCTTCTTTCCACTAATGCAAACACTCCTACCACTATCCATCCTGAAATGGCTAGAACATAAAGCTTAACATAAAGGGGAATAATTCATAAACTGGCAGTGAACATAATTTTTATGTCTGTATTAGAAACAACGACATACATAATGCTGCGAGTATGCCAAAGCGGGGTTGGTTTCCAAACGTTAAGGGGACACATTTTGGACTTCAAGGCACGAGTTGGATAACGTGTTACTATCGTACACTTTCTCGCCTATATTTTACAACGAGTAATACAAGAAAGGTGCAAGGAACTAAAACTCTCGAACCTTTTCACACCCGCAGAGATTATAACTAATAACCGTGCGGAAATATTGCCACTTTCCAGGTGATGTAGCAATAACGACGATTTCGAAAAAGCGTCAGCAAGAAAAGAAACAGCGTGACGGAAGTAATGAGATATTGACGATACTACTACATTGAACGCCGTCTGACGCAAATAACGGACGAAAGAAATACAGGTAATGTTTTTGTCGTCCCTTGTGACGTCGTTGTCATTAGTTATTCGTTACATACAAAAGAAACTACATGTGTTTTACATATTTTTAATTTATCAGCATGATTCTTTCTCTGAGGGATATTGTCTTCTCTTATCTTTACTTACGTGCATAAGTAAATATGGAACGGGTTCTTGAAGGGTCTCAGTTACTCATGTACTAACTTTAGAGTTTGAACGTTATGACTAAAATATATTTGCCGTTAACTGAATTGAATGTAATTTGGTTAATTTCTATTTATTGATTGCAAAATAAAGCCTTGAGAGAATTTAGACTGTTGCCGTGCAGCGGCCAAGATAAAACTTACTGAGCTCACGGAATCTGTATAGCTTAAAAACATAACTTTAACTAAATTTATTATCTGTTGCAATTTAAAAAGGTTCTTACAACGAAATCTCTCGCATTAACATTTACTGTTAACACTGAGAAATAAATTAATACTTCGGCGCGTAATGGCCGACCAGTGGCTGCATAGGAAGATTAGCTTCTCGCAGCGCAAATTACTGAAATAATGCTTACAAAAAATGGTTAGCCACTGCGAGCATTTCAGGTGACAACTATTACAAAGAAGTTCATTTTGTAATAATAATTTCATTTAAGCAGAAATACGAATAACTTACATAAAATGTGTAGCAGATCAATGGCTGCCTTCCGTATAGCGTAACAAAAGTGTGTAACACAAAATACGTCCTTCCTTCTCGGCCGTACAATCGCGTCTCTTTTGATCCTTTATTTTCATAGACATTAAATAAAGATGCTATCGCTGCATATCAGTTGTTTAAAGAACATTAACTGTCTTTTACACTAATTACATTCATAAAATAGGTAAACAGATTTACAACCGCTAAAAATGTCTATTTATGTGAAGTACCGTCACATGTGCCACATAAGACAAGGGTGACCACACGGCAACGAGTTTTTGGGTTTTTTTCTAAAAGAGTTGGAGAATATAAATCTCACCTAAGTCGGCTTCGGTGCAACTCGCAAATTCTCGAGGAAATAGAAGTTTCTGAAATGAATACTACAATAAGGTAGCTCTCTTTCGAAAAGGAGAAATAGTAAATACAAGCATCAGGACGACAACACACAGGCTAAAAATTTAAATCGTGAAGAGAGAAATCCAAAATACACAAGTTATGCAATCTACGACCTTCCCCGACTCGGATGAAATAAACAACGAAATGAGAAATAGAGCAATTTGAAAATGTTAATTTGGAAAAATATTTTGCAAAAAGTCAATGACAGAACCATCTATAACTTTATAATTCCATTTAATTTTCGATATATTCAGTTACCTACTTACTCAAGGAGTTACATACTTACCATGTTACGGTAAGCCTGTAGGACCAAAACTGAAACTTAACAGAACAATTTTAGCACTGAAAGCTGCTGCACTGAAGGAAAATTTCATTCATAACTGAGGCAGCCTTATTGCAGGAAGTCGTAATGTCCAGTTTAAAGATTAAACGATATGTCTTAATGGTGTATTAGTTCTATCATCGCAACTACAAAAATAGGTATATCCTCAGCTGACTAGTTAATTATATTGAGGTAAAATATCAGTGTCCGTAATTTAGTTAAATTTTGATTTGCTTTATGATCCAAGGCAGTTCAACACGTAGAAGGTGCAATTACATGAATGGCGAACACTAACTTCACGAAGGTTCACTCAGTACTTGCACATACAACAGCGCGGAGCGAACTGCATCCGGCCAGAGCACAAACGGTATATATATATATACAGCTACAGAACATTCCAGTACAATGATTATCTACATTTGTGGGTACTTCCAGAATGTACTCGAATCGAATATAGAAATTGAAATTTTACAGTTCAGGTGAGATTTGAACTCACGATCCTCCATGCAACAGTCCAATATCATAACCACTACACCACGGTGACTGTGCTGCTCAGCTTCTTACGCGACATTGCTCCTTCCTTAAGGGAACAGCGTCTCGATGTTACGTCCTCCTAGTCCGGGAACGAGACATCGCTCCTGCGTACTCCGACCCAAGCTAACTGATCTTCGCCCTGGCAGCGATCTTATTAGAACTTCCTTTGCCGCTACGCTCTTAGTCACCTTTCCGCTTGTTGCCTTCGTATTTACCCTGGGTTGCAGGATCCATGTAGGGCTTAATTCGAAGGACGTGGACCGTATCTCTGATATTTCGTCTTGTGTCTGGGTCGAAAACTTGATAAGTAACATCAGACAACTGTCTCACAGACTTATAAGGTCCAAAGTAACGCCTGAGGAACTTCTGGGACAAGTCTTCCAAACAGGAGTGAGGATCCAGACAGTCACCAGGCTGGTAGACAACAGGGCGGTGCCTCGCGTCACACCTTCGGCGATCGTTTTTTGAGCCTGCAGCATGCAACGTGCGGAGTAGAGCTAACGGGCGAGCTTCCTAAGCTCCAGTTAACACCTGGCAGATACAGTTGTCGTCCACGTCGTCAGGGTGTAATGGAAACAGTGTCCATCGTCGTAGTCGCTTCTCGCTCATGCACCAGGAAAAGCAGCATAAATGTTGTGGAGTCTTGTTTGGCGGTGTTGTAGGCTCAAATGGTTCAAATGGCTCAGAGCACTATGGGACTCAACTGCTGTGGTCATTAGACCCCTAGAACTTAGAACTACTTAAAACTAACCAACCTAAGGACATCACACACCTCCATGCCCGAGGCAGGATTCGAACCTGCGACCGTAGCAGTCGCACGGTTCCGGACTGCGCGGCTGTTGTAGGCAAACGTAACGAAAGGTAGCATCTCATCCAGTTCATCTGCTCAACATTCACGAACATTTGTAGTATGTCAGTCAAGGTCTTAAGGCGTTTTTTATTTATTGTTCCGTGGGACGAAATTAAGAAGTCTCCATGGTCATGGAACGAGTCAATACGTGAAATTACAACACGATAGTAGGAACAGATAAAACATAAGAAACACATTCAGGCAACAATTCGTAATTTTAAATAAAGAAAATCAACAATGTAACACTGGAATTTGCTTTATTTTTCAGCTCGTCCAGGAGCTCCTGCACAGAATAGGAGTGAGCCATGAGGAAATTGTTCTGGTTAAGTGTTTGGGCTACTGTTAAGATTTTTAAGTTCTTGTGGTAGCTTATTGAAAAGGGATGCAGCAGAATAATGCACCCCTTTCTGCACCAGTTCACGGATGTGCATTCCACATGCAGATTTGGTTTCTGCGTGGTATTAACTGAGTGAAAGCTACTAACTCTTAGGAATAAGCTAATATTGATAACAACAAACGACGTTAAAGAAAATACATTCTGTGAGGGCAGTGTCAGAATTTCCAGACTGTTCAATAGGGGTCGACAAGAGCTTCTCCAAATTACACCACATGCAGCTCGAACAGCCCGTTTTTGAGCCAAAAATAACCTTTTTGAATCAGTTACTCCAGAAAATACCATAGGACATAAGGTTAGGAAAATATGCGTAGTAGACTACTTTTCGTGTTGAACTGTCATTTGTTTCAGATGCTGTTATAATGGTAAATGAAACAGTATAGAGTTTCTGAACAAGATCCTGAACATGGGCTTTCCACAACAGCTTACTATATATCCGAACGCCTAGGAACTTGAACTGTGCTGTCTCGCTTATAATATGCCCATTCTGTCTGATCAAAATGTCTGTTCTTATTGAATTGTTAGAAACTGTGAAAACTAAGTCTTACTGTGATTTAGCATCAAATTATTTTCCACAAGCCACAAACTTACTTCATGAACTACATTATTTGATACTGTTTCAATATTACACTACCAAGCTGGTATCATCAGCAAACAAATATTTCTGAATCACCTGTAATACCAGGTGTATCATTCATATAAATAAGAAACAGCATTGGCCCCAGCACAGACCCTTGGGGAACGCCCCACTTACGTGCCTCATTGGCACTGAACATCACTACCACTCTCAATATTGCGAAGAATTACCTTCTGCTTTCTGTTCTTAAAGTAAGAGGCGAACCAGTGGTAAGCTACTCCTCTTACTCCATGATGGTCCAACTTCTGCAGTAATATTGTGGTCAACACAGTCAAAAGCCTTAGTTAAATCAAAGAAACAGCTAGTATTCGAAACCTTTTATTTAATCCGTCCAAAACCTTACAGAGAAAAGAGAATATAGCATTTTCAGTTGTTAAACCATTCCTGAAACCAAACAGTACATTTGACCGCAAATTATATGAATTTAAATGCTCCAGTAACCTTGTATATACAACCTTCTCGATAACTTTAGCAAACACCCATGGAATAGAAATAGGTCTAAAATTCTCAACATTATCCTAGTCTCCCTTTTTATAAAGTGCCTTCAGTACCGAGTACCTAAATTGGTCAGGAAACCGACCACTCCTAAAGGAAAAGTTACGGATATGGCTAAGTACTGGGCTAACATGTATAGAACAATACTTCAGTATTCTGCTAGATACCTCGTCATATCCATGAGAGTTCTTGGTCTTCAGTGATTTAATTATTAACTCAATCTCCCTCTTGTATCATTGAGGAGCATTTCAGGTAAGTCTCTGAACACTTTTTTCTAAGAGCGCTATATGATTCCCTGTTGAAACTAGGTTCTTATTTAGTTCACCTGCTATACTCAGAAAGTGATCACTAAAAATACTGTACATATACTAACACTGACTAACGGGCCTTTCCACTACGCACTGATTCTATATCCTCTACCTCTCTGCAGACCAGCCACTTCCTTTACGACTGACCATATGGTTTTAATTTTATCGTGATACGTAGCTATTCTGCGTACCACATACTTTGGCCTTCCTAATAGCATTTTAAGCACCTTGCAATACTGTTTGTAATGGCTGCTGCATTTAGATTTTGACTGTTTGTAACGTTTTGATATAATTGCCACTTTGTTCTACAAGATAATCTTATCCTGCTAGTCAGCCACCCAGGCTGCCTGTTTGTGCTAGTACCCTCTTTTGAACGTTCTAACGGAAAGCAGCTTTCAGAGAGAACGAGGATAGTCTTTAAGAATGCATTATATTTATCGTCTACTGTATCAGCATAATAAACATCTTGCCACTCTTGTTCCTTGATGAGGTTTACAAATATGTCTGCAGCAACTGAATCTGCTTTCCTAAAAAGCTGATGACTATATTTAACACGTGATGCAGCACAAAAATCTGTTAGTTAAAATTTGTGCATCATGATCTTAAAGGCCATTGACCTAGTCCCTTCTAGTAATGAAGATTAAACAAAAATGTTGTCTATGGTTGTTCTAATCTTCTCTTGCACTCTCGTTGGAAAGAATACGGTTTCCATAACATTGTATGAATTAAGGTGGTCTACCAGCATCCTTTTCCTTGCACAATCACTTACACAATTAATATTGAAGTCACTGCATATAACTTTTTGTATTTCCTATAAAGTGAACCAAGAACCTCCTCCTAGCTCTAACAAAAATGTTGTGAAATCTGAGTCTGGGATCTATAAATAAGTTAAAAGTTTAGCTCTACTAAATTTAACCACACCCACACAACATTCAAACACCTTTTCATTGCAGTACTTTGAACCATCAGTTGACTCAATGGGATGCCGTTTTTCACATACATGGCTGCTCCCCCACTCCCCTCTCCGCAAAGAGCCCCTGGAAAAGCTGCCAGCCAACCTCTATCCTGGTAAAGGAAGCTTACTTAAAAAGTATTCAGGTACACCAATAAATTCAGTCAACATCGTTCAGTTAGTCCGTAAGTTTGCGAATGGTAGGCAGTCATGTGATGAGTAATGTTTGCACCGGCGGTTTCTCTGTCACAAGATTCGATTGAAAATCTTTCCCTCGATCCATAATGAACGACCCTGGGGCACCGTGTTTTAATACAATGTCTTCCACGATGGATTTGGCTAACTCGAAAGCTTAAGCTCTTCTCACGGCTTCTGTAATGGCGTATCGTGTCAGATAATCAGTGCAAACAATAATCCATCTATTGCCATTAGTAGACGTTGCAAATCGTCAGAGGTGGTCAATCCCAACACGGTGGAAAGGCGTTTCGGCTGGTGGAATTGGTATGAGTCGTCGAGGTGGTTTCTGAGGAACTGCCTTTCTCCTCAGGCACTCTAGGCAGTGCGGCACATAGTACCTGGCCAGAATAATCGCTTGCGTATCCTACCGTATGCCTTAATAAACCCTAAATGTCCGGCCGCAGGGTGTCATGGAATTCGTGTAGCCACCTCTTTCCAAACTGATCAAAGTTTTTCTTGCAAAGTAATCCTTTCACTACCTTAAACTCCTTTCACATTCTCTGAGCGATTTAAGGCAAGCGCAATTTTAGATATCTTGGCGTCCTTATTATAAGCAGCAGACACATCCTGAAGTGACGCGAGACGGTCACTGTCTTCATCAAAGTCTTGGTCTTGCATAGGGTTTCTTGAGACAATCGGCAGCTTGGAGTTTTCTTCCACTTTTGTAGACTACGGTAGTGTCATATTCTTAAAAACGTAGCGCCCATCTGGTGAGTTGTCCTGTTGCATCCTTAAGACCTGTCAACCAACAAAGTGAATGACGGTCTGTAACAACTGTGAATGGCCATCCATAGAGATACTGTCGAAATTCGCTCATGACCCAGATCAAAGTAAGATATTCTTACTATAGTTTAGTAATTCCTGTCGTCTTTTGTAAGTGTCCTAGAAGCATAGGCTATAACCTTTTCTTTAAATCCAAAATTTGCACCAGAACAGCACCGATCCCATACCCACTGGCATGTAGGTGCTACAATCATACGGACCAAGTACAGGGTCAGTCGTCAAAGCTTTCCGTAGTACATCGATAGGATCTTGTTGAGCACCACCGCAGATAAACTTAGCATCGCCTTTTAACAACTCTTGGAGGGGCCTGGCTTTGTTACAAATGTCTTTGATAAAACGATGGTAATAAGAACATCATCAGAGAAAGCTACTTACATATCTAATGCTTTTAGGAATAGGAAATACCGTTGTAGATTTCACCTTTCCTGGGTCTGGCCGCGCACCTTCGTTTGACACAAGGTGTCAAAGTATTTTGGTTTCTTTTGCTTCAAAGACACACTCTTGGATTGTTTTTCTGCCTTGTTCGAGACACTTAACAATGGTCCTCAGTCTCTTTACGTGTTCATAAAATGTCTGTGAACACTATAGTCATCTAAATAACAGGCATATCGTCCACTTCAGGTGACGTAGAAGATAATACATAATACGTTCAAAAATTGATGCTGCATTACACAAACCAAACGGCATTACCTTAAACTCGTACAAGCCCTCAGGGGGGTGATGAATGCAGTTTTCTCACGATCAGCCTCATCTATTTCGATTTGCCAGTAATACATGTCCATGGTTGAGAAACTTCGCCCCCCCCCCCCTTGAGACAATCTACTGTATCATTAATTGGTGGAAGAGGGTAATCGTCCTTTTCTGTTATCTTATAAAGGTTTCCTGTTATCAACACAGAAGCACCAACTGCCATTCTTCGTCCTGACCAGAACCACTGGTGACGACCATGGGCTCTTTGAAGGCTGAATGATGGCATTCATCATTATTTTCTCTACCTCGTCGTGAATTATTCGACGTTCCGTTCCTGACACACGGTATGCTATCTGGCTTATTGGTTGATGGTCTCCTGTGCAACTCCGGTGCTTCACCGTCGAGCTGTCTAATTTGCTCTTCACCTGTGGATTAAAGCATTCAGAGAACTCTTAAAGAACGGTAAGTAGCTTCTTTTGCTGTTCCTTAGTGAGATCTGATGATAGTCGATTTAGGACAACTTGTCTCGTGGCGGTTACGCTAATTTCGCCCAGACTTGGCATGGAAGGTTTCTATAACACTCAGCTGTTTGGCAATTAACGGCTCAGCGTTTGCTACGCACATCCGTCTTGGAAGGAAATGCGGTTCTCGCCGACAGTTAACCATCCACAATTCACTGAATCCTTTCTTAAATGAGACGACAGAGGCTGGGATGACAGTTATTCTTCAGTGGTATGCTTTTCTTACATTCCACTAAAAGATCCATGGGTTGATGCGTGGTATGACGCATGACAGTTACCTTTCCAATGCTGATTGCAGGAATGATCACCTCATCCAGCAGTCTCCACACACACGGATGCGCGTCTTCCTGTCCACAGTATCTCATCTCCTCTAGCACAATCTTCGAACGACCACAATCTATAATTGCTTTAGAAGCTTTCAAAAAGTTCCATCCGAGGACGTCGTCATGACTACACTTGTAAGACGATGAATTCTAAGGGATCTGTATGGCCACTTACACACACGAATGGTACATCTTCCTGTAGGTTTTACATAGTTACTGTTGGTCACCTTTAGTAGAGATGTTATGCTCTCGACGAATACGGTTTTGTGCAATTTGGCGATTGTACTACTCAGAAATCACTGATGCTCAAGAGTCCACAAGAGCTTGGGCTGGTCGGTCGTCCATGAGGATATCGACGTAGTTTACTATCATTTTTGTAGTAATAGACGGTGAAGTATTTTTCTCTTTGGCAGCCTCACCTTCAAGGAAGGTCGCACCGTATAGTTTCCAGGTTGTGGCTGCTAGGTAATATGCTGGAGCTTCTAAACGGCGATGGAGACCTTGATCCTCTCCAGCTGCTAGCTTGCGGCGATGGTGACTTACGTCGTCCGGCGGCCACATCTTCGTTTTCGTCTTCGTCTCGGAGTTAGCGTCGGCTAAGATCGGTCTGCTGTGTTCTGGCTAGGGCGTCATAAAATATGTCGCCTTTCTCGACAATAGCGTACCACATGTCCAGGTCTTCCGCAGTGGAAACGCACTGGTTGTTTATCCTGGGTCCTCCGCACGTCAGTCTTCCTTGGTACCAGGGTAGGTTCTTCATGCGGCATTGTAGGAACGTAACTTGGCCTGGGTCTCTACTTTTGACCTTATTAAAGGGAAATGAAGGACGAGAGACTGGGTTCAATGTCCCACTTCGTCACTTACGACCTCTTCAAGCGTCTCGGTTTTCTGTTCACCGTGCAATCCAAGTGCCTTCTGAACTTCTCTCACTATCTGACGAACACTTGCGAAATCAGTTCCTTCCTCCATCAGACATTGATATGAGTTTTGGTAGCCGTACAAACTTCTTGCGTGTAATTTTTTTATGCCTTGTTTTGATGTACTGGTAACATTTTATATAGTCGGCTGCTGTCGAAACTTCCTTCAGGAGTAGGGATTGATACATGTCCTGAGCAATGTCCTTCGTGAGATGTGCAACCTTTCCTTCCACCTCCATTCTAGGATCCACTATTCTACACAGTTCCAAACCGTCTTGAATGCGTCTTGAATGTAGGATGCAGTAGTTTTTCCTCGACGATATGCCCTACACTTTATCTTCAGCCTTGCACTTCCGTCGTTGTGTGTTGCCGAAATAACTTGCTCAGTTCCGCTTGGAATACTTCCCAGCTTGTGAACTTCTCCTCGTTCTTATACCATTGCTTGTCAGTGCCCTACAAGCAAAAAATTACGTTAGCCAAACACACAATGTCATCACATTTGTTAAATTTGGCTGTACACTCACACACCTTCAGCCAATTATTTCGATCTTGGCCATAGTCAGCAGAGAACCCGGAAGGACTCATGTGGTGTCACACAGTTGCTGTTATCGTAACGTCCTCTTCTGTCTCCGATAGCTTGCGGACTGTTGAATACGGCTCGAACTCGGATTTCTCGCCACGTAAACGGTGTCTCTGTCGTGGCCTGATGGGAGCCACTGTGTCGTCGATAAAATGCGCTACCACAAGTTCCAATAACCAGAGCCTCCACCAGACTGTCACGTAGAGGAAAGTGTAACTACGTGAATTACGAATAGCAATTTCACTTAACTGTTTATTCAGCACTTGCACATACAAGAGCGTGGAGCGAACGGCCTCCGGCCAGAACACACATGGTATATATATAGTTACAGAACATTGTAGTACAATGATTCTTGACGTTTGTGGATACTTCTAGAATGTGCTCGAATGGAGTATAGAAACAAAAACCTAAGAGTTCAGGTGAGTTTTGAACTCATGACCTTCCATGCAACAGTGTAGTATCATAACCACTACACCACGGTGACTGTGCTGCTCAGCTTCTTCTGCGACAATATGCTAATTTCTAACTACGGTGATTTTCGCTTCATTCCTCGCTTGCATCCAGAAATGCAGACTCCTAGGACAACGATGTTTTTATGCTTTATACACTAATAGTTGACGTCTTCCTATTTCTGTAGCACTATGCATTTCTTACATTTCTCGCATTGCTTAAGTTTTTCACAGCACTCTTTCCCGCACAACATTGTTTTCTGTATGTTTTTTACTCCTAAATGTGTTGTGGTTGGTGTTTTCTAGTGTTACTGACATGACCATGCCAGTAGTTGCTTTGACCTATACTACTTACTACATTATTGTAACTCTATTTATGTTCCTGTGTGTTTATATGCTATGTGAGAGTAGGGAAGGAATAGTTAGTTTCTTTAGTTTCTCTTTCGTGAGTGGGGGATGGCGAAACCATGAGGTGTGGACATAAGTGTGTGTTCGTGTGATGGAGTGTAAGTTAGAGGAGAAGATTAGGAGCAAGAAGTGAAATGAAATTTGGAAGGGGAGGTTGGGTGGGAGTGAGGGGCAAAGGATTGAAAAGGCTCCTCTTTATTATTTCATATATTATTCTAGAGACTCTGGTTTCAAATTTTTTTCATTGAGCAACTCATTGAGCAACTCATTGTGTTACTCCTCTGAGTATGTACGAATTTTCTTAGAAAGGGAAGAGGCGTCTTTGTTTCCTGACTCTTATGGTGGTAGTAACTTTTTAAATATTGCTTGGCCTCTGGTGTTCTTGTTTTAGATCGGCAATTGTTAAATGGTTTCTACCGTATTCAAATGCTCAAAAGTGCTGTTCATACTGTATCTAGTGTCTACGCTGCATATCGTTCCAGTGCATATCGTTCCACAATCTCTGCAACTGAGCTGATACATAATAGATTGTTGGTATGTCTGGTTTTGATTTTTGGGATGTACTTTCGTTTTGAGATACTTGTTTTGTAAGCAATGTTTATGCATTGTTTCTTTGATGGTTTTCATTACTTCTCTCTCTTTCTGTTCAGTTTGTCGACCATTGTGCCCATTTTTTAATGCTACTCGTTTGACAACAGCTAGCTCTCTCTGCCAGTCAGAAGTGTTCATGGGAACCCTGTTCAGCCTGTTTAAAATGTATGTGAAGGTTGTCTGTAATTGTATGCAATTCGAAGTTTCATTTAAAATGACACTTGTGGGTTTTCTGTATGTGTTTTGTCTCGTAGTTACGCCCACGAAGTTGAGTGAGGTTTTTTATTATATTCGTAGCTTTGTTTTCGAACACAGTATTTATGTATGTGTCGTTTCTGTATCAAATATAGTCGGCAACGATATAGACGTATGAGAACAATTTTATTATCCACTGTTAAGAAATATGTACGATAAAAGTGTCAAACATTCGCTAGGAAGGTTTAAAAAATATCAAATTCTTAAGCATTAAGGTCAAGCAGACTGAAGGCCTGAATTCAAAATCAAAGCCAAAGTCTGAACTGTAGGCCAAAACTGTTTCTCAAGATCATCTCCTGAGGCACGCAAAGAATAGTCCACGAACCATCATTGATAAACAACAAAAACCAAGGATGTTACAGTCGTGCAGTATCAGATGGCAGAGGCATCTGTTGTCTCGAAACAGCAGGTACGTTATGTGAAGGGTTGTTAAAATTCCTTATCAGTCTCGCACCTTTCACAAGAGCAATGATCTTGGTAAACTGAAGGGGGCGAGAATGATACAGCCCAAAGCCACACTTTTCTCAAATCAAGTTCTGTGTTAGTTCCTCTTCTATTCAACAGAGGAAGCTACTGCGTAAATATTTTAATTTTCCCTCACTAGATGGCAGAGCGATTAACACTTGTTGTTCTCATACTGTAAGGAAGCAGTCTTTTTTCGCGTCTGCAACAACCCAAAGCCACAGTACAGTGGCGCTTCCAAAGAATAGGCTACTTCCATGCATAAGCGAAAAAGATGATTCAGATACAGAAAAGACTAGTTCTGAAGACGATTTTTCGTCCAGTGGCAGCAGTTATTGTCTCTGAATTTTAATCTGAAAATGACATGGTAAGTCTAAAATACTTCATTTTAAACACTTAAAACATTGAGGCTTAAGTCTGTATCGCAATGAAATATTATTGCGTAATTATAACTGTTGTATACTGCCTGATTAAAATATGTACATGTGAATCGTGAACAAATTATACTTCTCCTATTAATTAATGCATTATTGGTAATAATTTAAATATTATAAGCCTGTTTGTATAATATATTAACGCTTGGTATTAAATGCGTTAGTGGCTTTAGTCTTTCTCATTTTGAATACATCATTTAGCTTAGGATGCTGATGAGTATGAAGCGTCTCCTGAAGTATCACCTGCTAAAGAACCTACAGGCGGAAAAAATTGGTTGAAATACGAGCAATTGGAAAAGGGAAAAATGTAAATGTCGCAGAAATTATGGCGGCAAGTACATATCTGATAAAACAGGACAAATTGTTGTTGCTAAATTTCTTAGTCCTGGTTGTACATGTAAAAACAAGTGTTGGAGCAAAATTCATGAATGTGTAGAGCAGATAGTAAATTCTTTTTGGGAGATGGATGACCTCAATTGCCAAAATAATTACTTTCTGAGCAATATTAAGATGCAACAAGTGCAAAGGAGGTAACTATGATTAATGATGAATTGAAATTGATCTTTATATCTTGTACTTTTTAAATATTATATTACGCTGATTAATATAGTTCAACTTTCAAGGCACCCAAAGAGAAAAAGCACAATTTCACGGCGAATGGTCACTTTTTCATACCAGATAAGGTTAATGGCTGTAATATTTTGGTATGCAGAGAAGCATTTGAAGTGTGCATGGGCTTCAAAACAATCAAGGACATCTTAATGTTTAACAAAAATACTTGTGATGGACACTCGACTTCTCCAAAGCAGAGAATAGGTATTTAATGTTGCTTCCAAGAAAACCATAATTGTTCTGTTGTGCTTATTTATCCAGTGTTTTTCTTTACATATCATTTTTAGATACATATTCACTAAATTTCTCACCTGTGCATTTACCTTTAAAATCACTTTTCTTTTTGTTTCCAGGAGAAAAGGAAACCCATTTAGGAAAATTGCACAAGAACCAGTTCAGACAGACATTTCACATTCATAAATAATATACTTAAGTATGCCAGTCATTACAACCACTCACTGGACCCCAATAAAGTGTACTTAACCATGACATGTCTATTTCTTCATTATATCAATAACATTATTTGAAATATTGTGAAGAAAATAATACACCGAGTAAAAGTTTCGAAATTTCGAGATACATTTAACCAAGATTGTAATATTGGTTTTAAATTGCTGCAATCAGACACATTTCATGTAAGTGACGACTTTCAAATGCAAATAAAAAATTCAGTTGACCCACCCTGAAGATACTATTAAAAGATTAAAAATTGAAAGGGACCTAAATCATGCCAAAGCATCTGCTGGATAAAACATGATTACACAGCTTTGCAGATTAGCTGAGCAAAATCCTGAGGAATACCTTAAAATAGCCTTTGATCTACAACACACATTTCCAACATCAAGGCTTACATCTGAGTCTGCATTATATAAGAGGAAGTTGTGGGCTTTCACTTTTGGTAGTCATGATTGTGGGCCTGAAAAGGGACGTACGTCCATGTGGCGTGAAGATGAAGCAAATCGTGGATCTGATGGGATAGGAAGCTGTCTGATAAAATTCTTATAAACACAAAAGTCTCAGCAAACACTCTTCACATTATTAGTGATAATTGCAGAGGCAATGGCAAAAACTGGGCAATTGTTGCACTAGACATCACTAGTGGGTTCAGGAAAATTTAAGGCCAATGAACATTGGCTTCATGACTGCCCTGTGACAGATTTCGGTCGAACTGAGAAGCACGTTAACAATAGAAACCCCACTGTGTGCACCCCTCATGTTTGGGTTACAGTCATTAAAGAATCGTGCAAGAATAAGCCATTTTCGGTCGTTAAAATGAAGCAAGCGGACTTACAGATCAGACACACCTGCAGATAAATGCTGCAAAAAAGGACAAACATGATATATCTCACTTCGCATGTTCTGAAGGGACAGATATTCGTTTTGATGAATGAATACCATCACATTTAAAAGTGAAGTATCAGTACCGATATTTCAGTACACTGAACTTGAAGATTCAGAACTGTTAATATCACTAAAAAAAGGACGAGTGCATCACGAGAGTAATCCGTTCCAGCTCTCAAGGAAATACTTAAATCCCATTCCAATTCGTGACAAAATACTCAGATGTTATGTCATCAGTGCCATACATACCATGTGTTTCGAAGGGATACTTAAACAGTCTGAGTGTATCAAAGGAACAAAGTGATGAAAATGAAACAGAAGTAATAGACATTGCCTATTGATGTACAAATTTTTTGCAAACCTTGTGTAAAGTTAGTACCAGACAGGCTGTAGCCCAATGTTGTCACCCAGGAATAAAATATTTTTTATTAATAACGTTTCACTTTATTCGCAGTGTAACTATGCGTACATGTGTGTTAACACATTAGAGAAATAAACTAGTTTTGTCAAAAAAAACGAAAAGTTGAAATACGATGTACGGATTTTTCAAAGAATAGCATAATACAGAGGTATAATTAGTGTAACCTCTGTTACTAATATGAAACTTAGTTTTGATTTTCATAAAGCCTTAGACTTTCTGTACCACAGATTTCTCATAAAACTGGAAAAAATGTGTGTCCAGCAGCGAGTTCTACATGTAATAAGTAACAATGCAACAATTTCAAGAATATCATAACAAGGCACTAATTGCAAGTAATCTTCAGGCTCTTGGTAATTAGTTGCAAGCAGTCTCAGTTCTTATTAGCACCCAACAATACGACAGTGCCTAAGAGGGGACCTAAGCCAGCATCAAGGGATAGCTCCCTGTGCTGCTACTCTGATCCTCTTGGTGCTTAAATGCCAGGGGAAAACCAAAAATCTCAATTGACTATATTTCAACGTGGTACCCAGCAGAATATGGAATTCTCAGCTGTTAAATGTCGCTATTTACTGTGTGTGTGTGTGTGTGTGTGTGTGTGTGTGTGTGTGTGTGTGTGTGTGTGTCCTTCGAAAGATGACTACACAATGCAGCTATTTCAGTTACTGTAGATTACAGCCCCCAGGAAGGTCGTACACCGTCACCCACTACTTGCGGAAAATAATAGTAATAAAGCATACACGCAGTCACACTTAGATTCCAAACAATTGTGATAAAGAATAGCTGACACAGACGAGGCCTCGGAAGTTTTTTGAAACTTACCACTGCTACTATAAAAGAAAATGCAGACAGCGTTACATCTAAATTATTATAACCCAGGGCCAAAAGCCTCGAAGCACCGGTACATGTTAAAGTATTTACGGTTCCAGCGTGTAAAGAAATGTTTTGTGGGAATAAATTCTCAACAATCAGACCACTAAGACAACCAGACATAGTTCACAGAAAGAAACGTGATGGGCGGAACAAAATATAAAGGGTATACCTAAATATCGAATGGCATGTTGTGTGGAAAAATAACTCATTTCCAGTGTGACGCGGGACAGTAAAAATAAAAATTTGAAAGCAATCGGAATTAGCCAAACAAATCTTTGGCAGAAATGTAATCTTGTGAAGCCTGTAGTACACAGGTATACACGTGCTGGCAACTGGAAATAGCTCAGAGGTAAGCTAGCTTTTCTTAAGTGATCAACAGACCATTTTGTATCGACAGTGATCTGCAGGCTGCAAGCTCTGTGGTTCCCATACTTAAATAAAATGAAATTCATTTGTTAGTGGGGCGATAATTGAGCTACATCGTTAGAGGTCGAAGAGATAACACAGAGTTCCACATGTATATGAAACGTGAATTAGAAAAATTATGAAGTGCTCAGACCACAAATTGTGGGAACGTAATCAAATACTCTTTGAAAGAAAAGCCAAACATAACAAACCCTCGATGAAACAAATATTATTTGGCAAATTCTGTGGCACATTCCAAAATTATGCTCTTAAATTTGCATCTATTAATTAAAGAACCATACCAAAATAGCACATTAACGTTCTGCAAGAAGAAGATAAAATCAGTTACACTGACGAGTATTGACTGATATTGCTGCTTTGTTAAATTCCTTATTCAACAGTTAAATTCCTTGATTAACATAGCAAATTTGAATTAACTTTTTATCAACATTGATAACATTGTGATTCATGGTATTTAATACAATAAATTTGTTTTGAAAAACATGGTAATGCTTGCTTGCTGCATGAGGGGGCAGGAGTTGGAATGAGACTTTTTAAATAAAGATGTATGTTCCAGCAGCATTTCTGCAAAGTGTAGAAATTATAAATACGCACGGAGTCCTGTTATGCTCGTTCTTCGGGTCAAGTCATCAACACTCAGTTGGAATACGTCGTGAATTAACTACAAAACTAATCAAATACATGCCAATTTACACACCTAAATCATTTATCGGATTCGAAACATAATTCGTAAAGATACCATACAGAAGCACTTTATTGTTCAAGATAGTTTTTTCCTTTCAGGAGTGGGATTAGGTGAAGTTGAAATTTGAGGTGCTGAGGTATATGGTCCTTTGGATGTGGACATAATTTCAGTCTCTAAGCAAGTGGAGTCAACAGATACGACACTGTATGTCAAATATTTTGATACTAGCGAACTCTCATCAAAACCTACAGATAAATTATCTACATGTTGGTCGTGGTGGTCTAGCGATAAAGCGTGTGACTCACATGACCACTCTCCTGCTGTCAACCCAGTCTGTGAGCAGTTCCTATGGTGGGAGAAGCAGTCTGTCCAGTCTGGTGAAGGAGGGTGTGGCAGCAAGGAGGGAGGATAGCGAGGGAGTTGTGGGGACAATAATGTTTTGCTTGTGCGAGTATACAGGAACAATGTGCAGATTGGGTAGAGTAGCTAGGTATAGTTGGAAGATTAAATGGAAGGCAGGGGATGGGGCAGAGGAGGAAAGTGGACTGTGGATGCAGTGATGGAATAGAGGTCTGTGTAGTGCTGGAGTGGCAACAGGTAATAGGTTAGCGAAATGACTAACAATGGCTGAGGCCAGGAGGGTTACAGGAACATACTGCTGACGGTTCTCACCTATGCAGTTTGAAAAAAACAGTTGTTGGTTGGAGTAATCCAAACAGCACTGGCTTGAAGCAGCCATTCGAATGAAAGTTTTGTGCAGAGTGCTCAGCAACTGCGCTCTCTTGGCTGAAGATCGTTGATATCCATCTGTATGGAAAGCGAGCTTCCTAGTAGTGATGCCCATGGAGGATCCAGTACTGTGGTTCCATCTTAGCTTCTAAATTACATGACTAGGCAGCCCTGCCTCGGGTGGTGGTGGTGGTGGTGGTGGTGGTGGTGACCTTCCTGGACGCTGACTTCCACCTCAAAGATGGCTACATCGGTACCTCCATCCATGTCAGACCTACCACCCACAAGCAATACCTCCACTTAAACGGCTGTCACCCAATTCCTAGCCACCCATGGCCTTAGATTCTGAAGTCACTAACTGTACTTCACGAAGTACACAAAGGATTTAACTGAGGCCTTCAGACTGTAATTGCCCTCCCAACCTTCTGCAGTTGCAGATCTCAGGTCACCTGTACCTCCCAAAGTGACCAGCCACTGAAGAGCATTTGCCTTGGGACTTACTTTCATCCACACAACACATGCTTCCAATCCCTTGCTTCACGGTTTGTATTCCTGTAAAAAAATTGGATGCATGACCTGTCCCATAAATACTCCCAGTCCAGTCACAAGCATCACCGATCCTGTCGGAGATAGGAAGACATGTCAAACTAGTCATGTGACCTAAAAGCTAAGGTACAATCACTGTGCTATGTTCTATGTGGGTATGACAACCACGAAGCTGTCTATCTACATGAATGGCCACCCAAAATCCATGGCTAAATAACAGCTGGACAATTCAGTTGCCGAGCATGCTGCACAAAAGTTTTTCGTTTCAATGACTGCTTCAAGGCTGTGCCACTTGGATCCTCTCTACAAACACGGCGGGCGCATTTTACTTGAAAATCGCTTGCTTGGATGTCTGTGAATAAATACCGTAATTTGGAATAACACTGGAATTGTAATATCGTTTTTATCCGCAGACACCAGGTTAGCGACTTAGATAAAATGTCTCCCCCTGGCTGGAAATATACATAAAGAATGGAAGAGTGCTGTTTGTAGGCGCATGGAAAACGACATACGGAAGTTTGGGTCTGGCCGTGAGACGTGCTCGTATAGTAAACTGATAAGCGGGAAATTCCGGTTAGTCACGGTCCGGAACAAATTTTCGTTGTTAATTATATATATGCTTATTCTTACGCTTAACTGCGAATACGTTTCGTGCCTCTGCAGTGTGGTGAGAAGCAATCTACGCTTTTCCTAACATTGTCATTATTCCACCCTGGGTTTTACGATGTTTAATATCTCCAATCACAATATGTTAAAATAAGGAAGAATCAAAGATTCTCGGGAATTTTTCATGTTCACCGAAGAGTTTAGGGAGGGTTATGTATGTGTTCTGAGTTTGACTTACCATAAACAAAAAATTAGGAATATCAGATTGAATTATGGTCGCCCTTGTGTGTTTCAGGCTTGGAAATATATATTAAAGGAATTAAAACGAAAGAGGTGAGACACCTTACATAATATATTACCTACAAATTTCAGCAGAATCTATTTAGGAACTAAAAATATGAAACATTAAGTTACATGGAGTGGCTAGTATTTAATGACCAGTTCCAGAAAACTAAATGTTCCAAATAGACATTTATCTCGTGGCGTCTTTGGCACGAAACAAAAATAAATATTTCAGTGCACTAACGCAAGAAAATCAGGATCAATGGGTGCAACCTCAGAACTATTCATTTGATATTCAAGAAACAGACAGCAGTTGCCAAATGGTAAATGACGACAGTAGTGAACAGTGATAGGATTAAACACTGTACAGTTAAGAAAAAAACTTCCGTTTAAATAGTAATGTTATAACGATCACAAAAACCGGTTCATTCTTTGACCGCTTCAGAAGAGTAGAAAGAACCTTAATTTTTGAATACTTCACGAAAATCTTTACTAGTGGAAGTCGCACAATGGAAATTCGATAACTAGTTTCAACAGTTACGTCACCTGAAGGTCAAAATACAGAACGATGTTTAAGAGAAAAGTTCAATTGGCGGCTGTCAATGCAATTGACGAAATGGCGTCTTATCTTAGATGTTGCTGTGTGTATTTTTATCGGAACATAACGTATAACGGTCTAAATACAGTACTAACTTTCCTGTGTGTTACATTGGCCGATAAAGATTTTCGGAAAGAATAGTAATATAAATCTTTTAATTGACAATATTTTGTAACAACGAACTTTAATTAGTAGTAAAGTTACATTGAACATTTAAGTCCTGGAAAAAACATGCAATCGACAGTATTTCTCTTTAAATCAACAAGACACTAACTATGTTGTCTTTGGTGGTAAGAACATTCGCATCACTTCGGCAAAGTACTAAAAATTACTTACGCTGACACTTACAGATCTTCGGTACACATAAATAAGATCTGGTGTATATCCAGCCCACTGGTCAATGTTTTCACATGCAGGAAAATGTCAGAAATCGAAAATATCCATTAAGACAAATGTTACCACCGCTGTCCAACGCGACAGTGGATGCGAATTGGTGGCGTTGTAAGAATGTGATTCTGTAAAGTAAGTTCCTCGTAAGGATACGTAGACAATGGGAATCAGTGTAACGACAATACGGGCCACAAACGGGGAAACGTCTGCCAAACAACTTCAACGTAAGGCTGATTTTGGCTTGGCAACTGGAAACGAGCGTTTAAGAAACTAAGCTGTTCGGCTGTTGGTATGCTAGAGCGGACTACATGTACAGTGAAATCATTAGTAAGTGACAAAGCGTTGACTTTCCGCGTCTCGTCATATAGTAGTTTGAGGCCTTTCCCGCTCTGTCAAGCGGGACATCTGGCTGTTTGCAGAAGACCTGGCAGCAATGAAGAATGCTGGTGCGTGCAGGCGTGTTGCGGAGCACACCATTCAGCCCACATGATGGAACTTGAGGCTCCGAAGTAGGCGACCTGTACGTGTTCTCATGTTTTCTCAGGACATCAATTAAGATTGCAGGGGGGGGGGGGGGGCAAGGTATGGTCATGATTGGAGCCGTGCCGTCTGATACGATGAATCACATAAAGTCTTACACCACGTCGATGGTCATCAGGATACGGGGAACAGCTGCTGGAAACGTTCACGGCTTCACTGAAGCCGGGCAGTGGGAACAGTTCTCCCTTGTGGGGGCATTAACTTCTATTTTGGTGGAACCCGTGGAGGTAACTGAAGGCACCATGACAGCTGTGGACTATCTCAACATTACTGCGGGCCACTTCCACCCTTCTGGCTTTCTATCTTCCCTGATCAGGATGGAGTCTTCCAGTGCAACCAAGTCACAGTCGTGCTATACTGGTTTGAAGGTATGATAGAGAACTACCGTTGACGTAGCTGCCAAATTCACCTGATGAGACCACAATGGAACATGTAGGACGCAGACTCTAGCTCTGCACCCACAATCACCTTGTAAGCAACGAGACTGTGTAAAATGTTCGTATACAGCTGGTGCCACATATATCCGAAAACCGTCTGACTTGGTGAATCCGACTGGGTGTTGTGTGATGTCCTTAGGTTAGTTAGGTTTAAGTAGTTCCACGTTCTACGTTCTAGGGGATTGATGACCATAGATGTTAAGTCCCATAATGCTCAGAGCCATTTGAACCATTTGGTGAATCCGTATAAAGCTAAATCGCTTTTGTATTTCATTACAAATGTTGAAAATTACGCTGCTGAGCAGATGGTCCTGTTGTTTCGTATCACCAGTGTACGGTCTTTCCGAATCCGTGATGAGCCATAAAGTACGTGAGTGGTCATTATACCACAAAACTCAGTTCAAATTCGTACTACGGAACGGATTTGTTACTATGACACACTCGCAAACTGTTTAAATTGTAATTTTAATGAAACTTGTACCTTCAACAGTAATATCCACTTAAACTTGAAACAAAGCAATTGCACACTTGATTAAATTTGGTGAAATGCGTTTGTAAATTTTGTACGTTGTGGCGTGACTAAATACTACACATGACATGCAATGTCAGCTGAGCTATAGTGAGTTTACTTGTTACGTAGACGAAAATCCCTTACGTTTAGTATCAAGCAGTAATAGTCAATAATTTTCTGACAACTAAGACTTGACGACTCTTTCACATCAGTCAGTGGTTTACGAAATTAGATACCAGACATTGTGTAGAAGACAGAGGCTTGTTGACGACATGCGGCCGTGCTGAAAGATTTCCATGGTTTCTTAGCGATCCGATAGCACTTTCCTTAATAGTTCTTCATGGCTAGTACCTGCTCTTCCCTTGCCAAAGCAAATTTGTGAGATCAAGAAAATTATTGTAACGAATGTTGTTTCCAGTATGATTCTGTAATTCATAATAAACATTAGCATTTTTTGATAGAATAGGTTGTCTTGGGAAAGTGTGATACTTTCTCATTATCATGATATGTAACTGAGTGAAAGAAACAAAACTTGTTTGCGTGGAAATTTTTATTCTTACTGATCCCCACTTTCCATTAGAAGTTCGTCAGTGGAGAATTACAACGTTTTGTTACAACAAGTCACTAAGAAGCTGTTCTCTCCTATAAATTCGAGACCGTAATTAAGAGGATAGTTCCGCATAAAGAAAATAGGATGCTCATAAATGTATATAACCAACTACCAGTCCAATTAGAATATCAAATTCAGTGGGTATTTGACGTATGTAGAAGCAGCGTAGAAATGAGGAAATGTAATTTCGGGAGTTCAATGTTTTTTAAAAACAATTCACCCCAAAATCAGTTTTACCTTTTAGGTCAAGAGTGAAGGGATCTCCCGTTTCTAGATACTTCGGTATATAGATAGGACTTTATGTGGAACAGCGTATAGAAAGACTAACAGTATTTGGATGCCACTTCGCACCACCACCACCACCACCACCACCACCACCACCACCATCCAGCCCAGAAGCAAACGGTGCATAAGTGTTCCCACGTGCTTTCCGTACCATTGATCTTAAAAGCTTGGAGCAGGGTTTTTAGAGAACACAATGAAGATAGTCACGATAGACTGTTCATTGAGAGGGTTTTGAAGCGAAATATTACGGTAACAGGAAAGACAAGCAACCGAGCTTTCAATTTGTTACCTCCCAGCACGTACAATGACTACGAATTATTGCCGAATATGATCAACAAAGGATACACCTGCATGAACAAGCGTTGGAGGAGATTAGTAGATCGTGGATGGTATGTAGCTACTGACGCGCACACAAAGAAATAGAGGTAAATACAACACATACAAAAAGTTTAAATATAGTTGTAAATAATGTAGTGATAACTGATATAGCAAATTAAGACAAGGTGGGTAGCCAATAAGGTAAGAATACTGCGAAGATGTTGGGTAAACAAGGACATTAAAATGTTCATTCCCAATCACGTCCACCCGAATAAAGCAGATACGATTAAACATATTTATAAAATCATTTGCATTGATGGAACACTTTAGTTTCCTTTTTCACTAGGCTAAGGCGAAATGTTACGTGATTGGCTTTTTCAGAACACAAAAATAAAAATGTCGTGGCTTTAAACTTTATCATAATTCGTATTCCATAATGGTCCGTAGCATTCAATAGAGATGCATTTCATACGTTTTCCAGCTTTGATAAAAACTGAAAAATTGAGTGAGGGGGCTAATCTTCTCAAGAGGTGTATTACGTAACCCCATTACCGATCTTCGTGCATGTATTGCAGCATTAGCTCGCAATGCAGGCGCTAAGTATAGACTTTAGGTGTTAGTCTTTGCTCCCGAGGCTTGTGGTGGACCTGACGCAGGAGATGGCAATTTCCCATTAGTGTCACTATAAATAGGAATTCTGAAGAAATTTACAGTACTTCTTGAAGTCGTGTACGCCGCTGCCCGCTGTATCTGGTATGCAAATCGATGAATCGTTGGTCTAAGAACTACTCCCTCAGTGGGTCTGTCGCGTTAAGCCACCTTTGCGGTAGTCACAGCTGCTCAGGTTTCGAATGCATTGTTCAGCGACCTGGTCGTATCAAAGTACGCATTTCAGCACCTGCATATCGGTTGCTTTGAACTTTACAGGCACAATTGTTCAATGTTAATATGAAAACAGTTTAGTTACAAAACAAAACAATACAGGAAAAATTAGAGATTAGGAGACAGTGAGAAAAAATGTACTCAAGTCACCGTGTTGTAAAACTGCATTATCCCTTTCGTGAATTAGCTCCAAATTTGCCTTAGCTATAAAACTTGGCATTGAGTGTTGTAAATGCATAGTTACAAGGCAAAATAAAACTAAAGTTTTTGCTGTGTTACAAACAGCATCAAATTATTCTTAATATAAAAAATGTGTATTCAGCAGTTATTCGAAAAATCTCTATCAAATACTTAGTACATTCATTCCCTTGTATTATACACTCCTGGAAATTGAAATAACACCGTGAATTCATTGTCCCAGGAAGGGGGAACTTTATTGACACATTCCTGGGGTCAGATACATCACATGATCACACTGACAGAACCACAGGCACATAGACACAGGCAACAGAGCATGCACAATGTCGGCACTAGTACAGTGTATATCCACCTTTCGCAGCAATGCAGGCTGCTATTCTCCCATGGAGACGATCGTAGAGATGCTGGATGTAGTCCTGTGGAACGGCTTGCCATGCCATTTCCACCTGGCGCCTCAGGTGGACCGGCGTTCGTGCTGGACGTGCAGACCGCATGAGACGACGCTTCATCCAGTCTCAAACATGCTCAATGGGGGACAGATCCGGAGATCTTGCTGGCCAGGGTAGTTGACTTACACCTTCTAGAGCACGTTGGGTGGCACGGGATACATGCGGACGTGCATTGTCCTGTTGGAACAGCAAGTTCCCTTGCCGGTCTAGGAATGGTAGAACGATGGGTTCGATGACGGTTTGGATGTACCGTGCACTATTCAGTGTCCCCTCGACGATCACCAGAGGTGTACGGCCTGTGTAAGAGATTGCTCCCCACACCATGATGCCGGGTGTTGGCCCTGTGTGCCTCGGTCGTATGCAGTCCTGATTGTGGCGCTCACCTGCACGGCGCCAAACACGCATACGACCATCATTGGCACCAAGGCAGAAGCGACTCTCGTCGCTGAAGACGACACGTCTCCATTTGCCCCTCCATTCACGCCTGTCGCGACACCACTGGAGGCAGGCTGCACGATGTTGGGGCGTGAGCGGAAGACGGCCTAACGGTGTGCGGGACCGTAGCCCAGCTTCATGGAGACGGTTGCGAATGGTCCTCGCCGATACCCCAGGAGCAACAGTGTCCCTAATTTGCTGGGAAGTGGCGGTGCGGTCCCCTACGGCACTGTGTAGGATCCTACGGTCTTGGCGTGCATCCGTGCGTCGCTGCGGTCCGGTCCCAGGTCGACGGGCACGTGCACCTTCCGCCGACCACTGGCGACAATATCGATGGAGACCTCACGCCCCACGTGTTGAGCAATTCGGCGGTACGTCCACCCGGCCTCCCGCATGCCCACTATACGCCCTCGCTCAAAGTCCGTCAACTGCACATACGGTTCACATCCACGCTGTCGCGGCATGCTACCAGTGTTAAAGACTGCGATGGAGCTCCGTATGCCACGGCAAACTGGCTGACACTGACGGCGGCGGTGCACAAATGCTGCGCAGCTAGCGCCATTCGACGGCCAACACCGCGTTTCCTGGTGTGTCCGCTGTGCCGTGCGTGTGATAATTGCTTGTACAGCCCTCTCGCAATGTCCGGAGCAAGTATGGTGGGTCTGACACACCGGCGTCAATGTGTTCTTTTTTCCATTTCCAGGAGTGTAGTTGAATCCAGTATATAGTGATGCAGCCCAAACATATGTAGCTACTACAAACTATATAAAGTCCTTAGTTTAATCAGTGCTTCTCAATGATGACGATTTGCACTGAAACAACCGATTTTTGGCTGTAGAAGTTATTTTCCCGTCTAGTTTAACCTGACGGTTACAACCTCCCCAAAAATGACTTCGGAAATAAGATTTTAGGTTTGTCATTTCCTGCAACAAACATACAAATCTAACAAAGATTAATATTTCTAGAAACAGAAGGTGTCAATTTGTCAAACAGGCAAACAAAAGAAAACTTAGTCACTCCATCGTCAACTGTTTCTCCCGAAAAGTGGTAACAGGTCAGTGGTTCAGTACAACAAAATCACCAGCATTTGGTGTCTTCAGTTTTTTGAAACTCTGCTCAATAATAATGTTGTAATTGGGATGAATCACTTTTTGGGAATAGTGACTAGTCAGTGTTACGGGGTGAAAACTGAGGTGGAAGAACTCAATGATTGGTCTTGTCCATTTCCAAGAGTTACACACGGATAAAGGCATCTTATGTAGACATAGGCACCAAACAACGTACTTCGTTTGTATTGTATGCTGTGAGTGAATTAAGTTAGTAATTTACTACTGTTACAATAATTAGCTTCTTATTCCATAGAAATAGCAGACAAATCGTCAGTAAAGCAAATGAAGCTTTGAACTCTATTGCTATGACACTTCGTAAAGATATTTCCCAACTGCTTTTGTTTGCGTGACAACGGATTTCCGGAGACGACAGCGAAAAACTGTCGTATATAACAGGTGGGAGCAAGTCTTGCACACTATGCGTACACGTGTGCCTTAAGCTACGACAAACGGCTTAGGTGCGGTACCCCATCAATGCCGAATCGGTTCTTACGCCATGTTGTTGCTCGTTCCTATCGGCGCTGTTGTGTGTCCCCATTTCCTATAATTGAAAATTTCCAACCCATTTAAGTTTCAAGAATAAAAGTTACCTCCTTTTTCAGAAGTGGTATACATATATGTATGTTACTGAGAACTCAAATACATGTATCGCTTTTTAACGGGTTGGTTTCTCCCCAACTGTCGCGCTTCTTTGTGGACCTGAATCGTAAGCCTTTATTTCATTTAAGAAATACTGGGTTACGTGACATATTGATAAACGTAGACAACTGGGCAGATGCGACAAATAGATTCGAACTGGAATCTATGGTACATGAAGCCCCTCTGCCTCGTGTGGTGTAGGTATGTGTGGGTATATATTCAGGTGGCCATCTATCTTTCAATAGCACAATGGCAGTAAGCAATATGATAGATTCCAAGTAAAGCAATCACATTGTACATATGTCTCCTCCAGAAACACGCAGCAAACTATAAGCGCTGGGAACATAGAAAACCATATAATTTATTACAAGCTCTTACGATTGTCGTTTGCCTTAATAATAGTTATCTGCTCACAATGGCCCTTAAAACACAAAAATGTTGCCATACGAAGTTTTATGTACTACATACAAAGAAATCATTCTGAATTCAGGACTCCTGTTTATATTGCCATCACTGTAATTCACAGCCTCCGTGTCTCAAGTCACTATTTCTCAGAAACATTAAGTAGATGTCAGTCTTAAGTTTGACCAAAGAAAACAAAAATACTATAAATTATTAAAATTGATACTTACAGGAACCAAAGGCTGTTTTTTGCCACCATCCCCCTCCACGAGACTACTTCTACCACATCACTGTTACACGACTATGGCTGCCAAAATATTGTCACGAAGAAGATGTAATTAGATGAATGACGAACACTAACTTCGCTTAACGAAGCTTTATTAAGCACTTGCACCTACAGGAGCGCAGAGAGAACTGCCTCCAGCCAGAACACATACGGTATCTAAACAGCTATAGAACATTCCACTACAATGATTATTGACATTTGTGGATTCTTTTAGAATGTACTCTAACCGAATCTAGAAATTTTACAGTTGAGTTTGAACTCACGACCCTCCTTGCAACAGGCTAGGGTCGTAACCACTACACTATGGCGACTGTACTACTCCGCTGCTTCTGTGACAATATTGTTAACTGGTTTACAATAAGCAATCAAATTATTTCCAGGTTCCTGCAAATATTCAAAAATTCCGCAGTGATTTGGCACTTAATATTTAATCCCTGAGCAGTATCTCTTCATTAGTGTTTTTATTCATATAACAATTCCAAAGTATGTAATTGAGATTGTAATTATGCTCTACTAAAATTAAATGGTTAAAACTGTAGGAATGTCATTTTTTAATTCGCGTCCTGTAAAATTTACTAGTGCGGACGTACCCCAACTTTCCAGTGTGACTATAATTCCCCGTTTTTACCAGACAGCATCTCCTCCAACATACCAGCTATAATCAGCTCTACTCTCCCCTCGGTGTTCACGACTAGTCTTGAAGCCTCAAACCCAAGGGTTCAACAACCAGCCACAAAGACAACTGCGCTCTGACTGTGTGTTTCTCCATTTACCGTCAGCAAACTGCCAGTGGTCTTGCATTCATCTGGAGAGATTTACTTCATGTAGAACAGCACTCGTCTTTACATCTTAATCACCTTTAGCTCAGGGAAGATAATTCGCTAAAATGTCAATCTCTGTGGTATCTCATAACATTTACCAACCTCAGAGCTCCTGCAGAAGGTAAGTGCTTACATGTTCTTCAGAGAGGGTCGTTTAATAAAACAGCCTCTTGGACATCATTTGACACCCCATTTCAGGGACATTTATTTATGCTTAATTTTTAATGTTCAGGGTTACAAGGCCACTGTACCAGTAATAAGTTGTGTAAAATCTGAGTCCGCTATTGTATTCTGCACTCGATAACAAGTTTGTGAATACTCTAAGATTATAGTGCTTCCAACAACAGCTAAGTAATTTAATTGGTCTTAACTTGCTACACCGATGAGAAGAAAGTGTATTTTGCACCTTACGAATTTATGTTCGGCTAGCTATTTTATGTATAAATATCTATAATTCATATACAGAGTAATTTTCGTTTCTTCAGACTGTAATTAACTAAGATGTAATACATATTATTTCCAGTAAAGTTGTAAATTAATTTCGAAATCTTAATAAGATTATATCCCCGTCCACACACGATTGTAAAGCATTATTTTAGTTTTGTTTCTGTAGCTGAATAAAATTTCCTACACCCTTCCGTCATTTTTTAAAATCTGTATATTGTGAACTTTAATGAGAGTAGTAGATCATGTAAATACCAGCGGTTTGCGTAAAGCAGGAGGGAAGTTTGTTACCAACCAACAACAGCACCCTCTGTACAACTTTGCTTTCCGCCACAGAACATATTGCCTGCGAGTAAAGCAAATTTTGCCGAAGATCTGCACCTGCAATTTATTACGTACATAACACGAAGAATTATGCACAGCAGTAAAATAGAGTTCAGCAGTATTTGCAGCGAAGCTATACCTCAAGGATGAATATCTCAAAGTTCTGTAAATTTCATGAGCACTTTTTGGAACACTATTCATCTCTAAGGTAAAGAACAGCTCTGCATTTTTCATTTTGTTGAGATAGTTGCATCTCAGAGGCCCATTTTTTAAATTCTTGCAGTTCACGTTGTTATGGCCGCAAACATTTAGCATCAACGTTAAAGCTTTGTAAGTGTGCGTATATTTTAATCATCAGCAATGTGTATTCTACACACCTCAAAACTGAGGTCTTCGCCATTAGCAGTTCCATTTTACCTGGTATCTCATTTTCACAGTGGTAACGAATTTGGTTCAGCGTAGAAATTCAGGCCAATCGTGGGTGTAAACAACCCTGCTGGTTTGAAATGTGTTCAGCGTCATTGACAGTAAGTAACGTAGCATTTTTGAACTGGTTAAGATTTGAAAATGCTGTATTCGGATCTAAACCACTGATCATTGTGACCGTGTACTACAATGAAATAACTACTTAAGTGGTCATTTTCTTCACTAGACGTGTCCAACTTTGACAGAGTGGGCATTGTCTTCCGACCAGATTGGTTCATCTATCGTCTACTGGGAACAGCATTCCCATCTACATGCATTCAGTGTAAAGTACATGGTAGGGGGTATTTCCCATTGTACCTCGCATCTCCATTTGTTGCCATTAGATGCGCTTATCGTCCACGTGGAGAATGTATGTTTACCTGCCCCTGTGCGTACAGTATGATAATCCCGACATCAGGGTCTCTATGAAACTGATACGTGGAACTGAGAGAGGTGGGGTTTTGAACAATATTCTCATTTCAGGATTTGTTCCATAGGGATTGGGGTATCGACATAAAAGTTGCTTGGTTTCTATAGGCAAGCCATGATTAACTTTCTGAATTTGCATCATTTCGGCGTTTTTTGTAGCTAATAAATAAATATTTATATATGTAACGAGACATTTGTGAGGCTTTGATGACAGAACAATTACTTTGTTTAGCTGTAAACATTTCTGGTTTAATGTTGCAATCTGAACACAGAAATACACGCATTTACACAGTTCAGAATGTGACAATGTTAAGACAGTTGTCAAACGAACGCATCTCGTCCTCAGAAAGTGAGATGATAATGATACAACAATGGTAAATTTTAACTAGAAGTGTCTTTACAAAATTGTTACTTCAAAGTTCGGTGTTATTTAGGAAGAAAATCAAGTCAACGGATGGTGCTCAGTTTTAGTGACAAGTTGAGCAAAAGATTACCCAAGTTAGCTCGAGTTTACAGTGGACACAAGCTGGCGAGCCAACACGTTTATGCCTCTGCTCGCGGTATTTACCTTAGCTGCGATGAGCTGTCGTCTGCATGGTTACTCTCATCCTCTGAAATTCCTATAAAATCTAATTAAACCTTTGCTGATTTTTCCAGCAGAGACTATCCCTAAGTTTCTCATTATACAAGAAAACGTGTACTCATCCCTAGTCCTGGAATATGGCGATATACAGTCACATGGCTAGAGCGGTGCGCTTATTAAAATACCCTCTCAGTCCACGCAACAACAGTTAACTAATTGGCTGGTTCGTTTCTCCACAGTTGGAGCTCAGTGACGCTACAGCTAATATCTGACTGAATGTCAGCTGCAGTGAAAGCAATTTTCACACACATTTCTCCTCTGCATCGTACAGAGCGTTACGTGCTCCATTCTGCACTTGCCACAAGTTCAGAGAAGAAAATTTTGCTCTTGTCTTTCTCGAAGCCGAAATGTCTCCCCACCTGGGTTCTTTCGTTCTCCACATCACGGCTATTTTCGACCAATAGGAGAGTTCCTCCTATTTTTGTGGAAATTCTGCCAATTAGAAGAGCTTTACCATTAAATTGTGTCGAAATCTTGGCACATTACTCCTTCCTCATTCGTTTCCACCAACTGGACGTTTTGTGCCTGTTCCAGACGCCTAAAAGTTACATGCGTACATCACATGTCTATCACTCACTGTTCTTGTAATCAACTGCATCACTAGTTTAGTTCATATCCATTGAAATTCAGAAATGCGGTTTTCTGAAGCTTCTTTCTGTCCTTCTGTTAGCCCGTTACTTGCTCTCCAGTATGTGTCACCTGTGCAGTAGCTTACTCCTGCTGCAAGACACCTCCAAAGAGGTTTTTGTGATGCGTCCAATGGTGCGACCTCTGCTTCTGCCCACACCTGCTTCCACACAAAACGGTTCCTCTCGCAGCTTGTTTCACCTTCTGCTCATTGACATGCATTACACAGGTGCGATGTGTTACTACCGTCGATTATCATCCCTTTTGGATTACATACTTACAGGCGAATCTGCTCATTACCGCCGAAGTAAGTTGGGTGTCATATTCACCTTCCCGTTATGATGTATAAAACTCTTTTGTAAGGTGCGAAATTGACGTTCATTTATCCTGCCACTTTAAACAATGAACAACTTGCTCCCCTCCCCTCCACGTACAAGACACACTACCATGATGATTTTCGTTAGGCAATGCTGAGAGGACAGATGAAACACGAATATTGTGGAGTGCGAGCCAACATAAAACAACTTGCAATCACACTACATCTGTTCCCTTCTCTCCCGTTGTATTTTTCATGAACTTGAAGCAGTGAAGGTCCAGTACCTAATAACAAATGTAACACATGTAAACTGCCTGTATCAGGAAGTAGCAATCTAACAGGGGTGAATGGATTTAGTGACTATACACGTACTGCACCTTCTCCGCGTGTCACTTATCTGATTTTTACCTGTAAGACAAATACCAGCACATTTCCCCATAAGTATTTCTGAGAGTGTGTAGCTAGAATAACAATATTAAAGTTGTTAATCGTTGTATGAAAGACAGAGAAATATGGTAAAAACTTCGTGTTATAAGAGTCTGGTCCCGGAATCCTACAGTTACCAGGAGAGAGAGAGCTGAGTGGGATACAGCAGTGAGAACCGAGTTACGCTCGAGACCGTCAAGAAAACATCATTGACAACACATTTATTAAGCAGTAATACAAGATTGTCTTTCAAAGTGCTGCGTCACAGCTGCGGTGGCGGAACAACACCTCGTCAGCAGCAGAAGGCTAGCATGGAGTCAACTCGTCACACCGCCAGTGCAGAAAGCATCGGATGAGGCTGCTGCGTCACAGGGTGGCTGTCGGTCACCGGTCTCCGGTAACTTCCATCTGTACGTATCGATCTCCAAAGAGGACTCGCTGACGTCGACAATTCGCACTCAGGATCCAGATCCACTGGAAGTGCTTGCTGACCCGGAGGTGGCGACTCTCAACCTCCGTTTAGAAGACACGAGCCAGCAGTGTCCTCTTTCAAAGGCGGATAACTGTCAGCATCTGGGTCACACAGGGTGTTGGCGGCCTCCGCGCCGCATCGGTGTTGTCTCGGAAGTTGGCTGTGTAGCTGGCAGCAGTAGCGTCTACCCAGCTGGCCTACTGGTTCCACAAAAGATCAAGGACAGCTATGTGTGTCGGGGGTCGACCTTAACAGCCTTCCCTCTAGCTGGTTATCTGCAACTGACGCAAGGGCTGGGACTAGGTAGTAGACACTCAGTACCCAGCAATGCAACATTCTTAAGAAGAGTGGGGTACTTATGTTGGCGCATCCCGTGCACTGTGTGGTGGTGCCGATGGCTATGACATGTGACCAGGTTTATCTTCACTGTCAGATCTCCTAGTGACTCAAGACATTCGTAACTTGACATTCCAGGGGCTCTTTCCATATATGAATATTTACTATTGAGTTGTACCTAGTCTTCCTTAGGAAACTCCGCTTTGTCACTAGCATGACGTTATATCTCGACTTCTATGATATTATTATGCTTTGCGAGCGGATCTGGTTGTTCGGTCGTTCCCTGCGCAGCGACAGCTTTCATATTTGCAGCAACTCGCCAAGCATTTGCCCCCCCCCCCCCCCCAGGTGGTTTTGTACGCAGATAGAGGTAGTTCGATTTCTGGAACTGCCAAGGTCGAAATTGGACGAAATTTTAGTGTGTCCTATGGATACCATCCTGAAGCGTAGCAATATACTGTATATTCTCTAGGTCCAGCATCCTCAAACTTCGTACGTGTACATTCGTTACATCAGTTGGACAGAGTTACAGATTATTCGATCATAATTCATTGCTGTCGTGAACCTAACTTTTTACTAACGTCCCACCACTACCAACAATCAAGAAAAAAAATTACTTGTATCATAATTCTTAGTACTAACCCTCCACCATTCTGTCCTTCGAAAACTCTACCTGCCACATGGGTCTCGCTACCACACCGCCAAGGTATTTAAAAAAGCTGCAGGAAATGTCTCATGAAATGCAGAACGAAGAAATCTATTCCTCGTCGCAACCAAATGGTCATCAGCGACATTGAAGTCACAACACTCAGGCAGTAAATACTGGAATAGTAAATACACCCCGCTTACCTACATGAATTGTAGTAATGACTCATTTGCTCATTGTCTGGCAGTTGTCTTTGTGAACTTGTTACAAATTAAAGTGGATGCGGATTAGCAAATAAATTTTACTTCCTGTTTGACTTGAATTGCAGATACATTACTTACGTCATATACTGAAATAGGAAACGTAATTTGGCATAATTGGGCGCCAGCCGCGGTGACCGAGTGGTTCTAGGCGCTTCAGTCCTGAACGGCGAGACTGCTACGGAAGCAGGTTCGAATCCTGCCTCGGGCATGGATGTGTGTGATGTCCTTAGGTTAGTTAGGTTTAAGTAGTTCTAAGTTCTACGGGATTGACGACTTCCGAAGTTAAGTCCCATAGTGCGCAGAGCCATTTGAACCATAATTGGGCAGCAGCGTCTTGCACCTCGTCCGATTCCTTCAGAATCCACTTACATTCTCTTGAACAATGGCCCTTCCACTCTACTGCTGTCTATCCTTGCGAACATGACCCTATACCATCACTCTAAATAATGGTTACTTTTTATTTTTAACATTTGTTAGGGTCTGAGAACCCACGACTTAAAAATTGTACATGAAATCTTCGTTTCGACTGATGACTATTTTCGGCAAACGATTTATCCATCTTCAGATCATATAATCTTGATTAACGTTGGTACTATTACGGGTTCATAGTTTCTTGAAATCTTTCCTAAAATCACATCAATAAGTGGCATAACAAACAGCTTTTCGTTGTTCGTCGGTAGCGTAATTGAACGATAGTCATCAAACACAGGCGTTATCGTTAGTAATTGACACAATCAGTATCGCATCAATTCGTGGTTGCCTCAGTTACTAAGCTGTAACGGTATAACGCCTCTGTTTCATGACGATAGTTCAACTACACTGACTGATAACGACTGAAAGCTGGTTTTAATTATTCATGTATCGATGTTGTCATCTTAAGGAAGATTTTAACGATTTGTGAAGCCGTAATGGCCCCGACACTAATAACGTTCCGAGATCTGAAGATAGCTAGATTATTAGCCGAAACTAGTAATCAATCGAAATAAAGTTTATTTCACGTGCGGTCTTGATTTCATAGGTTTTCAATCCTTAACGTAAATTTAAAACATTACAACGGATCGCATATATATATATATATATATATATATATATATATACACACACACACACAGGGTGTTTCAAAAATGACAGGTATATTTGAAACGGCAATACAAACTAAACGAGCAGCGATAGAAATACACCGTTTGTTGCAATATGCTTGGGACAACAGTACATTTTCAGGCAGACAAACTTTCGAAATTACAGTACTTACAATTGTCAACAACAGATGGCGCTGCCGTCTGGGAAACTCTATAATACGATATTTTCCACATATCACCATGCGTAGCAATAATATGGCGTAGTCTCTGAATGAAATTACCCGAAACCTTTGACAACGTGTCTGGCGGAATGGCTTCACATGCAGATGAGATGTACTGCTTCAGCTGTTCAATTGTTTCTGGATTCTGGCGGTACACCTAGTCTTTCAAGTGTCCCCACAGAAAGAAGTCACAGGGGTTCATGTCTGGCGAATAGGGAGGCCAATCCACGCCGCCTCCTGTATGTTTCGGATAGCCCAAAGCAATCACACGATCATCGAAATATTCATTCAGGAAATTAAAGACGTCGGCCGTGCGATGTGGCCGGGCACCATCTTGCATAAACCAGGAGGTGTTCGCAGTGTCGTCTAAGGCAGTTTGTACCGCCACAAATTCACGAAGAATGTCTAGATAGCGTGATGCAGTAATCGTTTCGGATCTGAAAAATGGGCCAATGATTCCTTTGGAAGAAATGGCGGCCCAGACCAGTACTTTTTGAGGATGCAGGGACGATGGGACTGCAACATCGGGCTTTTCGGTTCCCCATATGCGCCAGTTCTGTTTATTGACGGAGCCGACCAGGTAAAAATAAGCTTCGTCAGTAAACCAAATGCTGCCCACATGCATATCGCCGTCATCAATCCTGTGCACTCTATCGTTAGCGAATGTCTCTCGTGCAGCAATGGTAGCGGCGCTGAGGGGTTGCCGCATTTGAATTTTGTATGGATAGAGGTGTAAACTCTGGCGCATGAGACGATATGTGGACGTTAGCGTCATTTGGACCGCAGCTGCAACACGGCGACCGGAAACCCGAAGCCGCTGTAGGATCACCTTCTGCACTAGCTGCACGTTGCCCTCTGTGGTTGCCGTACGCAGTCGCCCTACCTTTCCAGCACGTTCATCCATCACGTTCCCAGTCCGTTGAAATTTTTCAAACAGATCCTTTATTGTATCGCTTTTCGGTCCTTTGGTTACATTAAACCTCCGTTGAAAACTTCGTCTTGTTGCAACAACACTGTGTTCTAGGTGGTGGAATTCCAACACCAGAAAAATCCTCTGTTCTAAGGAATAAACCATGTTGTCCACAGCACACTTGCACGTTGTAAACAGCACACGCTGACAGCAGAAAGACGACGTACAGAATGGCGCACCCACAGACTGCGTTGTCTTCTATCTCTTTCACATCACTTGCAGCGCCATCTGTTGTTGAAAATTGTAATTACTGTAAAGTTTGTGCGCCTGAAAATTTACTGTTGTCCCAAGCATATTGCAACAAACGGTGTATTTCTATCGCTGCTCGTTTAGTTTTTATTGTCGTTTCAAATATACCTGTCATTTTTGAAATATATATATATATATATATATATATATATATATATATATATATCCCCGTTGACAATGTTAACAAACTTGATAACTCTTACTTTTCTTATATTACAATACCTTCCGTCGATACCTAGATATCTCATTATTTGCCACAATTTTGCCTAGCTATTACAACTCGTAACTTAATGGCGTTCTACTTTCCTCCTGTCTACTTAGGACAGTTTGCACTTTTCCACATTTGGGAAACAAGTTGCGTCCGCTGCTGAAAAATATGCAGTATTTTTGTTTAGGACACAGTTGATAGCAATACGCCAGCCTTCGGAACTTTCCAGTCGTCCGGGCTTCATTCGTGTCCAGTCACTATCGTTTCTGTGGCCGACATCGCCCCCCACTCAACTACACTGAGGGAGCCCGCTCGCGACTGTCAATCGTGGAATTTTGACCGATCAGCTGGTGCAGAAACAGAAGTGCAACTTGAAACAGCGAAGATAGCTGTTGTACATCCTTTATTGTTCAGCAAACTACGTCGGTGGCATCGTATCTGTAAAGCATAGATCATTTCATGCACAACGGGATCAGATCTAAATAGGTGGTAAATTCAGCTAGAACATGGACGATTCTGTGAAATGTAACATACCTTCTGCACTACATTTCCCTGAATCTTGACCAAATGTATCCTACATTCTATCACACCACAGCACGATATTTCACGAACATAATAGCAGTATATGAGCATGTCAAGCATATACTACCAGTTCACAACACCTCTAACATATGGCACTGCTAGTACAAACTCATATTCATACATTACCTGAATGACGTATTCTCAAGCCAAGGTGGCAATGTGGTAGTAGTTACAAACAAAAGTACGTCGTCGTCACGTAATACATAAAGACAAACAAACGATCCAAGACGAACACCAAACAATGTAAGTTAGGGTACGTTACCCTTATTTTGTTTAATAATTAAAAATTAACGTTACACAAAATTTAAAAGAACATTAGAAACATAAGGGGAAAAACTGAACCTTAAAGGTATCCATTAATGCACAAGTAGTGAAGGCAATCATATGGCAAGAAATAAAATAAAATTCACATGACATAAAATGCAGGCCACGTAAGGCACCAACAAACATAGACTGCAGTTTGATATCTCGGAGTAGTTACACAAGCATGAAGAACTACAAAGGAAACATTCAGTATTCCACTCATAACTACCACAAATCCGTCATTAAAAGTACAGAAACCATTCAATGAAATCACTTAGTTGGCGTTATACAATCACGGTATTTACACTATCAACAGATAGCGCGAAATTCGCGTACTAGCATGGTGCTAGAGTAGTAGCTACCAGAGACACACAGAGAAGACCACAGGAATTAATAGCGTAATCCTGCAACATGCTGTGTAACACAGTAACATAAACTTGATTTACACTATAGTTATAATAACTATAAAAACAAACGTGTAGCTTGTCGATAGAGCTTTAGGTGTGAAATAAGTACTGAAGGGGACAAACGGAATGAATCGTATAGTCCCAAAACTTGTAACTTAAATTGTTTCTATAGACCTTGTGATGTATACATCGCCTAGCAGACATAATATCCCGCCTAGACAGGCTGCTGGAATGCCTCATACTTGAAAATTAAAAAGAAGATAAGGAAATACCAACAAATCAGATTCAACAAAGAATGTGTAGAACAAAAGGTTATTTCTAAGTAAGCTGGAATTAATATTAGAAATTCCTCTAAACTTGCTAAAATTGTGAAATGGCTCTGAGCACTATGGGACTTAACATTAGTGGTTATCAGTCCCCTAGAACTTAGAACTACTTAAACCTAAGTAACCTAAGGACAGCACACAACACCCAGCCATCACGAGGCAGAGAAAATCCCTGACCCCGCCGGGAATCGAACCCGGGAACCCGGGCGTGGGAAGCGAGAACGCTACCGCACGACCACAAGATGCGGGCAAAATTGTGAAATTCAAGTCAGAGGTCACGTAGGTGAAGTTACAAATTAGGGAAGGTTATAAAAATATCCAAGCTTTATCTAATGTCGCTAACGATATTGAAGTTTCTTTAAAAAGCAAGTTAATGGAGGAGTAGCTTTTAGAGACGGAGAACTGTTATTCAGGATTCTGTTAGTAAAATGTCTTAGTTAATTCTTTCTAAACGTAAGAAAAATGGTTCAAATGGCACTGAGCACTATGGGACTTAATATCCATGGTCATCAGTCCCTGAGAACTTAAAACTACTTAAACCTAACTATCCTAAGGACAGCACACAACACCCAGTCATCACGAGGCAGAGAAAAATCCCTGACCCCGCCGGGAATCGAACCCGGGCGCGGGAAGCGAGAACGTTACCGCACGACGACGACGACGACGACGACGACGACGAGCTACGGACGTAACAAAAATAATGGAATGCTTACGAGTAGTGTTCCTTTAACTATTTAATACACATCTTAAGATTACAGTGTCCTTTGGAGATGAAAATTTCGAAGCTGTTTTTTTCTCATCCAGAAAACGAATCACTAGAGAGGTTTACAACACCATATTCATGATAATTTTAGGCAGTGTGATATTAAGGAAGTAAGGGCACGTATTAAGGTTGCTTTAGGTATGTCAGGAATGAGAAGAGTCGGGGCGCTGCTGCTGTTGCTGTTGCTGTTAGTACTGCAAAAATTTCAAAAAGTGAATTAAGTACTCATGAAGTACATATGGTAGTAATAGGACCGAGCTTTTAAAATCGACTAACGCAAAGTTGCAAGGTATTAACGTTATTGCTGCAGAAGTCGGTAAAAGTAGTGCTACGATCCTTATATACAACAAGATAACACTGATAAGAATCGAACAATTTTTAATGGGGAATAATAACGTAGAAATCCCTAAGATTCCCACTTACTCTGTCCCTCAGAAGTGCAATCGTAAGTGTAGTTACACACTAACACAAAAATGTCAAGATGATGAATACCATAGTACCAAAGTGTGCCCAGAGGTCAAGACACACAAGCCTAAGAAAATAAGGCCAATTGTCGATCATAACCAAATTATGAATTAAGTATGTTGCTAGAGAAAAGAATTAAGAGGCATTGGTTTTTATGACCACCCCGCTCCCTCGAAATAGCCAGGAACTTGCATATTTTTTGAACGACATTCAGATACCCAATGAACAGCTGTTATCATCCTTTGATATAACGTACGTCTGCACGAACATGCCAATTGAGGAGTGTTTTGAAATAATAAAGAACAATTTGTTAACTCATCATAATAAAAATCATGGAGAGTTATTGAGCTGATTGACATGCTTTATCATCACGTCTCACAATTACTTCCAATTTCATAATAAATTTTACCGCCATAATGAGGGACGGGGCCGCTCGGGATTAGCCGAGCGGTCTAGGGCGCTGTACTCACGGACTGTGCGGCTGGTCCCGGCGGAGATTAGAGTTCTCCCTCAGGCATGGATGTGTGTGTTTGACCTTCGGATAATTTAGGTTAAGTAGCGTGTAAGCTTAGGGACTGATGGCCTTGGCAGTTACGTCCCAGAAGATTTCACACACATTTGAAGATTTTTTTGAGGGAGGTGTTATGGGTAACAGCCTGGCTGGAACCATGGCAGTCAACTTTATCAACTTACAAAATGAAAAAAAGTGATCTCAAAGAAAAAGTTAAATAACAAGAATAATGATTTCAGCTCAAGGCAAAAAGCTAAAAGCTAAAACCTAAAACCTAAAACCTAAAAACTAAATTAAAATTCATTTCAATTACATACGGAGGGACGTTATAGGGAAAAATTGAGCGGCACTTCCGTAAGTCAAATATGATGGCTGCATTTAAAACTTCTGATGCATTAAGGTCTAAGTTAAGACAAAAAAATTGAGATGAATGGTGACAAATATAATAGAACGGGAGTTTACAAATTAAATTGTGGTGAACGGAGTAGTTTTTATGCCAGACAGTCAGGGAGGACATTTTTATGAGATTCAAGGAACACACTAGCACTCGTAATAAAACCGCTTCCGGGTTTTATCTCAGAAACAGGAATTACTGATAATCGTCGCAATATGACAGTCTTGGGTAATGTTTTCAAATGTAAGAGATTAGATACAGAAAATATACAAATTTATAGTTACAAGAATAGATCTCTGAATAATTTATTGAATGACCAATTAGAATCTAATGAGAAACCTTCTTCTTTTATTATTTTCTATGATCTTTTGAAATTTGTTTTTATGAAATTTCTCTTGTCAAGATGTCATTCTATAATTTCACGAAAGTTGTGGTCTCCTAGTTTCTTATACACTGATTTCCTTTCAGTCATACATTAGAATGTGGAATGTGCACGCTGGAAACACATTGTTTTTCCTCTTGGTTTGACGATATTCATCGTAGCACTTCGGATTCGAACATTGTTTTATGCACTTACGTTACATATCACGTAGACACTGGCAACGTACTATTAGGCTGTGACATATCTGATCATAGTTTTTTTGCTATTTATTATAGATGCTATTATTATAGAAATAATATACGTACCGACATTTCAAGTTTTGGGACTATGCTATTCGTTCCGTTTGTCCCTGTCAGTTCCTATTTTCCACCTACTCCTTCAGAATTATGCTACTTCGTGATGACAGGGTAAAAATTGTGATCGTATAAAACCAATTATATATGTTTATTGTATGGTTCCTGTGCTTGTAATGACGTGTTTGTGGTAGTTCAAATGGCTCTGAGCCATATGGGACTTAACTTCTGAGGTCATCAGTCCCTTACAACTTAGAACTACTTAAACCTAACTAACCTAAGGACATCACACACATCCATGCCTGAGGCAGGATTCGAACCTGTGACCGTAGCGGTCGCACGGTTCAGACTGTAGCGCCTAGAATCGCTCGGCCATTACGGCCGGCTGGCAGTTATGAGTGGGTCACTAGATGTTACCTTTAGTTCCTTCATGTTTGCTTAACTACCCCGTTGTACTATACAGCACTCTGTTAGTTGAGACTTTGTTGCCTGCATTTTTTGACACGTATATTTCATTGTATATGTTTTTATAATACGAACTTGCCATATGACTGGCTTCTATACTTGTATAGAAAAGATACGTTTAAGGTGGTTTTAAAATTTATATTATTTTAAGTTGTAATTATTATAACAAAATAATCGCAGGGATCGAATGAAGGGTAGAGCCACAGGTCGTAACACATCTAAAATGTGACGTCCACTGTTCAAAGTGCAAATCAGTGTGAACAAGAGGTGACCGAGACGTGTAACCAAAGGCACCCCATACCATCACGCAGGATGATACACCAGTATGGCGATGACAAATACACGCATCCAATGTGCGTTCACCGAGATGTCGCCAAATACGGATGAGACCATCACGATGCTGTAAACAGAACATAGATTCATCCAAAAAAATGACGTTTTGTCATTCGTGCATCCAGGTACGTCGTTGAGTACACCATCGCAAGCGTTCCTATGATGCAGCGTCAAGGGTAACCGCAGCCATGGTCTAAGAGCTGATAGTCATGCTGCTGCAAACGTCGTCCAACTGTTCGTGCAGATGGTTGTTGTCTTGCAAACGTCCCCATCTGTTGACTCAGGGATCGAAACGTGGCTGTACGATCCGTTACAGCCATGCGGATAAGATGCCTGTCATCTGGACTGCTAGTTGAAACGTCCCCTTAGAAAAATTATTACACGACTATGCTTAAACTGACACACAATAGTTTTTAGCGCAACGCAATCTGACTTCCAAAAGTCCCTACGAAAGAATGGCCCTGACTAGCATTAAGCTATACGTTTCACAAATCACTTACCTCACAAAAATCTTCGTTACTCAAGCTACTGCAATACAGCGAGCGCCACTACTGCCAGCTAAATAAAAGATTCAAACTACTGAAGGCACTAACTACTGATAGGCATAGTTAGCAAATGAAAGATTTTAATAGAGAACAAACAATGTATTTACCTCACTAGTCATAATATATATAGCAGTTCATGACACCAATTCTTACAAATTTCAAAACTCCGCCATCTCTCTCCCCACGTCCACCACTGCTGGCGGCTCACCTCCAACTGCGCAACGCTACGCGCTGTTAGCATCCAGCTGCCGCTGCCCAACACTACAATGGCAGACAACAATGCAGACTAAACACAGACTGCACACGGCACAGCCAGTGATTTTTTCATACCGAGCGCTATGTGGCGTTACCAATAAGAAAACCTAAACAGCCTACTTACATAGCCCCCATGCTCCCCACAAAAAAATTTACAAATTGTTTTGGGCAGTGGACAATAATGATTTGATAAAATGTTTCATAATTACTATAACAAAGATATCAAATACACACACTTATTGATACAATGTTGGTCAGAAGCTAAAATTTTCTCACAGTCCATAAAGACAGTCCTGATCGTTCATCACAGTAAAATTGCAGTGTTTTTTTTCAAAGTCTGAGCAATAAAAGAAATTGCACTTGGAAGTAGTGGATTTCTAAGCAGTCTTGAGGAAGTAGTGTTGTCCTTCCAATGGAATGATAGTGCTGACTCTTGACATGCAGACAGGTAATGGGCCACAACAGAGCAAACCCACAACAGAGTCAGTCGAAGTTTTGAAGAATATTGGTAGGTAGGTCATCACAGAGTAGACCCCTTGTAGTCCTGGTAGAGATTACGGTATTGGTGGGCCACCACAGATGCAGACCCATTGCAGTCCTTGTAGAAATAATGGTACCGGTGGGTCGTCAAAGGTGTAGACCCACTGTAGTCCTGGTAGAGATTACTATTGGTGGGCCACCAGAGGTGCAGACCCACTGCAGTCCTTGTGGAAATAATGGTATTGGTGGGTCATCAAAGGTGTAGACCCACTGTAGTCCTTGTAGAGATGGCCAGCAGCCATCTGTTTGACTGTGCAGGCGCACAATCACCATTGAAGAGTCTTGCAGATAACATAGCAAGTCCATAACCCACCACTTGTCCACTCACAAAGTTTTTGGAATTGTCCTTAGAACCAGCAAAGCTGTTAACCAGTCCCTTGCTGAGTTATTAACACATGTGCAAACACTATCAGTCCCTACTTCTCACATATTGTCCATATACTATGACCAACAGAAACGTGTGCAGTGAAATGTAATTTACAAGTTACTTAATTTGATGAACTGGTGTCAATTACAATTTTATAACATGAGAATACAATAACAAAGGTAAAAAAATATCATTAAAGAACATAATAGTACAGATAACATTTGCAGTAATACAGGCTTTACAAAAGAATCGAAATAACATATACATCAGTGTTACAAAAATTACGACATAAGTACATACATAAAAGATCAGAATAACTTTTGAAACATCAACTTCACACATGAGCATTAAAACAAAACACAATAAATAATGTCTGAACATATTTAAAAAGAAAATAACATAGTATTTGAAAAATTCTAGAACATAAATCTTATTAGCTAAACACATAAAGACAGGAAAAAGACAAATATACAAGGGTACATAAACACATAGAGGGATAATACGAAAGGAAAGGACAGGGTTTGTTTTACTGCAGTATTTTGCATAGAGATCTCCCTTAATTCATCATTATTCCCAAAAAGTCCTATCTAAACCTGCTTTCTGTATCCTGTTCACATCCTCTTTCAAAAATAGTTTTTCTCCACTGTACACTACTTTTTTTTTGGCCAAACCATTTTCTTAAAGCTTCTCAATGCTTTTCTTCCAATTCATCATAGTTAAATTCTTATATAGTCTACCCCCTCTTAGCTAACTTAAATCTACTGAGCTCAGATACTAAACTAAGGGATGAGGCAATGCAGCAGCACAAAACAATTTACACAAACAGCAATGTTAAAAAATGGAAATTGGCAAAAAAAAGGCAGCAATATTACAACTAATATAAGGCAATGCGCAGCAAACAAGAAAAATAAATCAGTAATAAAATTGGCTTAACCTAGTAATGCAAAGAAGCACTATGCCTGGCACATAGCAGCAGCAGCAAATGCTACACTCCTGGAAATTGAAATAAGAACACTGTGAATTCATTGTCCCAGGAAAGGGAAACTTTATTGACACATTCCTGGGGTCAGATACATCACATTATCACACTGACAGAACCACAGGCACATGGACACAGGCAACAGAGCATGCACAATGTCGGCACTAGTACAGTGTATATCCACCTTTCGCAGCAATGCAGGCTGCTATTCTCCCATGGAGACGATCGTAGAGATGCTGGATGTAGTCCTGTGGAACGGCTTGTCATGCCATTTCCACCTGGCGCCTCAGTTGGACCAGCGTTCGTGCTGGACGTACAGACCGCGTGAGACGACGCTTCATCCAGTCCCAAACATGCTCAGTGGGGGACAGATCCGGAGATCTTGCTGGCCAGGGTAGTTGATTTATACCTTCTAGAGCACGTTGGGTGGCACGTGATACATGCGGACGTGCATTGTCCTGTTGGAACAGCAAGTTCCCTTGCCGGTCTAGGAATGGTAGAACGATGGGTTCGATGACGGTTTGGATGTACCGTTCACTATTCAGTGTCCCCTCAACGATCACCAGAGGTGTACGGCCAGTGTAGGAGATCGCTCCCCACACCATGATGCCGGGTGTTGGCCCTGTGTGCCTCCGTCGTATGCAGTCCTGATTGTGGCGCTCACCTGCACGGCGTCAAACACGCATACGACCATCATTGCCACCAAGGCAGAATCGACTCTCATCGCTGAAGACGACACGTCTCCATTCGTCCCTCCATTCACGCCTGTCGCGACACCAGTGGAGGCGGGCTGCACGATGTTGGGGCGTGAGCGGAAGACGGCCTAACGGTGTGCGGGACCGTAGCCCAGCTTCATGGAGACGTTTGCGAATTGTCCTCGCCGATACCCCAGGAGAAACAGTGTCCCTAAATTGCTGGGAAGTGGCGGTGCGGTCCCCTGCGGCACTGCGTAGGATCCTACGGTCTTGGCGTGCATCCGTGCGTCGCTGCGGTCCGGTCGCAGGTCGACGGGCACGTGCACCTTCCGCCGACCACTGGCGACAACATCGATGTACTGTGGAGACCTCACGCCCCACGTGTTGAGCAATTCGGCGGTACGTCCACCCGGCCTCCCGCATGCCCACTATATGCCCTCGCTCAAAGTCCGTCAACTGCACATACGGTTCACGTGCACGCTGTCGCGGCATGCTACCAGTGTTAAAGACTGCGATGGAGCTCCGTATGGCACGGCAAACTGGCTGACACTGACGGCGTCGGTGCACAAATGCTGCGCAGCTAGCGCCATTCGACGGCCAACACCGCGGTTCCTGGTGTGTCCGCTGTGCCGTGCGTGTGATCATTGCTTTTACAGCCCTCTCGCAGTGTCCGGAGCAAGTATGGTGGGTCTGACACACCGGTGTCAATGTGTTCTTTTTTCCATTTCCAGGAGTGTATAAATTATACCTAAACATGACAAAGCTCAAGCAGAAAAAATATTACGCTAAAGACAACAATGCAGATAAGGGAAATGTATATTCACATCTTAATGTCTATATAATTAAAATGGTGCACCACTACTTATTCTATGAAATAAATTACCAAGTACTTGAAAAGAAAATTATGTATGCAGTTCCTGTTACTAGTCCCTTCTTATTGTTGTTTCCTTTCCAAGTGCTCCTTTTTTTTTTTGAAGAATGTGGATCATAAAATTATTATTTAACAGATCTGTTGACAGAAAGTTTTCACATTAGCAAATGCATTTACTTTTATTTTATAAAACCAATGCTGCAACACAGCTGGAAAACAGATATCAAATGAAATAAGCATTTATGTAAAAAGCATAAAAATATCATTCAATAGTGATGTGGCATTTTATAAGTTAGTAGAAATTCTCTCAATTCTCGTAGAAGGACGCTTGTCATTATCAGATGTGCGGATGTAAGAAAGTATCTTTCCAAGTAATGAGCGTGTCGTTTTTGCGATGCTTTCTACAAAGGAATGTCAATAGCGAGGATAACGGTCTCTTTTTTTTTTTTTCTCCACGTGTGCCTCTGACAGGCACACACTAATGGCTTTCTTTTGTCAGGTGGTTGTCGCGCAGCTGGGTGCCCACGACGCATTACGTGCAGGTGGACACTTAACTGTCTTGTCGAAATATTTACGACACCAGTTTCCGCTACAGTGGCAGTCTTATGTAAAAAATTTCACAGGTCAAGAATTTGCGTTACACATCTGTAGAAACAAAATTCTATTAATATAACAGTGTCCAAAAATTTTTGGCGGCCTTGTGATACATTCACGCGTATACACACATTTCATAACTCTTAAAGCACGATTCTTGGTTTCCAACATCCTTTTTCACAAACCAGAGTCCCTAACCACTACTCATTATTCCTTACCTTATTACACATATATATATTCGTCGACACTTCTTCAATATTTCATCATAACAGATACGTAGCATAACCAAATAACTCATATAGCATCAGCTTAAACATACCTCAGCAGCATAATTCACATCGTCGTCGTAATAATAACATCATAACACCACAGTCAAATTCTCAAAATCTCCGTAGCTTTCTCCAATAATTTCAAAACCTAAAAAAAATTCTCTGCTTATGTCAAAAGTGTCATCTGCCTCAAACGTACTTTAAAAATCGTGATCCCATACCAAATATGTCATTCAAAGCTCTTATAGTATCACAATGGTTCCGAAAAAAATATGAACAGTTCACAAAATACAACTTCGTAAGTGTGAAGTTATCCAATGGTGTAATTATGTAAACATCTGTCACTGATGTAGTAAAGTAAATGTTTGTCTCTCTCAGTTAAATGATCAGATAGCTGTGTAATTTATGTGTTAGAGAAATATGGTACCGATGTGTAAAGTTGTATAAACAAATACCATATTAGCTAGGGCTCCTTGTGCTTGCCAAACACATGGTACACAAAGTAAGCGTGTACCCCCCTGAGGATTAATGTAATTATATCCTCAGGTGTTACAGATTACAGCAATGGAATGAAATGTATCACGGAAAACTTTTGTATCATTGTACTTCAAATATCTTTAAAAATAAATGTTTTTAGTACAAAATTAATCACTCAAATACGTGTACTGTAGCGCTAAACTGTGCGTCTTCTTGTAAGATAATCTCTGTGCAAGTGTCGCAGTTATCGTCCTCCGAAAACTAAGTTCTGCAGAAGTCAATGTACTTACCTCATGATAAACAAAAGTGAAATGCTTTGCGTATAGATATCGTAGTTACTACGCTTATTGCCGTGATGAAGTAAGTACTGTACTGTAACGTATTGTTGTGCTACAGAAAAGGCTGTCTCATTGTAGCTATACCACAAAAGTTACTAGTAAAACATGTTTTACTTTCCAGAATTATTCAGAAAAACTGCAGATATAAAACAGATACACCGCAAAAGCAACATTGTAAATTGTCACTCATTAGTAGCGTCGTGATATAATCGTGTAGCTGTCACATATACTAACCACTGTGTCATCTGGTATCTCACAGAAAGTACTTTAAATCCAGAATGTATTTGCAAGTAAACCAAAATGTTGCATTAAAATCTCATTAGTAGTACTGGTAAATGTTCTAAGTAAGTCAGCCTTATGGTCGTTACATAATCGTGCCACTAACAAGCAAGAATGTACACACACACAATGACACTGTGTCATCTGTTCACTGTAACAATGCATTCGTAATTTCTGTGTAGATAAGTTCTCTTGGTTCTTGATTGGATATTTAACTTAAATATTGCTGCATGTTAAGATATTATAAGTCTGACAAAGGATACTAGAAATGTGAAGTGAAATGTTTTATGGCAAAGACAAAGTTAAAAAGCTGATTATATTTCAATAAACGGTTTTACATGTGAAAAGTGGTGTAAACCTTTACTCTTCCTAGTACGCAGACTGTCAACTGAAAAGCAATTATCATGTGATTACGGCGGTAAGGAACACTGGAATTTTGCTCAAGGTTAGCGTCTATGTTATTTTTCTTTGAGCCAGCCGGCGCACGCGGCTGCCTGCGGTGCGAGTCATTGTCTGTTTCTTTGTTGGCGCGCGCCGTTATTGGGATTAGGAGACCTAACTTCTACAAATTCACCTTGTCGAGAGGGCCCTGCTCTGTTTGATTCCCGCCAGTTCTGCTGCAATTCAGGTCTGTCGTTACGATCATATCGTGTGTCGTCATGTCGGTAGATTCCATAGTTTCTTTCTTGTCGGTCACGTCGTGGAGAATTTCTCCCTGAATCGTAACTGCGCGCTGGACCATTGAGTCTTAAGTTATTCCGTCTCCCTTGATAATAATTATTTTGGTTTCCATATTGTCTGTTTCTCTGATTGTCTCTGTGATAGTCATTACCGCGGAGAGGTGATCTTTCCCTGTAATAATTACTACTCTGCCAACGGTTGTCATACGGGTGGTGTCTGTTTTGGTCACGATTTACGTTGTACGAATAGCCTTGTCGTGTATTATTTCTGTCATCGCGGAATTGTGACAGGTGTGACCTGTAATTGTTGTTTTCCTGTTTTCGCGTTCCGCGATTGTCAGTGTCAATTTCCAGTTCTTGTAACAGTCCCTGAAAAGCTTCAATGTCGTCTTTGCATCGTCCTGCTAAAATAATCTGTCGTAAATGATCAGGTAATTTGATTAAGCAAATGCGGATGAGTTCTGAGGGGCTGTATGGGTTTGAAAGATACTGATTCTTATGTAACATGTCTTCAAAATATTTGACAAGACTGGAAAATTCAGATTGTTCGAAATGTTTCATCATCATGATGCCATGTTTTACTCGGTCTTGTGTGGCTTGGGACCAATATGCTGAGAGGAAGGCATGGTGAAATTCTCCTTCACTGTGGCAATCGTGAATGACCGATCGCATTCTTACAGCTGGTTCATTCTCTAAGTAGCCACACATAAATTCTAATCTGTGCTCTAGTGACCAGTTGGGAGGAAAACAATGAGAGAATAGATGGAGCCACGCTTGTGGATGAATGTCGTTGCCAGAATTCTTAAATGTTTTGAATTTACGTGTAGTAATGAACAGCTTATAGTCAAAATCATCGTGTCGGCGGGTAGCATATCGTTCATTGTTACGTCGTGTCGGCAGTTCCATCTCAAAATTCGGTGCACCTTGCCAATTTCTTTCATAATTTTCGAAGTGCCCTGTGTTATTATTTTGTGGCTGTTCCGTATTTCTATGTCCCTCTTCCCGTATTGGAACGCGAATGTGAAATACGTAATTGTTGTATTACCTGTGACAGCTGATCTTGTACTTCCCGGATTTCTCTTTGGTGTTGCGTACTAATTTGATTCAGACTTTGTTTGAATTTCCTAATTTGTTCGTACTCTTCTGTGTCATTAAAGGCTACCGGTTTTGTGTCATTCAGATTATCATCTACCTTCGTAGATAAATTAGTGAACTGATCCGAAAGTTCGGCTACTTTCTCTGATAGTGAACACATTTCCTCAGTGTGTTTTTCTGAACCAAGTTTCAGAATGTCCATTTGTGTTGAAATCGAATCTACTGTGTCCTTTAAGTTTTCCTGAGTTCTTGCAAGTTGCGTAACCGAATCGGTGGATGCAACTGAGTCCATTTTAGCTTGCAAGGTGTCGTGATTTTCACGAACAATAGTTTGCAATTCTTTTATGGCTGCTTCGTGATTCTGTAATGCATTTTCATGCCGCGAAAAAATGGGTTGGAAATGCTCACAAATTTGTGTTTTTACGTCATTACAGATTTTTTGACATTTCGATTCAATGTTATGTGACTCAGTAGTTAAATCTTCACGTGTTTGTTCAAGTGTGGTGTCTAACTTCCGAAGATTTTGTTCCATTGTGTCTAACTTTTGAAGATTCTGTCCCATTTGTTTCTGATTTTGTTCAAGCGTTGTGTCTAACTCTTGAAGATTTTGTTCCATTGTGTCTAACTTTTGAAGATTTTGTTCCATTGTGTCTAACTTTTGAAGATTTTGTTCCATTGTGTCTAACTTTTGAAGCTTTTGTCCCATTTGTTGCATCAATTGTAATAACAATGCACTGGTGTCTGAAACATGTTCCTTACTCCTATACGGCAATGCATTTGCACTGGCAATATTCGCAGTTTGAAAAACAGAAAATGTGTCTTGACTTATTTGAGAAAACGTTGAGGACGCAAAACCTGAATCTACAGTATTTGCAATATTGTGTCCTGTCATTTCGGAATCCTGAGGCCAGCTGATGCCGACCGATCGAACGATAATGCTTCCCTGTCCACTAATTGTTTCACTGCCTACACCATTATTTGCAACCCGTTCCATTTCCCTATGTACAATTACCAAATTACTACTTTGAACATTAGTTAATTCATTACATGGTGGCGCTAACACACTGCTTTCGTCTTCACTGTCATTTCTCAGTTTACTTTGGAGCCTAGTATTATGTTTTTCACACGCCATTATTGTCACAATATTTCACACGACAACACAGAAAAAAACACAATTTGAAGAGCAAAAATAAGAGAATACATTAACATAGAAAATAATATCTAATTAATTGCAAGCGCAGCTGCGAAATACTTGGTGCAACTCTACATGCATGCCACAACTGTTTTACTGTACAACAATGAAAGACTGCAACTACAAAGGAAATTCTCTCTATGATTACGCGCTAGCAATAAACAAAGGCTACACTAACTACACAAACTACAAGGAGAAATCAGAAGATTCCAGTGAGGTATCCTCGGCTAAGGGTCGACATATGAAACGTCCCCTTTGAACAATTTATACACGACTGTGCTTAAACTGACACACAATAGTTTTTAGCGCAACGCAATCTGACTTCCAAAAGTCCCTACGAAAGAATGGCCCTGACTAGCATTAAGCTATACGTTTCACAAATCACTTACCTCACAAAATCTTCGTTACTCAAGCTACTGCAATACAGCGAGCGCCACTACTGCCAGCTAAATAAAAAGATTCAAACTACTGAAGGCACTAACTACTGATAGGCATAGTTAGCAAATGAACGATTTTAATAAAGAACAAACAATGTATTCACCTCACTAGTCATAATATATATAGCAGTTCATGACACCAATTCTTACAAATTTCAAAACTCCGCCATCTCTCTCCCCACGTCCACCACTGCTGGCGGCTCACCTCCAACTGCGCAACGCTACGCGCTGTTAGCATCCAGCTGCCGCTGCCCAACACTACAATGGCAGACAACAATGCAGACTAAACACAGACTGCACATGACACAGCCAGTGATTTTTTCATACCGAGCGCTATGTGGCGTTACCAATAAGAAAACCTAAACAGCCTACTTACATAGTGACGCGAGGCCATTGGGATCCAGCGTGGCGTTCCGTATTACCCTCCTGAACCCACCGATTCCATATTCTGCTAACATTGGATCTCGACCAGCGCGAGCAGCAATGTCGCGATACGATAAACCGCAATCGCGAAAGGCTAAAATCCGACCTTTATCAATGTAGGAAACGTGATGGTGCGCATTTCCCCTCCTTACACGAGGCATCGCAACAGCGTTTCACCAGGCAACGCCGGTCAACTGCTGCTTGTGTAGGAGAAATCGGTTGGAAACTTTCCTCATGTCAGCAAGTTGTAGGTCTCGCCACCGGCGCCAACCTTGTGTGAATGCTCTGAAAAGCTAATCACTTTCATGTCACAGCATCTTCTTCCTGTCGGTTAAATTTCGCGTCTGTAGCACCTCATCTTCGTGGTGTATTAATTTTAATGGTCAGATGAAATTGCATTGTTCTATGCTTTATTCTTGTAATAATGTGCGAAAACAGGCGATGTCACATTGCGGTCGTAAATACGCAGTACGGAGACCTCCCACAACAGAAACAGTCGATGCGCCGTGCCTGCAGCAGCAGTAAATTCAGGCACGGTCGGGAGAGGGTGCGAGGATCAATGCGGTTCGCATCTGCGTGGGATCTGAAGAGGGATTGTGTGGATTTCTTCCCTTTCGCCTCTTTTCAGCCCTTGTTACAGCTACATGTAAGAAAAGTAAATGTCTATGGACGTTCAGGCTGGCGAGCGATTTAAAGCTCGTTCCCACATCGAATGCAGCAGGACAACATATGACAGAAAACGTGCATCACTACGCAGTATGGTAAGTATTACGCATAGCGGAAATTCAGTCCACTGATGAAAAACTGTTCGAGATTGACAGTGATAAATTATACCTTACAAATTACTCGTGATGAAGACTTGCAAGCATACTTCCTGAAAACGATGTCCGTAGGGTTATATTACAGGGTGTAGCTTCACAAACAGTCAATTTTTAACAGTGTCTGAAACAAGTCGCTAAGAAATCTGAAACGGTAATACCCATTAGAAGAGCAGCAATCATAAAGTATTTCTATTAGAGTTTAACTACTAATACGGCATCCAACAGCCATCAGCAGAATGAATTCAATAGCCGTCCCAAAAACACAGCTTCTCCTCCGCTTACATCTACATCTACATCTACATCTACATACTCCGCAATCCACCATACTGGGCGTGGCGGAGGGTACCTTGTATCACAACTAGCATCTTCTCTCCCTGTTCCATTCCCAAACAGAACGAGGGAAAAATGACTGCTTATATGCCTCGGTACAAGCCCTAATCTCTCTCATCTTATTATTGTGGTCTTTCCGCGAAATGTAAGTTTGCGCCTCTCCACCGCTGATACATATTCGTATACATCTGTATTGCAATGCATCTGATTTTCCCCACACAGGTCTTGTTAGCACTGCGTTCCAAAATTCGGCCGTCATCTGTTATAAACAGTTTGGATCGTTGATTTGGAGGAAGGAACCAAACAGCAAGGTCGTCGATTCATCGGATTAGGGAAAGAAGGAAAAGGAAGTCGGCCGTGCACTTTCAAAGGAACAATCCCGACATTTATCTGAAGCGATTTAGGGATATCACGGAAAACCTAAATCAGAATGGCCGCACGCAGTTTGAACCGTCGTCCTCTCAAATGCTAACCACACCACCACACTCGTTTGTAAACAGAGCAAAGAGCAAAAGGTTGCGATGTGATCCCCTACTATAGTCTCGAAATTTTAATGGTTCAAATGGCTCTGAGGACTATGGGGCTTAACATCTGAGGTCATCAGTCCCCTAGAACTTAGAACTACTTAAACCTAACTAACCTAAGGACGTCACACACATCCATGCCCGAGGCAGGATTCGAACCTGCGACCGTAGCGTCGCGAGGTTCCAGACTGAAGCGCCTAGAACCGCTCGGCCACATCAGCCGGCCCGAAATTTTAAGTTACAGTTTAGAGCTTGCAATAACATAGTTGATATGGGATATAAAGCTGAGTTCGTTATCGAATACTACTCCCAGGAATCTAATTTATGATTTTAGTGCAAATCTAACTAAGCCCAGAACCAGAATGAAACCTCAGTCTGAAGCGGAGCATACTTGATTTCAAACTTCCTAGGAGTTTAAAACAGTGTCTCACACATGACATCATCGTAGAATGTTTGCCTTTAGCCGGAAAATTCTCTACCTCAACCAACGAAGCTCTTCCGACACAAATCACGACAAGCCCACAAAGCACAACTTTCAAAAGGTGTGAAAGTCTCGAAACGTGTGATGGAAAACGTCTGTGGAATTTGGAAGATGGTTGCGAGGTACTAGACAACGTAAACCCGTGAGAGTGAGTATTGGTTTCTGTTCGGATGGTTCAGTTAGTGTAACTTAAGAAGACAGCGCCAACAGATCTGTGTACACCATAAAGTACTAATCTTCCAGGAGATTTTCAGACCATTTCCATTCAAGACTAAGATCTGCAGAGGCTCTTCGTCGAAAATAACAGAACATTTCACTTTTCTAGTGATTGTAACATCCACGTGATAAATTTTTGGCTGCTGTGGGATGAGAGGAAATTGTGCCTCTGGTAGTTATAAACATTGTCTATTCGACATATGAAAAAATAGTGAATTAATTAGTTATATAATATTCTATAACTGGACATATCCATGTGTTTATACAAAGACAATGGTAATTGTAAATTCCTTTTATGATCTGCGTTTGTCTTCCTTCGTTTTTACCTTGGATGACTTTGGTAGGTTCAGCACGCAAGACGCTTATCAGAGGTCTGTTAAGAAATTGTAATTATTTGTTAATTATTACTCGAAAATAGAGTTCATTATTATTATAAATATGGGTGAATAATTATTTGTAACTTTAATTCCTCTCTCAGTAAGCATTATCTACACTCCTGGAAATTGAAATAAGAACACCGTGAATTCATTGTCCCAGGAAGAGAAAACTTTATTGACACATTCCTGGGGTCAGATACATCACATGATCACAATGACAGAACCACAGGCACATAGACACAGGCAACAGAGCATGCACAATGTCGGCACTAGTACAGTGTATATCCACCTTTCGCAGCAATGCAGGCTGCTATTCTCCCATGGAGACGATCTTAGAGATGCTGGATGTAGTCCTGTGGAACGGCTTGCCATGCCATTTCCACCTGGCGCCTCAGTTGGACCAGCGTTCGTGCTGGACGTGCGGACCGCGTGAGACGACGCTTCATCCAATCCCGAACATGCTCAATGGGGGACAGCTCCGGAGATCTTGCTGGCCAGGGTAGTTGACTTACACCTTCTAGAGCACGTTGGGTGGCACAGGATACATGCGGACGTGCATTGTCCTGTTGGAACAGCAAGTTCCCTTGCCGGTCTAGGAATGGTAGAACGATGGGTTCGATGACGGTTTGGATGTACCGTGCACTATTCAGTGTCCCCTCGACGATCACCTGAGGTGTACGGCCAGTGTAGGAGATCGCTCCCCACACCATGATGCTGGGTGTTGGCCCTGTGTGCCTCGGTCGTATGCAGTCCTGATTGTGGCGCTCACCTGCACGGCGCCAAACACGCATACGACCATCATTGGCACCAAGGCAGAAGCGACTCTCATCGCTGAAGACGACAAGTCTCCATTCGTCCCTCCATTCACGCCTGTCGCAACACCACTGGAGGCGGGCTGCACGATGTTGGGGCGTGAGCGGAAGACGGCCTAACGGTGTGCGGGATCGTAGCCCAGCTTCATGGAGACGGTTGCGAATGGTCCTCGCCGATACCCCAGGAGAAACAGTGTCCCTAAATTGCTGGGAAGTGGCGGTGCGGTCCCCTGCGGCACTGCGTAGGATCCTACGGTCTTGGCGTGCATCCGTGCGTCGCTGCGGTCCGGTCGCAGGTCGACGGGCACGTGCACCTTCCGCCGACCACTGGCGACAACATCGATGTACTGTGGAGACCTCACGCCCCACGTGTTGAGCAATTCGGCGGTACGTCCACCCGGCCTCCCGCATGCCCACTATATGCCCTCGCTCAAAGTCCGTCAACTGCACATACGGTTCACGTGCACGCTGTCGCGGCATGCTACCAGTGTTAAAGACTGCGATGGAGCTGCGTATGGCACGGCAAACTGGCTGACACTGACGGCGTCGGTGCACAAATGCTGCGCAGCTAGCGCCATTCGACGGCCAACACCGCGGTTCCTGGTGTGTCCGCTGTGCCGTGCGTGTGATCATTGCTTTTACAGCCCTCTCGCAGTGTCCGGAGCAAGTATGGTGGGTCTGACACACCGGTGTCAATGTGTTCTTTTTTCCATTTCCAGGAGTGTATAAATTATACCTAAACATGACAAAGCTCAAGCAGAAAAAATATTACGCTAAAGACAACAATGCAGATAAGGGAAATGTATATTCACATCTTAATGTCTATATAATTAAAATGGTGCACCACTACTTATTCTATGAAATAAATTACCAAGTACTTGAAAAGAAAATTATGTATGCAGTTCCTGTTACTAGTCCCTTCTTATTGTTGTTTCCTTTCCAAGTGCTCCTTTTTTTTTTTGAAGAATGTGGATCATAAAATTATTATTTAACAGATCTGTTGACAGAAAGTTTTCACATTAGCAAATGCATTTACTTTTATTTTATAAAACCAATGCTGCAACACAGCTGGAAAACAGATATCAAATGAAATAAGCATTTATGTAAAAAGCATAAAAATATCATTCAATAGTGATGTGGCATTTTATAAGTTAGTAGAAATTCTCTCAATTCTCGTAGAAGGACGCTTGTCATTATCAGATGTGCGGATGTAAGAAAGTATCTTTCCAAGTAATGAGCGTGTCGTTTTTGCGATGCTTTCTACAAAGGAATGTCAATAGCGAGGATAACGGTCTCTTTTTTTTTTTTCTCCACGTGTGCCTCTGACAGGCACACACTAATGGCTTTCTTTTGTCAGGTGGTTGTCGCGCAGCTGGGTGCCCACGACGCATTACGTGCAGGTGGACACTTAACTGTCTTGTCGAAATATTTACGACACCAGTTTCCGCTACAGTGGCAGTCTTATGTAAAAAATTTCACAGGTCAAGAATTTGCGTTACACATCTGTAGAAACAAAATTCTATTAATATAACAGTGTCCAAAAATTTTTGGCGGCCTTGTGATACATTCACGCGTATACACACATTTCATAACTCTTAAAGTACGATTCTTGGTTTCCAACATCCTTTTTCACAAACCAGAGTCCCTAACCACTACTCATTATTCCTTACCTTATTACACATATATATATTCGTCGACACTTCTTCAATATTTCATCATAACAGATACGTAGCATAACCAAATAACTCATATAGCATCAGCTTAAACATACCTCAGCAGCATAATTCACATCGTCGTCGTAATAATAACATCATAACACCACAGTCAAATTCTCAAAATCTCCGTAGCTTTCTCCAATAATTTCAAAACCTAAAAAAAATTCTCTGCTTATGTCAAAAGTGTCATCTGCCTCAAACGTACTTTAAAAATCGTGATCCCATACCAAATATGTCATTCAAAGCTCTTATAGTATCACAATGGTTCCGAAAAAAATATGAACAGTTCACAAAATACAACTTCGTAAGTGTGAAGTTATCCAATGGTGTAATTATGTAAACATCTGTCACTGATGTAGTAAAGTAAATGTTTGTCTCTCTCAGTTAAATGATCAGATAGCTGTGTAATTTATGTGTTAGAAAAATATGGTACCGATGTGTAAAGTTGTATAAACAAATACCATATTAGCTAGGGCTCCTTGTGCTTGCCAAACACATGGTACACAAAGTAAGCGTGTACCCCCCTGAGGATTAATGTAATTATATCCTCAGGTGTTACAGATTACAGCAATGGAATGAAATGTATCACGGAAAACTTTTGTATCATTGTACTTCAAATATCTTTAAAAATAAATGTTTTTAGTACAAAATTAATCACTCAAATACGTGTACTGTAGCGCTAAACTGTGCGTCTTCTTGTAAGATAATCTCTGTGCAAGTGTCGCAGTTATCGTCCTCCGAAAACTAAGTTCTGCAGAAGTCAATGTACTTACCTCATGATAAACAAAAGTGAAATGCTTTGCGTATAGATATCGTAGTTACTACGCTTATTGCCGTGATGAAGTAAGTACTGTACTGTAACGTATTGTTGTGCTACAGAAAAGGCTGTCTCATTGTAGCTATACCACAAAAGTTACTAGTAAAACATGTTTTACTTTCCAGAATTATTCAGAAAAACTGCAGATATAAAACAGATACACCGCAAAAGCAACATTGTAAATTGTCACTCATTAGTAGCGTCGTGATATAATCGTGTAGCTGTCACATATACTAACCACTGTGTCATCTGGTATCTCACAGAAAGTACTTTAAATCCAGAATGTATTTGCAAGTAAACCAAAATGTTGCATTAAAATCTCATTAGTAGTACTGGTAAATGTTCTAAGTAAGTCAGCCTTATGGTCGTTACATAATCGTGCCACTAACAAGCAAGAATGTACACACACACAATGACACTGTGTCATCTGTTCACTGTAACAATGCATTCGTAATTTCTGTGTAGATAAGTTCTCTTGGTTCTTGATTGGATATTTAACTTAAATATTGCTGTATGTTAAGATATTATAAGTCTGACAAAGGATACTAGAAATGTGAAGTGAAATGTTTTATGGCAAAGACAAAGTTAAAAAGCTGATTATATTTCAATAAACGGTTTTACATGTGAAAAGTGGTGTAAACCTTTACTCTTCCTAGTACGCAGACTGTCAACTGAAAAGCAATTATCATGTGATTACGGCGGTAAGGAACACTGGAATTTTGCTCAAGGTTAGCGTCTATGTTATTTTTCTTTGAGCCAGCCGGCGCACGCGGCTGCCTGCGGTGCGAGTCATTGTCTGTTTCTTTGTTGGCGCGCGCCGTTATTGGGATTAGGAGACCTAACTTCTACAAATTCACCTTGTCGAGAGGGCCCTGCTCTGTTTGATTCCCGCCAGTTCTGCTGCAATTCAGGTCTGTCGTTACGATCATATCGTGTGTCGTCATGTCGGTAGATTCCATAGTTTCTTTCTTGTCGGTCACGTCGTGGAGAATTTCTCCCTGAATCGTAACTGCGCGCTGGACCATTGAGTCTTAAGTTATTCCGTCTCCCTTGATAATAATTATTTTGGTTTCCATATTGTCTGTTTCTCTGATTGTCTCTGTGATAGTCATTACCGCGGAGAGGTGATCTTTCCCTGTAATAATTACTACTCTGCCAACGGTTGTCATACGGGTGGTGTCTGTTTTGGTCACGATTTACGTTGTACGAATAGCCTTGTCGTGTATTATTTCTGTCATCGCGGAATTGTGACAGGTGTGACCTGTAATTGTTGTTTTCCTGTTTTCGCGTTCCGCGATTGTCAGTGTCAATTTCCAGTTCTTGTAACAGTCCCTGAAAAGCTTCAATGTCGTCTTTGCATCGTCCTGCTAAAATAATCTGTCGTAAATGATCAGGTAATTTGATTAAGCAAATGCGGATGAGTTCTGAGGGGCTGTATGGGTTTGAAAGATACTGATTCTTATGTAACATGTCTTCAAAATATTTGACAAGACTGGAAAATTCAGATTGTTCGAAATGTTTCATCATCATGATGCCATGTTTTACTCGGTCTTGTGTGGCTTGGGACCAATATGCTGAGAGGAAGGCATGGTGAAATTCTCCTTCACTGTGGCAATCGTGAATGACCGATCGCATTCTTACAGCTGGTTCATTCTCTAAGTAGCCACACATAAATTCTAATCTGTGCTCTAGTGACCAGTTGGGAGGAAAACAATGAGAGAATAGATGGAGCCACGCTTGTGGATGAATGTCGTTGCCAGAATTCTTAAATGTTTTGAATTTACGTGTAGTAATGAACAGCTTATAGTCAAAATCATCGTGTCGGCGGGTAGCATATCGTTCATTGTTACGTCGTGTCGGCAGTTCCATCTCAAAATTCGGTGCACCTTGCCAATTTCTTTCATAATTTTCGAAGTGCCCTGTGTTATTATTTTGTGGCTGTTCCGTATTTCTATGTCCCTCTTCCCGTATTGGAACACGAGTGTGAAATACGTAATTGTTGTATTACCTGTGACAGCTGATCTTGTACTTCCCGGATTTCTCTTTGGTGTTGCGTACTAATTTGATTCAGACTTTGTTTGAATTTCCTAATTTGTTCGTACTCTTCTGTGTCTTTAAAGGCTACCGGTTTTGTGTCATTCAGATTATCATCTACCTTCGTAGATAAATTAGTGAACTGATCCGAAAGTTCGGCTACTTTCTCTGATAGTGAACACATTTCCTCAGTGTGTTTTTCTGAACCAAGTTTCAGAATGTCCATTTGTGTTGAAATCGAATCTACTGTGTCCTTTAAGTTTTCCTGAGTTCTTGCAAGTTGCGTAACCGAATCGGTGGATGCAACTGAGTCCATTTTAGCTTGCAAGGTGTCGTGATTTTCACGAACAATAGTTTGCAATTCTTTTATGGCTGCTTCGTGATTCTGTAATGCATTTTCATGCCGCGAAAAAATGGGTTGGAAATGCTCACAAATTTGTGTTTTTACGTCATTACAGATTTTTTGACATTTCGATTCAATGTTATGTGACTCAGTAGTTAAATCTTCACGTGTTTGTTCAAGTGTGGTGTCTAACTTCCGAAGATTTTGTTCCATTGTGTCTAACTTTTGAAGATTCTGTCCCATTTGTTTCTGATTTTGTTCAAGCGTTGTGTCTAACTCTTGAAGATTTTGTTCCATTGTGTCTAACTTTTGAAGATTTTGTTCCATTGTGTCTAACTTTTGAAGATTTTGTTCCATTGTGTCTAACTTTTGAAGCTTTTGTCCCATTTGTTGCATCAATTGTAATAACAATGCACTGGTGTCTGAAACATGTTCCTTACTCCTATACGGCAATGCATTTGCACTGGCAATATTCGCAGTTTGAAAACAGAAAATGTGTCTTGACTTATTTGAGAAAACGTTGAGGACGCAAAACCTGAATCTACAGTATTTGCAATATTGTGTCCTGTCATTTCGGAATCCTGAGGCAAGCTGATGCCGACCGATCGAACGATAATGCTTCCCTGTCCACTAATTGTTTCACTGCCTACACCATTATTTGCAACCCGTTCCATTTCCCTATGTACAATTACCAAATTACTACTTTGAACATTAGTTAATTCATTACATGGTGGCGCTAACACACTGCTTTCGTCTTCACTGTCATTTCTCAGTTTACTTTGGAGCCTAGTATTATGTTTTTCACACGCCATTATTGTCACAATATTTCACACGACAACACAGAAAAAAACACAATTTGAAGAGCAAAAATAAGAGAATACATTAACATAGAAAATAATATCTAATTAATTGCAAGCGCAGCTGCGAAATACTTGGTGCAACTCTACATGCATGCCACAACTGTTTTACTGTACAACAATGAAAGACTGCAACTACAAAGGAAATTCTCTCTATGATTACGCGCTAGCAATAAACAAAGGCTACACTAACTACACAAACTACAAGGAGAAATCAGAAGATTCCAGTGAGGTATCCTCGGCTAAGGGTCGACATATGAAACGTCCCCTTTGAACAATTTATACACGACTGTGCTTAAACTGACACACAATAGTTTTTAGCGCAACGCAATCTGACTTCCAAAAGTCCCTACGAAAGAATGGCCCTGACTAGCATTAAGCTATACGTTTCACAAATCACTTACCTCACAAAATCTTCGTTACTCAAGCTACTGCAATACAGCGAGCGCCACTACTGCCAGCTAAATAAAAAGATTCAAACTACTGAAGGCACTAACTACTGATAGGCATAGTTAGCAAATGAACGATTTTAATAAAGAACAAACAATGTATTCACCTCACTAGTCATAATATATATAGCAGTTCATGACACCAATTCTTACAAATTTCAAAACTCCGCCATCTCTCTCCCCACGTCCACCACTGCTGGCGGCTCACCTCCAACTGCGCAACGCTACGCGCTGTTAGCATCCAGCTGCCGCTGCCCAACACTACAATGGCAGACAACAATGCAGACTAAACACAGACTGCACATGACACAGCCAGTGATTTTTTCATACCGAGCGCTATGTGGCGTTACCAATAAGAAAACCTAAACAGCCTACTTACATAGTGACGCGAGGCCATTGGGATCCAGCGTGGCGTTCCGTATTACCCTCCTGAACCCACCGATTCCATATTCTGCTAACATTGGATCTCGACCAGCGCGAGCAGCAATGTCGCGATACGATAAACCGCAATCGCGAAAGGCTAAAATCCGACCTTTATCAATGTAGGAAACGTGATGATGCGCATTTCCCCTCCTTACACGAGGCATCGCAACAGCGTTTCACCAGGCAACGCCGGTCAACTGCTGCTTGTGTAGGAGAAATCGGTTGGAAACTTTCCTCATGTCAGCAAGTTGTAGGTCTCGCCACCGGCGCCAACCTTGTGTGAATGCTCTGAAAAGCTAATCACTTTCATGTCACAGCATCTTCTTCCTGTCGGTTAAATTTCGCGTCTGTAGCACCTCATCTTCGTGGTGTATTAATTTTAATGGTCAGATGAAATTGCATTGTTCTATGCTTTATTCTTGTAATAATGTGCGAAAACAGGCGATGTCACATTGCGGTCGTAAATACGCAGTACGGAGACCTCCCACAACAGAAACAGTCGATGCGCCGTGCCTGCAGCAGCAGTAAATTCAGGCACGGTCGGGAGAGGGTGCGAGGATCAATGCGGTTCGCATCTGCGTGGGATCTGAAGAGGGATTGTGTGGATTTCTTCCCTTTCGCCTCTTTTCAGCCCTTGTTACAGCTACATGTAAGAAAAGTAAATGTCTATGGACGTTCAGGCTGGCGAGCGATTTAAAGCTCGTTCCCACATCGAATGCAGCAGGACAACATATGACAGAAAACGTGCATCACTACGCAGTATGGTAAGTATTACGCATAGCGGAAATTCAGTCCACTGATGAAAAACTGTTCGAGATTGACAGTGATAAATTATACCTTACAAATTACTCGTGATGAAGACTTGCAAGCATACTTCCTGAAAACGATGTCCGTAGGGTTATATTACAGGGTGTAGCTTCACAAACAGTCAATTTTTAACAGTGTCTGAAACAAGTCGCTAAGAAATCTGAAACGGTAATACCCATTAGAAGAGCAGCAATCATAAAGTATTTCTATTAGAGTTTAACTACTAATACGGCATCCAACAGCCATCAGCAGAATGAATTCAATAGCCGTCCCAAAAACACAGCTTCTCCTCCGCTTACATCTACATCTACATCTACATCTACATACTCCGCAATCCACCATACTGGGCGTGGCGGAGGGTACCTTGTATCACAACTAGCATCTTCTCTCCCTGTTCCATTCCCAAACAGAACGAGGGAAAAATGACTGCTTATATGCCTCGGTACAAGCCCTAATCTCTCTCATCTTATTATTGTGGTCTTTCCGCGAAATGTAAGTTTGCGCCTCTCCACCGCTGATACATATTCGTATACATCTGTATTGCAATGCATCTGATTTTCCCCACACAGGTCTTGTTAGCACTGCGTTCCAAAATTCGGCCGTCATCTGTTATAAACAGTTTGGATCGTTGATTTGGAGGAAGGAACCAAACAGCAAGGTCGTCGATTCATCGGATTAGGGAAAGAAGGAAAAGGAAGTCGGCCGTGCACTTTCAAAGGAACAATCCCGACATTTATCTGAAGCGATTTAGGGATATCACGGAAAACCTAAATCAGAATGGCCGCACGCAGTTTGAACCGTCGTCCTCTCAAATGCTAACCACACCACCACACTCGTTTGTAAACAGAGCAAAGAGCAAAAGGTTGCGATGTGATCCCCTACTATAGTCTCGAAATTTTAATGGTTCAAATGGCTCTGAGGACTATGGGGCTTAACATCTGAGGTCATCAGTCCCCTAGAACTTAGAACTACTTAAACCTAACTAACCTAAGGACGTCACACACATCCATGCCCGAGGCAGGATTCGAACCTGCGACCGTAGCGTCGCGAGGTTCCAGACTGAAGCGCCTAGAACCGCTCGGCCACATCAGCCGGCCCGAAATTTTAAGTTACAGTTTAGAGCTTGCAATAACATAGTTGATATGGGATATAAAGCTGAGTTCGTTATCGAATACTACTCCCAGGAATCTAATTTATGATTTTAGTGCAAATCTAACTAAGCCCAGAACCAGAATGAAACCTCAGTCTGAAGCGGAGCATACTTGATTTCAAACTTCCTAGGAGTTTAAAACAGTGTCTCACACATGACATCATCGTAGAATGTTTGCCTTTAGCCGGAAAATTCTCTACCTCAACCAACGAAGCTCTTCCGACACAAATCACGACAAGCCCACAAAGCACAACTTTCAAAAGGTGTGAAAGTCTCGAAACGTGTGATGGAAAACGTCTGTGGAATTTGGAAGATGGTTGCGAGGTACTAGACAACGTAAACCCGTGAGAGTGAGTATTGGTTTCTGTTCGGATGGTTCAGTTAGTGTAACTTAAGAAGACAGCGCCAACAGATCTGTGTACACCATAAAGTACTAATCTTCCAGGAGATTTTCAGACCATTTCCATTCAAGACTAAGATCTGCAGAGGCTCTTCGTCGAAAATAACAGAACATTTCACTTTTCTAGTGATTGTAACATCCACGTGATAAATTTTTGGCTGCTGTGGGATGAGAGGAAATTGTGCCTCTGGTAGTTATAAACATTGTCTATTCGACATATGAAAAAATAGTGAATTAATTAGTTATATAATATTCTATAACTGGACATATCCATGTGTTTATACAAAGACAATGGTAATTGTAAATTCCTTTTATGATCTGCGTTTGTCTTCCTTCGTTTTTACCTTGGATGACTTTGGTAGGTTCAGCACGCAAGACGCTTATCAGAGGTCTGTTAAGAAATTGTAATTATTTGTTAATTATTACTCGAAAATAGAGTTCATTATTATTATAAATACGGGTGAATAATTATTTGTAACTTTAATTCCTCTCTCAGTAAGCATTATCTACACTCCTGGAAATTGAAATAAGAACACCGTGAATTCATTGTCCCAGGAAGAGAAAACTTTATTGACACATTCCTGGGGTCAGATACATCACATGATCACAATGACAGAACCACAGGCACATAGACACAGGCAACAGAGCATGCACAATGTCGGCACTAGTACAGTGTATATCCACCTTTCGCAGCAATGCAGGCTGCTATTCTCCCATGGAGACGATCTTAGAGATGCTGGATGTAGTCCTGTGGAACGGCTTGCCATGCCATTTCCACCTGGCGCCTCAGTTGGACCAGCGTTCGTGCTGGACGTGCGGACCGCGTGAGACGACGCTTCATCCAATCCCGAACATGCTCAATGGGGGACAGCTCCGGAGATCTTGCTGGCCAGGGTAGTTGACTTACACCTTCTAGAGCACGTTGGGTGGCACAGGATACATGCGGACGTGCATTGTCCTGTTGGAACAGCAAGTTCCCTTGCCGGTCTAGGAATGGTAGAACGATGGGTTCGATGACGGTTTGGATGTACCGTGCACTATTCAGTGTCCCCTCGACGATCACCTGAGGTGTACGGCCAGTGTAGGAGATCGCTCCCCACACCATGATGCTGGGTGTTGGCCCTGTGTGCCTCGGTCGTATGCAGTCCTGATTGTGGCGCTCACCTGCACGGCGCCAAACACGCATACGACCATCATTGGCACCAAGGCAGAAGCGACTCTCATCGCTGAAGACGACAAGTCTCCATTCGTCCCTCCATTCACGCCTGTCGCAACACCACTGGAGGCGGGCTGCACGATGTTGGGGCGTGAGCGGAAGACGGCCTAACGGTGTGCGGGATCGTAGCCCAGCTTCATGGAGACGGTTGCGAATGGTCCTCGCCGATACCCCAGGAGCAACAGTGTCCCTAATTTTCTGGGAAGTGGCGGTGCGGTCCCCTACGGCAATGCGTAGGATCCTACGGTCTTGGGGTGCATCCGTGCGTCGCTGCGGTCCGGTCCCAGGTCGACGGGCACGTGCACCTTCCGCCGACCACTGGCGACAACATCGATGTACTGTGGAGACCTCACGCCCCACGTGTTGAGCAATTCGGCGGTACGTCCACCCGGCCTCCCGCATGCCCACTATACGCCCTCGCTCAAAGTCCGTCAACTGCACATACGGTTCACGTCCACGCTGTCGCGGCATGCTACCAGTGTTAAAGACTGCGATGGAGCTCCGTATGCCACGGCAAACTGGCTGACACTGACAGCGGCGGTGCACAAATGCTGCGCAGCTAGCGCCATTCGACGGCCAACACCGCGGTTCCTGGTGTGTCCGCTGTGCCGTGCGTGTGATCATTGCTTGTACAGCCCTCTCGCAGTGTCTGGAGCAAGTATGGTGGGTCTGACACACCGGCGTCAATGTGTTCTTTTTTCCATTTCCAGGAGTGTATGTTAATTATTTCTTTCCGCTGCAAGGAGCACAGCCATTGATGATAGCGATTTTTATCGCGTTTTTGTCTGTGTTTTCCTTAGAAACAAATCAAATGTTTGCTTGATGAAGTCTAAATAGTGCACAATACGAAAGCAGAGTTTCTGTAAAGTTTAATAAGCAGTTAAAATACTTATTTGGTCTAACAATAGAAAGTCTCTATCAATTGTCTGCCGCCATTTTAACAATTGTCTCAGCGGCAAATTCAAATTACGCAACTCTGCGGACATAAATGCTGAACGTAATACAAATGTGTAAAAATAAATGTGCACCGGTGGTCCCGAACTCATTTGAATGAAAATGATTCCAATCAGATTGGTTCTTAAAAAAAAACACTGCTCATAGCACGAACGTTATAACAAACTTTTCTAGCTGATGTATGGAGCCGAAATTAATTACCCACAAGTTGCGAAGAATATTGTTTCAGGCAACATACGTCAGTGTTGTGCGCGGCTGATATTCGGTGGTTTTAATGATCATTTAGCTGAAGATAACGGTTTCCATCATAATCCATAGTTGTATAGAATCCGCTGTATGAACTGTGATTTAGTGACTCTTACACAACTTACAGACAACACTTTAACACGACGTTAACTTGGAGTCCTTTAGCAACTTGACCAATTCCTTAGCCGGGAGAAAATTTATTTATAAATTACTCACTGTAATAAAGTAAGGTTATCATTTTCATTTACAAATTAGTTAAATACCAAACCACTGAATAACACAGCGAACGTCACATGATGTTGATACTGCGTTGTTTAACACCCATTGATTAACGTTCTTATTTTTACCGTTTAGTTCTTTTTCTGCCTTATCTTCTTAATGGCGAATTGGGCAGCCACAGATGTCATCTGCAAACTGAAGAATATGGAACGAAGCTAGGAAACTCATCTGAAGATTCGAGAAATACAAGAGTAAGGACGTAAGTTTTGTTTCTTTTAGTAATAGGAATGTGAATTTTTAAAGACTTATTACTTTATCTTGGTACAAAAAGACTTGCTCTCTGCAAGCAAATTGCGATGAAATAGACCTTGTACGAGTCACTAACAGATTACACTTTCTTCGTGTTACTTTTTTGTCAATATATTAACTTCTAGATATCATAATCTGTAGGAAGACAGGATTCACTTCAAAATCAGGAGTTATTTTCAGGCTTAGTAGGACTAACAAGGGAAGCGAGTGTACTAGTTATCACCAATTTCGTCCAACACATGCACGGTCGATCAGTAATGAAAGTGACATTCTGCGAGCTCCAGACGGCTGAGCGTTTAGAAGAAAATAGCATTGATAAGGTGAATAGGGCGAGACATCTACATCTACATCTACATCTACATCTACATTATACTCCGCAAGCCTCCCAACGGTGTGTGATGGAGGGCACTTTACATATCTCTGTCATTACCTCGCTTTCCTGATCCAGTCACGTATGGTTCGCGGGAAGAACGACTGTCGGAAAGCCTCCGTGCGCGCTCTAATCTCTCTAATTTTACATTCGTGACCTCCTCGGGAGGTATAAGTAGGTGGAAGCAATATATTCGATACCTCATCCAGAAACGCACCCTCTCGAAACCTGGCGAGCAAGCTACACCTCGATGCAGAGCGCCTCTCCTGCAGAGCCTGCCACTTGAGTTTGCTAAACATCTCCGTAACGCTATCACGGTTAGCAAATAACCCTGTGACGAAACACGCCGTTCTTCTTTGGATCTTCTCTATCTCCTCCGTCAACCCGATGTGGTACGGATCCCACACTGATGAGCAATACTCAAGTATAGGTTGAACGAGTGTTTTGTAAGCCACCTCCTTTGTTGATGGACTACATTTTCTAAGGTCTCTCCCAATGAAGCTCAACCTGGTACCCACCTTACCAACAAATTAATTTTATATTATCATTCCACTTCAAATCGTTCCACACGCATGCTCCCAGATATTTTACAGAAGTTATTGCTACAAGTGTTTGTTCCACTATCATATAATCCTACAATAAAGGATCCTTATTTCTACGTATTCGCAATACATTACATTTGTTTATGTTAAGGGTCAGTTGCCACTCCCTGCACCAAGTGCCTATCCGCTGCAGATCTTCCTGCATTTCGCTACAATTTTCTAATGCTGCAACTTCTCTGTGTACTACAGCATCATCCGCGAAAAGCCGCATGGAACTTCTGAGACTATCTACTAGGTCATTTATATATATATTGTGAAAAGCAATGGTCCCAAAACACTCCCCTGTCGCACGCCAGAGGTTACTTTAACGTCTGTAGACGTCTCTCCATTGATAATAACATGCTGTGTTCTGTTTTCTAAAAATTCTTCAATCCAGCCACACAGCTGGTCTGATATTCCGTAGGCTCTTACTTTGTTTATCAGGCGACAGTGCGGAACTGTATCGAACACCTTCCGGAAGTCAAGGAAAATAGCAACTACCTGGGAGCCTGTATCTAATATTTTCTGGGTCTCATGAACCAATACAGTGAGTTGGGTCTCACACGATCGCTGTTTCCGCAATCCATGTTGATTCCTACAGAGTTGATTCTGGGTTTCCAAAAACGACATGATACTCGAGCAAAAAACATGTTCTAAAATTCTGTAAGAGATCGACGTCAGAGATATAGGTCTATAGTTTTGCGCATCTGCTCGACGACCCTTCTTGAAGACTGGGACTACCTGTGCTCTTTTCCAATCATTTCGAACCTTCCTTTCCTCTAGAGACTTGCGGTACACGACTGTTAGAAGGGGGGGAAGTTCTTTCGCGTATCCGTGTAGAATCGAATTGGTATCCCGTCAGGTCCAGTGGACATTCCTCTGTTGAGTGATTCCAGTTCCTTTTCTATTCCTTGGACACTTATTTCGATGTCAGCCATTTTTTCGTTTGTGCGAGGATTTAGAGAAGGAACTGCAGTGCGGTCTTCCTCTGTGAAACAGCTTTGGAAAAAGGTGTTTAGTATTTCAGCTATACGCGTGTCATCCTCTGTTTCAATGCCATCATCATCCCGGAGTGTCTGGATATGCTTTTTCGAGCCACTTACTGATTTAACGTAAGACCAGAACTTCCTAGGATTTTCTGTTAACTCGGTACATAGAACTTTACTTTCGAATTCACTGAACGCTTCACGCATAGCCCTCCTTACGCTAACTTTGACATCGTTTAGCTTTTGTTTGTCTGAGAGGTATTGGCAGCGTTTAAACTTGGAGTGAAGCTCTCTTTGCTTTCGCAGTAGTTTCCTAACTTTGCTGTTGTACCACGGTAGATTTTTCCCGTCCCTCACAGTTTTACTAGGCACGTTTACGATTGCCATGAACGTTTTCCATAAACACTCAGCATTGTCAGTGTCGGTACAGAAATTTTCGTTTTGATCTGTAGTCTGAAATCTGCCTTCTGTTACTCTTGCTAAACAGATAAACCTTCCTCCCTTTTTTTATATTCCTATTTACTTCCATATTCAGCTGCAACGGCCTTATGATCACTGATTCCCTGTTCTGCACGTACAGAGTCGAAAAGTTCGGGTCTGTTTACTATCAGTAGGTCCAAGATGTAATCTCCACAAGTCGGTTTTGTTTTTAATTGCTCTAGGTAATTTTCGGATATTGCACTCAGTATAATTTCACTTGATGCCCTGTCCCTACCACCCGTCCTAAACATCTAAGTACCCCAGTCTATATCTGGTAAATTGAAATCTCCACCTAAGACTATAACATGCTCACAAAATTTATTTGAAATGTATTCCAAATTTTCTCTCAGTTGTTCTGCCACTAAAGCTGCTGAGTCGGGAGGTCGGTAAAAGGAGCCAATTATTAGCCTAGCTCGGTTGTTGAGTGTAACCTCCACCCATAATAATTCACAGGAACCATCCACTTCTACTTCACTACAGGATAAACTACTACTAACAGCGACGAACACGCCACCACCGGTTGCATGCAATCTATCCTTTCTAAACACCGTCTGTGCCTTTGTAAAAATTTCGGGAGAATTTATCTCTGGCTTCAGCCAGCTTTCTGTACCTACAACGCTTTCAGCTTCGGTGCTTTCTACCAGCGCTTGAAGTTCCGGTACTTTACCAATGCAGCTTCGGCAGTTTACAATTACAATACCGATTGCTGCTTGGTCCCCGCATGTCCTGACTTTGCCCCGCACCCTTTGAGGCTGTTGCCCTTTCTGTACTTTCCCGAGGCCATCTAACCTAAAAAACCGCCCAGTTCACGCCACACAACGCCTGCTACCCGTGTAGCCGCTTGCTGCGTGTAGTGGACTCCTGACCTATCCAGCGGAACCCAAAACCCCACCACACTATGGCGCAAGTCGAGGAATCTGCAGCCCACACGGTCGCAGAACCGTCTCAGCCTCTGATTCAGACCCTCCACTCGGCTCTGTACCAAAGGTCCGCAGTCAGTCCTGTCGACGATGCTGCAGATGGTGAGCTCTGCTTTCATCCCGCTAGCGAGACTGGCAGTCTTCACCAAATAAGATAGCCGCCGAAAGCTAAAGAGGATTTCCTCCGATCCATAGCGACACACATCATTGGTACCGACATGAGCGACCACCTACAGATGGGTGCACCCTGTACCCTTCATGGCACCAGGAAGGACCCTTTCCACATCTGGAATGATTCCCCCCAGTGTGCACACGGAGTACATATTGGTTTTCTTCCCTTCTCTTGCTGCCATATCCCTAAGGGGCCCCATTACGCGCCTGACGTTGGAGCTCCCAACTACCACTAATCCCACCCTCTGCGACCGCCCGGATATTGCAGACTGAGGGGCAACCTCACGGTATCATGTATGGCTAATGTCTAGCTGCATGCAGCAGAAACCCTTTTTCTTCTAAACTCTCTCCTATCGGAGCCCCTGTCACTTTCATTTCTGATCCAGTCCTGCGTATATTAAGAATACGGATGAAAGCGATGATGACGTGTAGGCGGGGTCCCTCTGTAAGTTGTTGCTTGCAAGATGAAAGCAGAGCTGAAAATTTGCAGCATAGTCAACAGGACCGATTGCGGACATCTAGTACAGAGCCGAGTGGTGTGTCTGAATCAGAGGTTCATACGGTTCTGCGAGCGTGTAGGCTGCACATTCTTCGAATTGCGCCAAAGGGTCGTTGCGTTTCGGGTTCCGCTAAATAGAAGCAAGTTTTCTGGTCCAGACTGTATACCAATTAGGTTCCTTTCGGAGGATGCTGATGCATTAGCTCCATACTTAACAATCATATACAACAGTTCGCTCGATGAAAGATCAGTACAGAAAGTTGCAAAGGTCACACCAACATTCAAGAAAGGTAGTACGAGCAATCCACTAAACTGACGGAAAGTAATGGAGTAAACCATATCGTTAACGTCGATATGCAGCAGGATTTTTTGAACACATATTGTGTTCAAACATCATGAATTACCTCGAAGAAGACTTTCTATTGACACACAGTCAACATTTGTTTAGAAAACATCGTTCTTGTGAAGCACAACCAGCTCTGTATTCACAGGAAGTGTTGAGAGCTATTGATAAGGGATTTCAGATAGATTCCGTATTTCTGGGTTTCCGGAAGGCCTTTGACACTGTACCACACAAGCGGCTTGTAGTGAAATTGAGTGCTTACGGAATATCGTCTCAGTTATGTGACTGGATTTGTGATTTCCTGTCAGAGGTGTCACACTTCGTGGTAACTGACGGAAAGTCATGGAGTAAAACAGAAGTGATTTCTGCCGTTCCCCAAGGTAGTGTTATAGGCCCTTTGCTTTTCCTTATTTATATAAACGATCTGGGAGACAATCAGAGCATTCGTCTTAGGTAGTTTGCAGATGACGCTGTCGCGTATCGACTAATGAAGTCGTCAGAAGATGAAAAAAATTGCAAAACTGATTTAGAAAAGATATCTGAATTGTGCGAAAATTGGCAGTTGACCATAAATAACGAAAAATGCGAAGTCATCCACATGGGTGCTAAAAGGAATACGTTAAACTTCGGTTACACGATAAACCAGTCTAGTCTAAAACCCCTAAATTCATCTAAATACCTAGATATTACAATAACTTAAATTGGAAGGATCACACAGAAAATGTAGTGGGGAAGGCCAACCAAAGACTGCATTTCATTGGCAGGACACTGAGAAAATGTAACATATATACTGCCTACACTACGCTTGTCCGTCCTGTTTTAGAATACTGCTGCGCGGTGTGGGATCCTTACCAGATAGGACTGTGGTGTACATCGAAAAAGTTCAAAGAAGGGCAGCACGTTTTGTATTATCGCGAAATATGGAAGAGAGTGTCACAGAAATGTTACAGGATCTGGGCTAGACATCATTAAAAGAAAGGCGTCTTTCTTTGCGACGGAATCTTCTCACGAAATTCCAATCACCAATTTTCTCCTCCGAATGCGTAAATATTTTGTTGACACCGACCTACATAGGTAGAAACTATCACCACGACAAAATAAGAGAAATCAGAGCTCGTACGGGAAGATATAGATGTTCGTTCTTTCGGCGCGCTGTAGGAGATTGGAATAATAGAGAACTGTGAAGGTTGTTCGATGAACAGTCCGCCAGGTACTTGAATGTGAGTTGCAGAGTATCCATGAAGATGTAGATGTAATAGATGTAATTACATGTTCCAACCAGTATTCTAGTTTTTTTTTCTTTTTTTCCTTTTTCCCCCCTATAAACCTTCCAGAGTCTCCCTATGAGGTGACAAAAGTTTAGTTCACTTGGACGATTACTACTCAGCAATGTGTCTACGACGTGCACGCGAACGCTCTCGGTAAGTGGGAAATACGGCTTCGAGTTTTCTGTCGTTATTCCAATGTACAGCTGATGGTTGTCCACACTCACAAGTCCGCATACAGTCCATGTAAGTTTTCTCTGAATCATCACGCCGCCGGCCGGCGTGGCCGAACGGTTCTAGGCGCTTCAGTCTGGAACCGCGCGACAGCTACGGTCGCATATTCGGATCTCACCTCGGGCATGGATCTGTGTGATGTCCTTAGGTTAGTTAGGTTTAAGTAGTTCTAACTTCTAGGGAACTGATGACCTCTGATGTCGACTGTCCAAGACGATATCATTCCCTAATTGTGATTACAATCCCGTACGTTCCCTGAGACACCATGCCTTCTATTACGTGAACTTTAAGCGATTGTGTTCGAGCTCGCACAGGTACCAAACTGGTTAGAAACCTACCACGCCAGTAAACATTAATACAATATTTTCTGTTCTCCCACCTTTACTGTACGGAAAAATGAGATCCACGTGGAATGGATGGTATTCAAGGGTTCCGTTGCAGACAGGTATTATTCTATTGGATGTCTATGTACTGCAAGATTGCAGTAATACCGGTTATCGTTCAATTGCGAGCTAACATCCCAAAGATGTTCGGGCTCACATACGGTTCCTCTTCGTCGAAATTACTTGGCTAAACTCGTCTAGGGGTTGAACCACACGTGTGGCATTACAAGCCCTAAATTAGACACTTGTGACCCTTTGGTTAAATTGTCTGGTTGATGGCGAGTTTGCGAAATACGAAGTTTATATAACATATTATAACTGTGATAATAACATCGAGAACTAAATTAACGACCCATAAATGATGTGGGCAACACAGCTTCGATTTGGTTAGAAAATGTTTATTCAGAAAGCAAACTAATAGCGAAAGAGGTTGCATTTACAGTTACTGATACACTCGAGCGCATATACATTTGACACAGTTCGATCATTCACAGTCTCATCGCGAAATACAAGTTACCTACGAGAAAAGTGAGAGTTCACACCAGGCGCGCGGTTGCTCACCGTGATACCACAAAACGCGAATTTTTCTAAGTCGTTTCACTTACTTGCTGCCTAAAGACCGACTGTCCGCTTTCGCCTCTCAATCTGAACTGTACTCTTTGGTGTCTCCCACCCAAATGTACTCTTTGGTGTCTCGACCAGAACTGCCCTCTCTCCCGTCCCCAGCTGCATTTCCGGCGTGCCGAGCATCGTCGCTCAACTGACTAGTGCAGTTCCCTTCCCTGAAGCCGTCCCCGGCTGCGTTTCCGGCGTGCCGAGCATCGTCGCTCAACTGACTAGTGCAGTTCCCTTCCCTGAAGCCGTCCCCGGCTGCGTTTCCGGCGTGCCGAGCATCGTCGCTCAACTGACTAGTGCAGTTCCCTTCCCTGAAGACGTCCCCAGCTGCGTTTCCGGCGTGCCGAGCATCGTCGCTCAACTGACTAGTGCAGTTCCCTTCCCTGAAGACGTCCCTAGCTGCGTTTCCGGCGTGCCGAGCATCGTCGCTCAACTGACTAGTGCAGTTCCCTTCCCTGTAGCCGTCCCCGGCTGCGTTTCCGGCGTGCCGAGCATCGTCGCTCAACTGACTAGTGCAGTTCCCTTCCCTGAAGACGTCCCCAGCTGCGTTTCCGGCGTGCCGAGCATCGTCGCTCAACTGACTAGTGCAGTTCCCTTCCCTGAAGCCGTCCCCGGCTGCGTTTCCGGCGTGCCGAGCATCGTCGCTCAACTGACTAGTGCAGTTCCCTTCCCTGAAGACGTCCCCAGCTGCGTTTCCGGCGTGCCGAGCATCGTCGCTCAACTGACTAGTGCAGTTCCCTTCCCTGAAGCCGTCCCCGGCTGCGTTTCCGGCGTGCCGAGCATCGTCGCTCAACTGACTAGTGCAGTTCCCTTCCCTGAAGACGTCCCCAGCTGCGTTTCCGGCGTGCCGAGCATCGTCGCTCAACTGACTAGTGCAGTTCCCTTCCCTGAAGCCGTCCCCGGCTGCGTTTCCGGCGTGCCGAGCATCGTCGCTCAACTGACTAGTGCAGTTCCCTTCCCTGAAGACGTCCCCAGCTGCGTTTCCGGCGTGCCGAGCATCGTCGCTCAACTGACTAGTGCAGTTCCCTTCCCTGAAGACGTCGCCCGCTGCGTTTCCGGCGTGCCGAGCATCGTCGCTCAACTGACTAGTGCAGTTCCCTTCCCTCAAGACGTCCCCGGCTGCGTTTCCGGCGTGCCGAGCATCGTCGCTCAACTGACTAGTGCAGTTCCCTTCCCTGAAGACGTCCCCAGCTGCGTTTCCGGCGTGCCGAGCATCGTCGCTCAACTGACTAGTGCAGTTCCCTTCCCTGAAGACGTCCACCTGATTGGCTACAGCTCATTCTACATTACTTTACATTTTAACAAATTAAACAATCAAAGCTTGACCACTTCCACGTTCTACGGGGGTGAAACGTAATTAGTGGCAACTCTTTATTCAGAACCGATACAAAAGAGTTACATTTTTGTACCTGTTGCTGCCCTTCAAAGAAGTCACCAGCGTTGTGTAGAACCTGTTGCCAGTGATGTGGAGGGCGTAGTATACCGTTAGCAGAGCATGTTCTGCGAATGGAGCGGTCTACTTCCTGTCGAATCTCTCTGAAGCAAATACCACGAAGTGGTTCCTTCATCTTCGGAATCAAATCAAAGTCACAAGGACTTAAGTCGGGGGAGTATGGTGGATGGTACAGTACTTCCCTGTTCCATAGACCGAACAGAGCAGCCACAACTTGGGCAGTATGCACAAGCGCATTGTCGTACAAAATGATGGGTGGGTTGCTCAGAAAGTGTCGCCGCTTCTTTCACGAAGCTGGTCGCAGGTGATGCTCCAAAAGCGAACAGTAATACTGTGCATTGACGGTCTGCCATGCAGGTACGAAATGCGTTAGGATAACATCATGACAGTCTTACACTAGAATCGCCATAACTTTAGACCGCTCCATTTGTACCATCAACAGAACAGGCTCTACCAACGGTATACTACGCTTTCCACGTCGCTGGAAACGGGTTCTACACAACGCTGGTGACTACTTTGAAGGACAGTAACAGGTGCAAACATGTAACTCCTTTGTATCGGTTGTGAATAAGTAGTTACCAGTATTAAATTCAAACCCTCATAAATAAAGTAACAATAATATCCACTACATAATAAACGTAAAATTCTTTTTCATTAAACTAATACAATTTCCTTCTTAACTTTGAATGCCACGGCCAGAAGCCTTGCACCAATGTGCTCTCTGATAAATAAATATAGAACAAAAGTAACTATTATGCACTAAACTTTACAACAAATATTCTACTGCCCAATGATTCAGTAGGGTGTCATGCTGTCAGCGTTCAATGTGTTCTGCGTGGAGGAAACGATGATCTGATGCTTAACTGTAAATATCGATAATTTAAATTTACTATATCTTTTAAACAAATAAAGTTACAGAGTTGATACTTACAACGTTTGTCATTTTAATGATGCGTTTCTGTATAAAATGTCGATCGTTAAGATGGACCAAAGCGTTCAGAGTTTAGCATTCAGGTCTTTGTTACAATATTTGTTAATTTCACTTTAACAGTAAATTCTACACTGTTATAGATATGATCAGTATTCACTTTTAATTGGCATCACCATGATAATTTATGGAGGATGGCACATTAAAATTACTGTGGCTTGAGTCCCTGAATTACTACAGAATTAGTTTTCATAAATGTTTCCCTTTACAGCCGATCTTAGGTCCACCATATTTAACACTACTACGTCTCCACGGCCACAAACGGATTCTACTGGGTTTCTCTATGACGTAGGTTCTCGTATGTCTCACTCGCACACTACAGCGCTTAGGCCTCAATAGACAATAGACAACAGACTCCTGTGAGGTTCCCCATCTCGTGGCGGATCTGCGCCTTTTGTGGCACGCGGTCCTGGACGACAGGGTTCGTTTCACAATCCCTGTAGGCTGCCCTTTTCGGCCATATTTTTAAATGAGAGCGCACTGCTCATTAACTCAAAAACGTTCTTTTCAAATCAGCGTAACGTGTACTTGATCACATTAATTTCTGTCGAACTGTCTCCAGCCCCCGACGGAGGTTCGAGTCCTCCCATGAGCATGGGTGTGTGAGTTTGTCCTTAGGATTATTTAGGTAAAGTAGTGTGTAAGCTTAGGGACTGCTGACCTTAGCAGTAAAGTCCCATAAGATTTCACACACATTTTTGTCTCCAGCCGACTCAGGAACACTGATCACACTGTTTGACCAATTTCTTCTTACAGAACGGAAATGTTACGGCAGCGGAAATGATTTCTATTTACAACGACAACTCCTCGTTTCTTATTACCAGCTTTCAAACGTGTGATTGAAATTAAAAAACGCCCTGTATATGCTGAACAGCAGTGGTGTGCTTTAACTCGACGGTGATTTGGATGTTAGGTGTGCTCTTTGTCTTTTGCTAACAAGTGACCTATCCAAGCGCTCCTCATACTGTAACTTAGAACGTAATGTAGCAATGTCGCTCTCTTACCTCCTCATTACCCAAATTTTTGTACATCCTCGTAGAGTTTCGTAATAATTATAAATCGTCAAGACCGCAGTGCAGGAACTGGTGCTGCTGCCTGTTGATGTGGAGAACTCGACGGCTGTGTTACAGGTGGCCACTTAATGTTATCTTAATGTAGAAAGATCTCGGAAATAATGCATTCAGCTTTGTGAGACCAAATAAGAAATTGTTTGCATATAGTAAACACTGCCAATCACACGCATGATGCTAATGTGACGTCTAATCAAAAGATTTCCAAGGTAGGTGAAGACCACTCAACATAAAGTCATTGATCACATTCATGAAATTCTGTATTAATGTTAGGCAGATCTGCCTTTACTCACAAATCTCCCTTTACAACCAGTACGGATATTCTGATGGTTCCGCAGAGAACCGTGGAAAGGGAAAAAAGTCCTGTTCCTGTTTTACAAGTATCGAAGAAAAAAGTACTAGTATAAGTTCTTTTTAATTGAAGTTTTCGTCCTAATTCGGTGAAACATAAAAACTCGTCAGCCATTATATTATGAGCTTACGCAAATCCAGTGAGAAGCGACAGTCTCTTCTCCACAGCGCAGGTGGCTAATTCGCCTCCAGTGAGATATTTTAATTGCAAGCCGGTGAAAGCAGCGACGCCTCGGAATGCATTTAAATGAATGTAAATGAGCTCGTGTAGCTTCAAATGTCCGCCGAGTCTGCGTGCTCTTCTTTATGGTCTCCGTGTTACGCATTTAATTTGTGCAACAATTTTTTAACAAGCCGCCGAATACGCTCCCGCTCGCCCTTAAATAACACGATTATCCGCCTGGTTTCATTGGAAAACGGCTGTTTATTACCTTTTAAACTCTGTAGCACAATCCCAGTCCCATTTTTAATTGCTTGCAGATTTTTTTCCCTTATATTTTCAGCTACAAACAAGTGTGAACCGTTCTCAGTAACTGCATTAACTACGCCAACGGCCATTTTGACTAACTGATAGAGAGATCTTTTTCATTCATAGTGGCGTTGGTTACTTCCTTTATACACTCCTGGAAATGGAAAAAAGAACACATTGACACCGGTGTGTCAGACCCACCACACCTGCTCCGGACACTGCGAGAGGGCTGTACAAGCAATGATCACACGCACGGCACAGCGGACACACCAGGAACCGCGGTGTTGGCCGTCGAATGGCGCTAGCTGCGCAGCATTTGTGCACCGCCGCCGTCAGTGTCAACCAGTTTGCCGTGGCATACGGAGCTCCATCGCAAACACTGGTAGCATGCCGCGACAGCGTGGACGTGAACCGTATGTGCAATTGACGGACTTTGAGCGAGGGCGTATAGTGGGCATGCGGAAGGCCAGGTGGACGTACCGCCGAATTGCTCAACACGTGGGGCGTGAGGTCTCCACAGTACATCGATGTTGTCGCCAGTGGTCGGCGGAAAGTGCACGTGCCAGTCGACCTGGGACCGGACCACAGCGACGCACGGATGCACGCCGAGATCGTAGGATCCCACGCAGTGCCGTAGGGGACCGCACCGCCACTTCCCAGCAAATTAGGGACACTGTTGCTCCTGGGGTATCGGCGAGGACCATTCGCAACCGTCTCCATGAAGCTGGGCTACGGTCCCACACACCGTTAGGCCGTCTTCCGCTCATGCACCAACATCGTGCAGCCCGCCTCCAGTGATGTCGCGACAGGCGTGAATGGAGGGACGAATGGAGACGTGTCGTCTTCAGCGATGAGAGTCGCTTCTGCCTTGGTGCCAATGATGGTCGTATGCGTGTTTGGCGCCGTGCAGGTGAGCGCCACAATCAGGACTGCATACGACCGAGGCACACAGGGCCAACACCCGGCATCATGGTGTGGGGAGCGATCTCCTACACTGGCCGAACACCTCTGGTGATCGTCGAGGGGACACTGAATAGTGCACGGTACATCCAAACCGTCATCGAACCCATCGTTCTACCATTCCTAGACCGGAAAGGGAACTTGCTATTCCAACAGGACAATGCACGTCCGCATGTATCCCGTGCCACCCAACGTGCTCTAGAAGGTGTAAGTCAACTACCCTGGCCAGCAAGATCTCCGGATCTGTCCCCCATTGAGCATGTTTGGGACTGGATGAAGCGTCGTCTCACGCGGTCTGGACGTCCAGCACGAACGCTGGTCCAACTGAGGCGCCAGGTGGAAATGGCATGGCAAGCCGTTCCACAGGACTACATCCAGCATCTCTACGATCATCTCCATGGGAGAATAGCAGCCTGCATTGCTGCGAAAGGTGGATATACACTGTACTAGTGCCGACATTGTGCATGCTCTGTTGCCTGTGTCTATGTGCCTGTGGTTCTGTCAGTGTGATCATGTGATGTATCTGACCCCAGGAATGTGTCAATAAAGTTTCCCCTTCCTGGGACAATGAATTCACGGTGTTCTTATTTCAATTTCCAGGAGTGTATATCGAAATTCTCTTTTCTAAGAATCTAGTGGAAATAGCAACTTTAATATGAACAGTAGTCAGTGGAAACAACTGGATTCCACTCTACGCGTATCAGATTCAATTCTAGTGTAAAGTTGAAACACGTAAGGACTCATAAGTAATGTTAATCGTCCGTAAGAGTAATAAAAAGCCTACAAGTCTTCCGCAAGTGCACTCCTTTTAATTCCTTCCTCTTTCGATCTGAAGATGGCAATTTCATAACCACTTTTCAACCAACTATGGGTTTCAGTTCTGTTCCTACGCTGATAATAGTGTGGCCACTGTTGCCATAATTCTATTAGCGTTACTTTATCGTACGTATGTTACACATGTAAAGCATATTCATGACGCATTTATTGAAGCTAATTTCGTGTACCTCAAGGCTTCGTCTGAGAAATAATTAGTTGACATAAATCTGGTGCACAGGGGTAATTTAACATTCTAAGTAAAGTTACAGTATTGTAGACACCTGTGTTAAATTAACATAGAGTATAGTATCGTGTTTGCCGTATCAAAATGGTGCAGTGGAAATGGCAACCATAATGTCTGAAGCACAATTAGTATTTATGCTGATAAAATGAACCTCGGTAATGCGCACTTCCAGATCCTTCTCCACCGGTCGGTGTGGCCGCGCGGTTCTAGGCGCTTCATGCCTCGGGCGTGGATGTGTGTGATGTCCTTAGGTTACTTAGATTTAAGTAGTTCTAAGTTCTATGGAACTAATGATCACACATGTTAAGTCCCATAGTGCTCAGAGCCATTTTGAACCAGATCCTTCTCCGATTGCACAAGGTTCTCATAAAGATAAAATGATGTAGCACCAGAAGAAAATTCTAGAGGAGTCATATTCGGGTACTACACAGTGTTTCACGCCAACGGTGTGTTGATGCATCTGACCCAAGGAGGCACCTATCGATTCGTTTTGCGACTGAACTTGTAACACTTGACTGTGAGCCACACAGCAACAGCTAGATGGCATGCTCCGAGGAACTGTGGTTAGCGCGTTTCCGAAACACCGGCCAGCAGCAGTGCAGGTACCCCTCGGCCAGGCATTAGGAAGTACCAACGCGGTGAGCCGGCGCACCTGCTGTGGTGTGACTGTGGGTGCGAGTTTTGGGTGGTTGTACTTCCAAGATGGCTGCCCAGCCGATAGCGGTGTGATGTGACGCCACATTCTGACTCAGTATTCTTAGATTAAAGTTGAATGAGAAGAGTTGATAATTACGTTCGCAGGTGCCGAGGTTGGTTTTTCACAGAGTGCATTTCTCCCTTACTCGTCAGATATTGTAATTTTCACAGGAAGAACGAATAACGTTTTGTGGTGATTCGTTCGTCGTCGCCTGTCCGCGGCGTGAGCTGAGAAGTAGGCCGCCCTCTCGCCTGCCAGGGGTGTGTCAGGCCTCCGTGTGAGCACGCCGCATCACGTTTCGCAGCGCTGCACCACACCTCGACGTCAGCGGCAACGGCAACTAACACGTCGGCAGTCCCCAGCGATTCTCTCTGCTCTCCCAGCATATCTAGACGACTGCCTCAGCAAGACGATCCCTTTGCAGACGGTGCACTTAGTACGACTGCTGATCTTGCGGGCGGTGTGTGGATCCTAAAAGCCAGTTTGGTCGAAACCTATTACAGAATTATATCGGCACAAAGGCGACACTAATTCCAAATACAGCAAAGTGCCAAAGAAACTGGTACACCTCGTGTAGCCCCCCCCCCCCCTGCCGCCAGCACGCTGAAGTGCCGCAATACGACATGGAATGGACTTGAATAATATATGAAGTAATGCTGGAGGGAAATGACACCATGACTTCTGCAGGGTTGTCCATAAATCCGTAAGAGTACGACGGGGTGGAGATCTCTTCTCAACAGAACGTTGCAAGTCGTCCCAGATATGCTCAATAGTGTTCATGTTTGCGGAGTTTGATGGCCAGCGGAAATGTTTAAACTCAGAAGAATGTTCCTCGAGCCACTCTGAAGCAGTTCTAAAGGTGTGGAGTGTCGCATTGGCCTGTTGGAATTTCCGGGGTCCATCGGAATACCCACTGCACATGAATGGATGCTTACATACGTCTCACCTGTCAGAGTCGTATCTAGACGTATCAGCCGTCCTACAACTGCACACGCCTCACGCCATTACAGAGCCTTCACCAACTTGAACAGTCCGCTGCCCACACGTAGGGTCCATAGATTCAAGAGAATGTTTCCATATCCGTACACGTCCATCCACTCGATACAATTTGAAACGAGACTCGTCCGATCACGCAACATGTTTCCTGTCATCAACAGTCGAATGTCGGTGTTGACGGGCCCAGGCGAGGCGTAAGCTTTGTGTCCTGCAGCCATTAAGGATATACGACTGGGTCTTCGGCTCCGAAAGCTAATATCGATGATGTTTCGTTGAATGATTTTCACGCTGATACTTGTTGATGGTCCAGCATTGAAATCTGCTGTAATTTGGGAAAGGGTAACAGGATATTTTTCCAGCCGCAGCGATGTCGGAGATTTGATATTTTAACGGATTCCTGATGTTCACGGTACACTGGTGAAATGTTCGTACAGGAAAACCCCCATTTCATCGCTACCTCGGAGATCCTGCGTCCGCTCGTGTGCCAACTGTAACACCACATTCACGCTCGCTTCAGTCTTGATAACCTGCTACTGTAGGCGCACCAACCGATGTAAGAACTGCGCCAGACACATTTTGTCCTTTATAGGCATTCCCAACCGCAACGCTGTATTCTGCCTTTTTACATGTCTCTGTATTTGAATACGCATCCTGTACCAGTCGCTTAGGCGCTTCAGTGTGCCCCGTACAGTGAAGAATTTAAGACGTGTGTGCCGCGTTCCTTTGACGTTGTCGTCCCCGTCATCACGTTTAATCGTAGGCATTGGAAAAACTACCTGGCCCGGGCTTTTATTAGCCACATCGAGTCCCAGTATTGGCAGCGCCATACCCTCAGGAGGGGAAAATAACAGACGTAATACTGGTGCAGTGAGACGGCCTTATTTTACCAATATGGCAACACACTTAGATGCGTCAAATGTAGACAAGATCGCTGTAGTTGATAACATCTTGGCTGAATTTGTAAGCCAATTCAAACAGAACAGAGCATCCACTGCAATCTCAGCCAATTTACGGAATAAAGTATGGGCGCTTGCACACACACACACACACACACACACACACAATATAAACTAGAAGGCCACAACGAAGAACTTCGCAAAGAGAATGATAGACCGCGGAAAGAACTGACCGTTGCCAATACCCCAGATACGCAGAACAGAATCTGGCGCCTGGAGGCTGGAATAACAGACCTTAAAGGAGAGAACATAAGACAGAAGAAAAAGCAAGCCCGTTCCACTATCGTTTGCGGCAGTCACTGCAACCGGTGCAACATTAAACCCAAAAATTAGGATTTAAAAATCCATTGAACAAACTAAAGCCAAACAAACAAGCAAGCGTTCTTTTCTTCAAATAATCAATTAGTCAGAGTGGTAAGGTTGTAACAGAAACCCAAACGAAGACTAGCAACCATAGAAAAGATAGGATCAAAATCAAAGCCATCAGGTCAGCAGCAAATACAGTTATTTTGCTGTGAACACACAGTGCGTAGTCGGGCGATCACTCTGTTTTTGGTTTATAAATGTTAATCTGCATTCAGAACCAATGATGGCACCTTTAGTGTGTTGAAGCATTTTATCCAGTAAACAGTATTCAAACGATCTTGTCTTTTGAATTATTTCTAAATACAGTTATTCTGAAAGCGGAGACACAGGAGTATAAAAGAAAAATCATAGAGGAAACTCCACAGGTAAACAACATCAAATGTGAGGAACCCAGAAAACTTAGAACACCTACAACACTAACAGGTAAACACTTCCAAGAAGAACTTTACGAGATAACCTTGAGTGATCATGTTTCAAAGAAAGAATTTAAAGAAGAAATATCAATAAAATCCAAGACAGAACCAGAGGGTAAGCATACAGTTAACAACGTAATTGAGGTCTCCCCCCCAGGGTTCGCCTATTCCTGCTCCAAAGAACTTGTAGCTGTACAAATATGTCTCAGTTGCTGCGGCCTTGGACAAGCGGTGTGACAAGCAGAATGTGTGTGCCAAATGTTGCAAAGCCAGGACACAAAAACTCAGGCTGTCAATGGGAGGTAACCATTGGCTGCATCCAATGCAAATAATGAAACAGTGTCTGTGATACAACAGGGGAACCAGAATTCCCAAAATGTAAACAGCTATATGAATGGCAAATTTAGACCACAGAATACGTTTTCCACTAAGTTCACTGATATGGAATAATAGTATATGGAAGACACGTTACCCTCCTATCACAACAGCAGGCGCAAACGCAAATCACCGTGCAAGAAAATAAGAGCCTGGAGGCAGAAAATGTTGCTACTGCAATTTACTGACATAGATATGGAGACAGTGATATCAATATCATTAAGTGAAATAGTACAGAACTAATACATTCGTATTACAGACTACATTGGCGACACATGTATACAAGATGCCATTAACTACTACGTAGCTAGGCGGCTTAAACAAGACATGAGACATGTTTTAGTGGGCGTCCTTCCAGACTCTGATTCTTCTGCGACTGGAGGAACTAGAAGACGAAACAGTGTGCAGGGATAACGAAAAATCAGGGAAATTTGATAAATTAGCCAAACTTGCAAATAGATCAATGTATCTGAGAGAAACATTTACAGCATGACTATGAACACGCCAGTCACTAGAACAACTTGTTGCATATGAAGATCCAACAAAGAAGAACAACAACTAAGGAAAGCATACAAAACGACACAATATCATTTTACCAAACCCGAATACGACACCTCGAAGTGCAAATTGTACATTAAACCAGTATGTATTTTTCATGGTGGCTGCACCCATGACTGAAACAGACAAGAACCTGAAACTGAAGCAAAACAAATAGAAATGTGACATCCCAAAGAGACAATCTATAAAAGACAAAAAACTTATGAAACCACGTATGTGATAAACCAAGAACTCGGCACAGCATACCCATCAGGAAGCAACAAAGATGAACAAACTGTTGAAGAAACACATATAGCAAGGACAAATAACAAACACGAGCTATTACAAGACACAAACAACAAACAACAAAGCCAAACACGACTACCACAAAAGCGCTAACGACAAACTAACACATTTCAAGATTCTAACAATAAACAGGGACACGATAAAGGAACAACAGTTGACTACAGGGACCTTGACGAGAATCTAAACTTGAGAAGGCTCGAGAATAGAAATGTATTTCATACTTCCCTGTGGTTAGTAACACGAGTTAAGCAGCCAGAAGGAAATAAAATATGTTTCCCAACTACGGATCAGACTGATGGCATGATCCTATGAACAGAAAACCATCCAATTTTCAAACGAGAGCTTTGTAGAATCTTGGGAGTGGTATGAGACTAAGGGAAGAGGGATTGCCCCTAAAAAACGTCTACTATGACTTAGTGAGAGCACACGGGCGAGTTTACTTAGAATTTAAAGAAACTGAACCTAGAAGATAAGCATACACAAGACACCCACTGTTGTGAAGATCGTACAAGAGTAGAAGAATGGTTAGACAGAACTAAGCAATTTGATGGAGGAAGTACAGGTGGATGTCGCTTGTTTATAGGAACCATAAATGCGTGACTGTAAAATAACTGTTATCCCAACAAAACATATGACAATAACATGAGTAAAAGCGCCGAAGCAACACACGCGTTGACCAACACACAAACACAGTGACAAAAATTACACAACTACCTACTGTACAATAGAAATTACACTGGCAAGGGAACCATGAATAGTCATATCATTTACGCACAGCTCTCATAATACGTAGAGCCTTTTGCACACTCATTTAGGGAAACAGCAGGTTTCTCCAGTGGTGAAATACTGCTACTGCTCACCCTCGCAGATATTAACACGTGCTCAGCATTCTGGCATGCTGATAGGATAGATTCCAAGGGACAAGCAATAACGGATATCATAAATGAGTTCAGCCTTTTTGTGCTCAATAAGGCAGGGTAAGCACCGACATACAGTGGAAATGCTGAAGGTATCAGTAACATAGACATTTCATTAACAAAAGGAACTTTTGCAACAGATATCGCTGACCGGCAATTATATGACAGAGCAACAAACACACAGCGATAACAGTGCAATAGTTATACACACTGCTACACGTATAAAAGCACACACATTCGTTCAGAACCACCTGCGACAGCTGCTGAACAGGGCAAACTGGCAGCAGCTAAAAGATACTATAGAAAATTCCCCTTGCACACCAGCCGAGGAAGTACTGATTACAGAGCACACATATTAATGACTTACTGCAGTCCCACAAACCAATGACATACGTAAACACAGTATACCGTTGTCGACATTATTAAGGAAGCTAAGGAAGCACTCGCGAGACAAAAGACGATACTACCAACGAGCAAAGACAGTACAAGGAAAAGAAAACATGCTGCAGCCATGCTTTGGAGAAAAACGACGATAAGAAGATGAATTACAAAAACAAGGCAGGACTATTGAGCTAGTTATGTCAGCACCAAGTCACAGAATAACATCTGGGGAGAGCACGTCAAAATACGAACTAGAGAATAAAAACACCAACGGTAAAATCAAGACTAAAACGACAAAACTTTACAATGACGCAGTGCTGGAGATGCGCGGCAGAATACCAGCTAATGAAGCTTCTACCAGTCGATGACCCCTACACAGCACCAACACTACAACGTAGACCTACGCAGACAAATGGGTATTAACTACACAAGTGGTATAATCAAGATTTCTGTAATTTCATTGCCAGTGATCCATAAATTAATTCTTATCGCCGTGGTTCTAGGCCCTTCAGTCTGAAACCGCGCGACTGATACGGTCGCAGGTTCGAATCCTGCCTCGCGCATGGGTGTGTGTGATGTCCTTAGGTTACTTAGGTTTAAGTAGTTCTAAGTTCTAGGGGACTGATGACCTTGGATGTTGAGTCCCATAGTGCTCAGAGCCATTTTTTTGTAATCGCCGAAGGTAGCCATGTAAACATTCTTCCTCAAAATTAACTTTTATAATTGATTTAGAATCAAGATTCAAGTAATTTCATTATCCTTTATGTGTAAACTAATTCTTTAAAATAAATGTTTGTTAAACTTTGCCATTTAAATGTGAATGGTATTTGAAGTTTGAAATATAATTTCCGTTTACTTGTTGTGGCCTGCCAACCCCCCCTCCCCCCTCCACACCCCTTTTCCTCTGCCAACAAACGCTAGTTACAGTGAAACACTGAAGCCAGGGTGGCATACAACATTTCATTATATTGTGTGGAGATTGTAAAATGGACTGACACTTTTTCATCTGTTATAACGGAACCACCCTACGGTGCGTGGTGGACTGTAAAGTCACCACTGACACTTACCCACCCACCTCAGTTCCAGTCGCGAATGACGCGCTGGAGCAGCCGCTGATAGTAACGTTGCTGTGAGTTCGAATATCTGTAATTTCATCTTTCTGCTCTTTTATCGATACATAGGAAGGAAAATTATATGAATTGAATCTTTCGGGAACCACACTGTGATACCCAAATTCTTCACTATACGACTTGCCATTGGAGTTGGATGAGCTTATCCATTACGCATTCTGGCATACTAAGCGAACATTGCTTTTCTTCCTTTTCTGTGTATTCTACCTCATACTGTGCCGGACTAGAGGAATTAGCGAGAATCGGTCAACGAGTGTTTTGTAAGCTACTATTGTTTTGAGTGTGTTTCAGAAGTCAAGGAACCGGTACTCACGCAGGAGTATCGTTTCAATTTCGTTGAAGGCTTTGTCTGTGGCTCTACATACGCTATTTTTTACTTGGTTCAGTTTTTGTCTGTCTACCACTCGCTTAAAGTTGAAGCTCTTAGTTACCAGCGAGCTCACTCACTGTACCTACGTATTAGCACCTGTCAGGGACATCGACCACAGTCGCAACTGATATTCTTAGATATACCCACAGTGAAGATAATGAATTAAGAAACCTTTTTAAAGTCGTAGGGAATAGCCAGGCGACCTGTATCGTTTCGGTCTCCGGCCAGAGATTAGTCACAACACCCATGTTCTCCACCCACCTGCAGATGAGCTTGAGCCGGTGAGATGGAGATGGGAGGGCGGTGCGACATCAGGGATCCAATGTGAAGCTAGAGACACCAGGATTGCCATTGGTTTCGCTGTAAGCGTCTAAACAGCCATTGCAGAGCAGGGCAGCAGTGTATAGTCTGTCGACTGCTATCGATGATGCCTGCTTACATCAGTTACCATATAGTGGCAAAATCTTGCTGAATCTACACGCAACAGTAGCAGTCTCTATTTATCTTGAACTACATTCACGACAAAAAAAAAATCACCGTCTTGAGAACTGCTACTCCTAGCTGTTATTAGTCTACGATGTTAGCTCAGACAACAGCAACGCTCGCAGAATATTTAAATACTAGAAAACAATTCTCACCACACACAGATAGACAGCTTTTGGTCTGTTACGCTTAAAATCACGTACCAAAACGAGTAAACTATAAGCTACATATAATAATCACAAATTACACTTCATACTTTAATGTGACCACCGACTATGTTCGATGTCAACGTTCATTAACCACTCACAGATGCCGGGTGGCAGCACTACCAATAGAGGCTGTGTGAAGCATGTAGAGGGGATGCGGAAAACAGTGCAGTCGTTGTAGTAATAAGGAGGTGCAGAGACCTAAGTGGCCTCCAGCAGGACATGGTCATTGGCTTTCAGGCCAAGAGTGGAAGCATTTCCGAAACGAAGACTGTAAAATGTTCGAGTGCAGCTGTGATTAAAGTATACCGTGAATGGCGAAACAGCGCTATCAACCAGGGACCATAGATGACAGAGGTGAACGGGTGAATGGACGTGCAACTGACTGCGCAGATGAGCAAAATGACTACCAACAGTGTCTCCTCAATGACGGTCCAGCAAACGTTGCTCCTTGTAGGCCTCAGCCACAGACGCCTGGTTCATGCACCCATGCTGACTGCTGTTCATCGACGACGAAGGCTGCAATTGGCAAGCCAGTATTGCAACTGGAAGTACAGGCGTCCTTCTCAGATGACTTACGTTTTATGCTCCATTGGACAGATCTCCATTTTCTTGTATGGCGTGAAACGCCTGTAAGCAAGAAGATCAACGCCGCGGGAGGGAGCTTTACGGACAGGGGAATGTTACCGTGGCCTTCCCTGGATGATCTCCCCCCCCCCCCCCCCTCGGATTTAAACCCAATCAAAAATCTGAGGGGACACTTCGATTGGGCTGTTTGTGTCATGGAGCCTCAACCGAGAAACCTACCGCAGATGGCCGTGGCGCCGGGGTCGGCATTGTAACACATCCATCTCAGTACCATCTCATTGACTTTCCTTGTGCACGTATGTGCTGCAGTGTGACTGGACTGTGTAAATATCGCCAGAAGAGAACGTCCTCATGAGATGATCTGCTTGCACGCAGAATGTAGAGAGTCTCTTCACATTTGCTAAATAATTAGGTAAGAGCTACAGCAAAATAATGGCAACACAGATTAGCAACCGAGCGAGGTGGCGCAGTGGTTAGACACTGGACTCACATTCGGGAGGACGACGGTTCAATCCCGCGTCCCGCCATCCTGATTCAGGTTTTCCGTGATTTCCCTAAATCGCTCCATGCAAATGCCGGAATGGTTCCTTTCATAGGGCACGGCCGACTTCCTTCCCCGTCCTTCCCTAATCCGATGAGACCGATGACCTCGCTATCTGGTCTCCTTCCCCAAACAACCCCAACAGATTAGCAAGAATTCACGAATTATTTATTTATAGAATCCTCATAAATACTTAAGTGTAGTGTGAGCTGGCGCGTGGCAGCAGTTCAGTAAATCTCTTGCACTGATCTATCTTCAGTTCTCATATAGTCGTCACTCAACTGAACAGTAATAGATGATTCAAATTACACTCTCCTTGGTGGCGACTATAAACTTTGTCTTGATGCTGTGCACTACTTTGCGGTACTGTCTGATGTGAGAGGAGTTGTGTGTCCGTTTATGACTGTGTATGGAGGATAAATGTCCATTGGAACTATTTGTATGAGGGAAGGAGGAAGCATGAAATATATGTTGCCTTGTGCACCTTCTGTTGGAGGCTAGTATTTACTCAGTAGCACCTGAATAATAGGCAGCTCGGCAGTAACCTATGTCTGGCTGTGTTTCGTAACATCTATAGGACATCGCGCTACATATGAACTAGGTACTGCTGCTGCTCACCTTTGTTCTCTGCTCTATAAATGAATCAGTACTAGTTACTTCATGTAGCAACCCCAGTAACAAATACATAACGAGATCATTCCTCAGTACTGAAGATACACTGAAGAGCCAAAGAAACTTGTACACCTACCTAACATTGTGTAGCGCCCCTCGAGCACGCAGAACTGCCTCAACACGACGTGACATGGAATCAACAAGTAGTGCTGGAAGGAATTGACACCGTAAAACCCGCAGGGCTGTCCATAAATCCGTTTGAGTACGAGTGGTTGGAGATCTCTTCTGAACAGCACGTTGCAAGGCATCCCAAAGTTGTTCAATAAAGTTCATGTCGGGGGACTTTAGTGGCCAGAGGAAGTGTTAAAGCGCAGAAGAGTGTTCCTGGAGGCACTCTGTAGGAATCTGTACGTCTGCTGTGTCGCATTGCCCTGCTGGAACTGCCCAAGTCTGTCGGAATGCACAATGGACACGAATAGATGCATGTGATCAGACATTATGCTTAGGCACGTGTCACTTGTCAGAGTCGTATGTACACGTATCAGGGGTCCCACATCAATCAAGCTGGACACCCCCCACACCGTTCCGGAGCCTCCACCAGCTTCAACAGCCCCTACTGACATTTAGGGTCCGTGGATTAATGAGGTTGTCTCCGTGCCCGTACCTGTCCACGATACTCGTCCGACTAGGCAACATCATTCCAATCATCATCAGTCGAATGTCGGTGTTGACGCGCCCAGGCGAGGCGTAAAGCTTTGTGTCGTAAAGCCGTCAAGGGTACACGAGTGGGCCTTCGGCTCCGAAAGCCCATATCGATGATGTTCCGTTGAACGGTTCAAACGCCGACACTTGTTGATGGCCCAGCATTGAAATCTGCAGCAGTTTGCGGAAGGTTTGAACTTCTGCCACGTTGAACGATTCTGTTCAGTCGTCGGTTGCTCCCTTTCTTTCACGATCTTTTCCGACCGCAGCGATGTCGAAGATTGAATGTCTCACCGGGTTCCTGATACTCACGGTTGTGTAATGATCGTAGGGTAAAATCGCCATTTCATCGCTTCCTCGGAGATCCTCTGTCCCATCGCTCGTGCGCCGGCTGTAACACCACGTTTAAACTCACTTAGATCGTGTAACCTTCTACTGTAGGAGCAGTAACCGATCTGTCAACTGCGGAAACCACTTGTCTTATATAGGTGTTGCCGTTCGCAGCGTCATATTCTGCCTGTTTTCATATCTCTGAATTTGAATAGACATACCTGTGCCAGTTTCTTAGGCGCTTCAGTGTGCCTCGTACAGTGAAGATTTTAAGATAGTGTATGTCGAGCTTTTACAGTAGAATAGTAAGTAAGTACAAGAATAAAATTTCGTTAGAAACCAACTGAGGCGTCGCTAAATGGGGTACATCTGCCGGCTATGCAGTGGTATAGTAACTGAATGTTAGTAATGGAGGCCTGAAATGCAAACGTGCTAGGAGCCCATCTTATCAGATTATGCGAGAGGGAAGCCAAGAACAGCCAATACCACAGTTTGATAACAATGCAGAGCAGACAGATCATTGTGCTGTAAAGAGGCTAAATAGAGTAACTTCACTTAGAGCTGTCATTAGAACGTCTCCGCTTGATGCAAACTTTGCAATAAGGAACGTCCTGAAATGCTGAACTTAAACACTTCAGCAGCCGAGAGCGTTGACAGGTTCAGAAAACGAGAGCACATTTGTCACAAGTGTGGAAGGATCACGTCATTACCTGCTATAAAATCTCCGCTCATTCTCATAGTAAGACCATTTCATATGCATCACAGCTACCAATAGAATACCAGATCTATTTATTTGCACGTTGGTGAATTCAACAGATAAGAAGTTCGAGTCCACTGCTACAAGTCCACAGCTGTCCGATCTAGGAGGGTATTTTCGATCTACAAGCTATGGTCCTCCTGGTCACAGCGATGACTGAGTAATGGGATCGAGTTGATCTTCCATGGATGAAGAACTGATCTGCCCGTTTGCTAGCTGTTGAACTTGGGCACTCGACGCATGTGTGGCTACTATTGGGCAGGGTCAGTACACGTACCGGCTTATTGGCTGCACGCTGCGACTGCTACTCAGGGTGTCATGTTGCCGTTGAGTCTTCTGACTTCACGCCATCTCGACATCCGAGCGTAGGGGCATGCAGTGTTCTGGGATCGAGCTTGAATCAACGCGAGCGGTGAGGCTCTGACAGGCGTCCACAGCCGACTTGGGCCTCGGAGACGCACGGTCGCCACACCCTCCTACAGGCTGGGGCGCTGACCACAGGCAACGCCAAGATCTGCGCTCAGCTCGTTCGTCGCCAGGCACTGATGTGCCACATCGCGTATTGGAGTAGTGGGGGCTCGTCATGGTTGCTGCTATGCAACGCTGGAAAGGAGACTGATTGATTGTAAAACTCTCGCCAATAAATGGTTTTTAAGTGACTGATGTTTCATTAGCTCTCTGGCAGTCTACAGGATCACTCACCCCCCGGTCATCGTTCAACCTCCGAATGTTCGTGTCCTAACAGTATATTTGTGATGTACACTGGAAAAGTTTCAGCTGTTTCACTGTGTAGAAGATCTTTGCTTCAATGCCAGTAACGAAGAATCATTGCTATTAGCCTGTAGATAGTATACAGTGTTTTTCTTTAAAGTATTACTTAAAATTCGCAGTACCTGTGTTTCTCGATAACGTTAAAAATATCGTACTCCGTCTGCGTCTTACGTTAAGGAATTAGCTAGAGTGTGGAACATTACAGCTATTTTTAATTCCAGGATCTAAGTAAACAAGGAAAGAGAGCGATTACGAATAGTTTTGTCTGCAAGTCAATGTACAGAATAGCCAAATACAGGTTGTAACAAAAAAAATGGCGTCACACGTAGAAGAATATATTATATGGACATGGGGCCAGAAACGTGGCACTCTACAGGCACCCATGTGTTGCAGTTTATTTTCTCACACTGACACTAGGATTCTCGACAACTGGGCACAGAAGCTGCTTCTCCAGTTGTGGTGTTCTCGTCCTGCTAGGCTTCCACAAGTAGTGAGTACTGGGTTTAAAAGTCCCACGCTTCCAAAGATGACGACCAGTTGCTTCAAACGGTCTCCTCTCAGGGCCCCGTCATTCTGGAAATCTCCCAAGGCACAAACGCTGAGCGCCACGGCTTTTACTGTATGCTAATCCGTACAGCAAATGGGCTTTTTCCAACTCTGCACTTGAGTGCACTCCAATTGCACTGCACCGGAAACTAGTTCCTGAAATGCTCTACACAGGAATCAAATTCCTTTATGAAAACTAAACATCAGATGCTATATGCTTGATGCTAGAAGAGGAATGAAGTTAGTCTCATGCCAACTAAAGCAATGAAGTAAGCCACTTTTCAACATTATCTTGGTTCAATCTGAACAACATACACTGGTGGTGAACCTACGAATTACAAACGAAACAAAGAGGGTGTTTTGAACGTTTTATGTAAGAAAATATTTCATATGAGGCTGGTACTTTCTGCTTCTGCGTCTTCCCAGTGATTAATGTTATTACGAAGAGAAGTAGAAAGTTAGTTCTAACATGGAAATAGACACAAATTTGTATAATATATTTCATATTTTGTGAAAGTGTAGCTTTTCTTGTTGCATCCTGTATCGTATAATCGTATCAAAATTGAAATCAGATTACGTAATAATTATTCTGGAGGTCTGGAAACGACTACATTTTTTTATTTTTGTCTCAGAATTTTTAAGACAAGTTACAATAGTGAAAATAAATTATTTTAACAGTCATTGGGGAATACGTCTTTTGAAAAGTGCTCAGGTACTGTTCCGTATACTTTTTATCATCCTGTACACTGTTGCTGACACACCATCAGCGCTGCAGCCTATCTTGTCGCCTCGTAGTTGAACTGCGTTTGTATAAATTTCGATCAAGTAAATTCCTCGTCTTTATACGTTGTGATATACACTCCTGGAAATTGAAATAAGAACACCGTGAATTCATTGTCCCAGGAAGGGGAAACTTTATTGACACATTCCTGGGGTCAGATACATCACATGATCACACTGACAGAACCACAGGCACATAGACACAGCCAACAGAGCATGCACAATGTCGGCACTAGTACAGTGTATATCCACCTTTCGCAGCAATGCAGGCTGCTATTCTCCCATGGAGACGATCGTAGAGATGATGGATGTAGTCCTGTGGAACGGCTTGCCATGCCATTTCCACCTGGCGCCTCAGGTGGACCAGCGTTCGTGCTGGATGTGCAGACCGCGTGAGACGACGCTTCATCCAGTCCCAAATATGCTAAATGGGGGACAGATCCGGAGATCTTGCTGGCCAGGGTAGTTGACTTACACCTTCTAGAGCACGTTGGGTGGCACGTAATACATGCGGACGTGCATTGTCCTGTTGGAACAGCAAGTTCCCTTGCCGGTCTAGGAATGGTAGAACGATGGGTTCGATGACGGTTTGGATGTACCGTGCACTATTCAGTGTCCCCTCGACGATCACCAGAGGTGTACGGCCAGTGTAGGAGATCGCTCTCCACACCATGATGCCGGGTGTTGGCCCTGTGTGCCTCGGTCGTATGCAGTCCTGATTGTGGCGCTCACCTGCACGGCGCCAAACTCGCATACGACCATCATTGGCACCAAGGCAGAAGCGACTCCATCGCTGAAGACGACACGTCTCCATTCGTCCCTCCATTCACGCCTGTCGCGACACCACTGGAGGCGGGCTGCTCGATGTTGGGGCGTGAGCGGAAGACGGCCTAACGGTGTGCGGGACCGTAGCCCAGCTTCATGGAGACGGTTGCGAATGGTCCTCGCCGATACCCCAGGAGCAACAGTGTCCCTAATTTGCTGGGAAGTGGCGGTGCGGTCCCCTACGGCACTGCGTAGGATCTTACGGTCTTGGCGTGCATCCGTGCGTCGCTGCGGTCCGGTCCCAGGTCGACGGGCACGTGCACCTTCCGCCGACAACTGGCGACAACATCGATGTACTGTGGAGACCTCACGCCCCACATTTTGAGCAATTCGGCTGTACGTCCACCCGGCCTCCCGCATGCCCACTATACGCCCTCGCTCAAAGTCCGTCAACTGCACATACGGTTCACGTCCACGCTGTCGCGGCATGCTACCAGTGTTAAAGACTGCGATGGAGCTCCGTATGCCACGGCAAACTGGCTGACACTGACGGCGGCGGTGCACAAAAACTGCGCAGCTAGCGCCATTCGTGGGTGGGTCTGACACACCGGTGTCAATGTGTTCTTCTTTCCATTTCCAGGAGTGTATAACAAGTGGCACCACTGAAGCAGTGGTCCACTGGCATTGAAAGAGGTACTGTATGAGATACGCCTAATGCAGTCGTACAAGTGCTTTAGCAGTTGCAATGACGTAATCTGGTTATAAAAATCGGGTGGGCTATGAATCAACGGAACTTACTGACACCTCGTGTTCGAAAGTCGAACATCATAAGTTACACATTTATTGAAGAATATTGTTTTCTGTTTATTTTGTTAAAAATCTTAGACTGTTAAAACGACTGAAAAATTATTTATTTTGCATTATAAACAGTTATGGACTTAGAAGTGAATAATAATTGTTAAGGTAAGTCCCACATATTATTCTGAGTAGCGGTATCCCTCCTGTTTTGAGAAGAGAGAGCTCTCGAACAAAGGTTAACTCTCAGTAGCACAGTGCACCTGTATGGCGTTTGCTTCGTGAAAGCCAAGCACTGCTAAAAGTAGCCTCGGATGACTGCGGAATTACGTTACAGTTTTATAAAATGTGCAGCTGAACTGTTTCACGGAAAAAGAGGTTTGCTCTGACTTATTGTGAAGTAACAACTCAGTTATATTGTCGATCATGGAGCTCTGAAAGCTGCAAGAGACTTATTGGTGACTGACAACTGAAGATCCTGTATCATTCAGAACCACAAATATTAAGCTGCCATTTCGCATTTCAGTAGCATGTGTTAAAGAGACTAGGACATAGCTCGTCATCACGTGAAATGTAACAGTTTTATTTGGTCTGTGCAACAACATGCAACAGTCTTATGTTGTCTATGCTACGACGCAAAGTGTACTTCGAATAAGAAAGCCATTTAGCTAAAGTGTAAAATCCATGAGACAATTCGATGTGCTAGTTGAGTAATAAAATACTAGTTATTTCGAGAGCAAATTCTTATCTCATTTGTTTGTTTACGTATATAAAAATCAACATCCTTATAATTTCAGTGTTTTAACCAAAGACTTTTACAGTGACAAAAGCTGGTATTTATTTGAATACAACATCGTCCACTGATTTGCACTGACATTTCACATACAAATCATAAACCAGACAGACTTTCTAATAACATTTGTGCTTCTCTGTTATTGTTCAGAAGAAGACACCAAAAGCCAAAGTGAAACTTCTACTTCTTTTCTTGAGAAAAGTGCGGTGGCTTGTGTACTTGGCAAATCGAAACCAGTGGCGTGTGACGAACTCTAAGCTTGTGTTCATTAACGTCATGTGCAGGTAGTAACTGAAGCCCATTATGCTTCTGATCGCATTTTGCCAAGTGACTTAAACTTCTTCATACCCTCTCAGAAATATTTTTATAATATTAACGTTAAATATTTTACCAGTTCATTACGCAAATATCTTCAATGCTTATTACGTTACTCAATAAAAGTTCACTACCTTACTTTTTATTAAAAGTCTTGCCCAATTTAAAGTAAATACGTACTAGACATATTAATATTAGGTATTCCTGCGAATTTAAGTGTTTCATGTTGAACTAAGATCCTGCATAATCGTCATCTAAAAGCCGCTACGGTCTCCCATAATTTACGAGTCAGATTGTCAGACAAGGTTAACAAAGTAATTATTACATCCCAAATAGGATAAAATAAATTGAGCCGAACGAGTACATCGCAAATTACCTCTTTGGTTTTTATGATTTTGATTATGGTGTCTGTTTTTCTCATGTAATATGTGGGCTCGTGTTGTGTGCACCTGATACAAGTGGTATTTTTAACACTTTTGCGGGTTCATTTCGGGCAATCGACGGCTGAGTGAGGTATTAGACAATAGTGTCCATAAGTTGCTTTTCATTTATTGAAAATGGCTCTGTTTCACTGCCGAATGACGGTGGGAGTGAAATAGTACAACGCCACGGCTCCGGCCACAGTCACAGCACCGGTCGCCCACTGCACGATACATGCCACACGCGCCGCACATATACGTTTGCGGTTAGCCCCCACGTGTACGATTCCAGCTATATGCGGCTATAAAATGCAACGTCCTGTGCTGTTGTATAATTGGAGGATATTTTAAACTACCGATAGCGGTACTCTTATTCATGAACTGTGGTGAATGCTGACACCAAATTCCAGGAAAAGCATAGGATTCAACGGTACAGAAAAACAAGGATATAATACGAACGATCTGCAACACCACTATCTTAGGAAGTTTAATCTCAGTACGAGATTACCTTCAGTGTCATTAAATTAATACCTTCAATGTAAATAAAGTGATTAAAAATGCAATTAGAGTTATTCATCCCGTGGTTCACTCATAGACGTATGCTGATAGTTGTCTGTTCGGAGTAACATTAATACATTATATTTGTCTGTCAGTTAATATCACTTACCGTTTCTGTAGCTCAGGTGACTGACGAAGTGAAGGGAAATGATCCTCTTATTCTTCCACGTCAGTTCAACAATGTCCTGCGTAAAATGCAATTTCTCAGTGACATCTTTATTTATTTTTCGCGTAATCATGAAATAAATACGACATCTATCAGTATGTTACGTAAACATAACACACATGTGAGATCAGTGAATATGTTTCAAGATTAACCTATTATACACACAGTAGCATAAAATGATGTGCCATTTGAGCTCCTTCTTCGGAAATTAAAATTACGTTGATGTAAATGTTATTTATTTTTTATTTACACGCCAAGTTCCGTAGGACCAAATTCAGGAGTAAATCTCCAAGGTCATGGAACGTGCCAGCACATGAAATAACAACGTGAAAGTAATAACAGAGAAAAATAAAATGTTTATGATCCCAAAAAAATCAAGTCATAAGATTAAGTAAACGCAATCAGCAGTACAACAAGTATCAGCGTAATTTTTCAAGGTACTCCTCGACAGAATAGAAGGAAAGACCCTTGAGGAACCCCTTCAGTTTCGATTTGAAAGCACTCGGATTACTGCTAAGATCTTTGAATTCTTCTGGTAGCGTATTGAAAATAGATGCAGCGGTATACTGGACACCTTTCTGGAAAAGAATTAAGGAAGTCGCATCCAAATGCAGGTCTGGTTTCTCCCGAGTATTAACTGAGTGAAAGCTGCTTATTCTTAGGAACAAGCTAATACTGTTAATAAGAAAAGACAGTGAGGTATATATATATATTGACAAGAGGTTCTTGAACTTACACCACATATTGCCCGAACCGCCCGTTTCTGGGCCTAAAACATTTTTTTAGAATGGAAGGAGTTGCCCCAAAACATATTACCATACGACATAAGCCAATGGAAGTAAGCAAAGTAGACTGATTTTCGTGTCGAATGACAACTTACTTCAGATACCTTTTGAATAATAAAAATTTCAGCATTAAGTCTTTGAACAAGATACTGATCGTGGGTTTTCCACGACAGTTTACTGTCTACTGAACACCTAGAAACTTGAACTGTTCAGTTTCACTAATCATATGCCCATTCTGTGAAATTGAAACGTCAGGTTTTCATCAATTGTGTGTTATAAACTATAAAAACTAAGTCCTACTGTGATTTAGCGTTAGTTTATTTACTAAAAGTTATGAACTTATGTCATGAACTGCACTATTTCAAACCGAGCCAATGTTGCACACAGTATCTTTTACTACTAAGCTATTGTCATCATCAGACAGAAATATTTTAGAGTTACTCGTAATACTAGAGGGCATATCGTTTATATAAATAACGGAGAGGAGTGGCCCCAACACTGATACCTGGGGCATCCCCCATTTGCCTGTGCCCTACTCAGACCCCAAATCAGAGCCATTCTCAACACTTAAAATAATGAACTTTTTGCTGTCTGTTGCTGAAGTAAGAGGTGAACCAATTGTGAGTTACTCACCATATTCCGTAATGGTCCAACTCCTGGAGCAATATTTTGTGATCAACACAATCAAATGCCTTAGTTAAATAAATAATAATACGCCTAGCGTTCGAAACCTTTTCTTTAACCCATCCAGTACCTCGCAGAGAAAAGAGAATATAGCGATTTCAGTTGTTAAACGATGGCTGAATTGTACATTTGATAGCAAATTATTTGCTATCAAATGATCAATTATCCTTACATACACAGACTTTACCTTAACTTTGGCAAACTGTTGGCATAGGAATAGGTCTAAATTTTCTACATAATCGATTGCCGCCTTTTTTATAAAGCGACTTCACTACTGAGTACTTTAATCGTTAGGGGAACTGAGAGTTAGGGTACCTATAAACAACAATAACTAGAATTTTAGTTGCACGAAATTCAACTGCCCCTGCACAACATCTAAATATCTGTGGGTTGTAGTGCCATGGTATGTCTATGGTCTCAAATGGAAACTGTTTTATACGTACATGGACACTCACTCACCTCGCAAGGAGCTCTTTGAGAAACAGCCAGATAATCTGTATCCTGGTAAAGGAAGCCCCTCTATTGTCAAATTCTTTAATTATTGCTCCGATATACCAATAATTTCAGTCAACATCTATAAGCAGTTCACTAACTTTATCTCTAATAACTCTCATGTTTTGATGAAATATGCTAATTCCTTCTCTACTTGAAACATGAACGTCCTCTGAAGGTGAGCCCTTAGTTAGAGGAACTTCCTTTAAGCAGATATACGTAACAGCTGACTTCAATCTAAAAAAGGTGCACCACTAACACCAACTATTACAGAAATTTTTCCATGAGTGATCCCGCCACCATCCATCACCCACTACACGGTCACTGTAGCGTGTTTCCATAAGTTTAATAAACACGTCCGATAGAGATAAGAGAGACTTTCGGTATGAATAATACTTTCTTTTACACTATTTACAACAGTCTGCGAACGCTGCGCTAACTTTTCGATCCCGCAACTGTAGAAATCACGTGTTTTGAGGGCAACAACTCGTCGAGCTCTGTACGCAGCGCATTCTCACACGGAAAGGAAGTTCCTTGAAAGTTACTCGAAAGAGAGCGGGAATGGTAAAAATCCAGTGAATTAGGTGGGTGTGGAATGACTTTCCGAAACAACTATAATTCGTAGTACACCACATCGTCGCTGTTCCACGAGATCCCTAACATTATCTTTTTTGAATGTCCAAAGGTCTTTATACGGGGAGTTTCTGCTTTGTTTGAGCTCAACAACTCTAGTCTCCAGTAACGATACCGGATAGGAATTGTCGGTTTTGTTCACGAGCCAGTTGATGACGGGAAAGCAGAAATGCACATACGCCCACCTCCTGATTTTTGTGATTTTAGCTTAGAGTGTGTGGTACCCATGCACGCCATTTTTGAACCGCCCCACTGCATGAAACAGTCGCACGATGGTGAGTGATCAGAGGTCATCACATTTGCCAGTTCTCGAGTACACTGATGTAGATTATTGTAGATTAATGCATTTAAACGATATTTATCAAACCCTGAAGATCTTCCCCAACGTGAAAGTCACTGATGTTAAAACGATGGTATTTAAGGCCAGAAAACCATTTTCTTTGTGTGCTCTGTCCAATGGCATTATACCCATAAAGGGCGAAAATGTTTCCGGCTGCCTCCTCTGTTGTTAGCCCTCTATTGAACTCAAACAGAAGAATCAGTCAGAAATGTCCCTATTTCTCTATTTGGTACTCCATTTTCTAGTGTCCGTAGCTCCAACAGTGTACTGCAAATGAAAGTGACAGTCGGTAAATAAACCCTTAGCAACCGGAATACCAACATGCAAAACAAAAGCGCTACGAATTTCTGCACCAACCTAATACATCCAGTGAAAATTTAATTTTGATCCACGTACCTGTGGACAAGTGCATCGCAATGTCGCCGTGTCGGTATTACGACACAGACAGACAGTGTCGTTCTCAGAACTTCTGATTAAAAAGTATAGCCAAGGGTGTCGTTGGGCAATATGGTTTAAAAAGTTCCACATTTAATAATTGATACAATGTTTTTGCAGATCTCGTGTGTAAAATATTTTGAGGATACTAATTCAAAGGACGCGCTTAGAACATATTTTTTGATACAGATGACTCATTGCTTCTTCAAGTGTTGTTGATGAGCATCCAGGTTTCATTATGTCAATAGCAGAGATTATTATCTTCTACAAAATTGTTCAATAAACTATTTCTTACCTCAACAAAATGAAATCCAAACGTTCTCACTAACGTTTGTCGCGAAAGAAGCCTGTTTTCTCATTGAGCCAGCATGGAAATAACGTCAGATCATGACTTTTATCCAGTGGTCGTATTCAAAAATCCACAATATAGTTTTTTTCCAACGTAACGGGTTTGCACACACATTCCGACAACTGGTTAATATGCTCAGTACGTGTTGTGCTGGCAGCAATACATGCCTGACAACGATGGGCGATGCTGTGGATGATGCCTTCAGTCTCATGTTGAGATAATAACGTCCATTCTTCCTGCAGAGCTGCTCGCAGTATTGGAGTAGTTTCTGGATGTCCACGTGACCCAAGCCCGCTTCCTAGTTCATCCCAGATATGCTCTGTGCTATTCAAATCGGAAGAACTTGCAGGCCACACCATGCGTGCAATATCTTCAATTTCTAAGAAAACATCAACCACCCGTGCTCTAGGAGGTGTGGCGTCACCTGAAAGCCTATCTAATGTATGGTTCAAATGGCTCTGAGCACTATGGGACTCAACTGCTGTGGTCATCAGTCCCCTAGAACTTAGAACTACTTAAAGCTAACTAACCTAAGGACATCACACACATCCATTCCCGAGGCAGGATTCGAACCTGCGACCGTAGCAGTCGCACGGTTCCGGACTGCGCGCCTAGAACCGCGAGACCACCGCGGCCGGCTATGTAATGTATGGAGCGATTTATTCAACCGATATGAAGGTAACGCAAAGTAAGAAAGTAATATTTGTAATATTATAAGTTATTTTGTCGAGTCTGATAATATGTAGTGACAAATATTATAAATACTTTCCTTCAAAGAATACCATATTTCAATACGTTCCGTTAAAGTAAGGCACTTCAAGTGTAATATATATGTACAAGAGACATGTTGCTCGTCCCTGTTTGTTCTCTGTTTTTTACCTGTTTATTCTTTCTCGCCTGTGGGTCCATAAATGCATAATTCTCTGTCTGTACTTTTAGGTTACAATATAGTGTTAATTGAAAGTATCTTATGTTTCCTGTCAAAAATACCTCTTGAAATTTATTTAAAAATAATAATAATATTACTGTTGGTTGCCCATCTGGCTTCGACTGTTTCGGTGGCGCTGAGTCCCCCATTCAAAATGTTCAGATGTGTGTGAATTCCGAAGGGACTAAACTGCTGAGGTCATCGGTCCCTAGACTTACACACTATTTAAACTAACTTATGCTAAGAACAACACACACACACACTTGCCAGAGGGAGGACTCGAACCTCCGGCGGGAGGGGCCGCGCAATCCGTGACATGGCGCCTCAAACATCGCGGCCAGTCTGTGCGGCAGGTCCGCAATTACGTGTACTAAAAAAAAATATTTCTGTGTTTGCCAACTTCACTCCAAAAGGAAAATAATTCTAATTGCATTTATGAATTTTTACAGTCAGTTTTCAATATTAAAGTTAGTTAACATTTTAGATTACGAAACTTATTCAGAGATTTAACACCGAGGCTTCACCTCTGATTCAAAATATTTTCAGTTAATTCAGCACATAGTTAACTCAATTCTTAAAAAAATTCTTTGCAATTATTTTAAAATACCCAGGTGTTTGTACCATTCTTTCTTTCTGTGCAACAGCAAATTAAGTTGCTGGGAAAAGAAATCATTTCATGCTCTATATTATCGCTGGGTTAGTTGTAGGTTACGTTACGTTGTCATTCACTGAAAGAGAACGTAACATTTCCATTAATAATAAATAACTTTTTGCCTGCGTATTGAGATTAAGTCACGCTGCGTATATTTAAGACTCATTTACTCGCGCTCAAAATATACGTGGCATTCCCAAAAAATATTCACAATTTAAACTGCTACGCCTGTGCGCGTATTTCAAACCGCACGTAGCAGTCCGCACTGACTTATACGAAATTAACTCAACACCACAATAATTATTCAGAAAGGAGGTAATGGTAAAGAGATTGGGCATATTCTGTGAAGACGCGTCGGAGGTAGACATTCAGCAGGTCTCCGACAATGAAGGCCGCTCTGCTGAAACGATTTGCACACCGTCTGCGTCGATACAACGCGTCCAGTGGATACTTCGAGCTCCACGCTAGTTGCCGTGCAGTACTAAGGCGGTACTGTCGTGCCCTTACAGCCAAATAACTGTCCTCTCTTCTCAAGTCACACGTGGTTAGACCTGCCCTGGTCTTCAGGATGCTGGTTTTGTTTCTGTAATCTTTCGCCACATCCGAGGCAGAACTATTCACGTTAAGCCACTGGGGCAAATCAGTTTGCGACTGTCCCGCTTCCTTTCTTTCTATGGCCCTCCACCGCAGAGACTCTGGTAGGCATCGTCTCACGGCATCGCCTGTGGCTGTGCTCACAGATATTGTCGCTGTGGGGCTATCAAGAAAACACTAGCCCCTTCCTTAGGCGCCCTAAGTCATCGTTGGAACGGTTGCCCATTGACCGAAATGCTATCTTCCGTGCAGAGCACGATCGTACGGACATCTGGTTGACATTTGTAAGATTATATCATGAATTAGACACATGACGCGGAAATAGTGGTTTGTTGCTTTAGTTTTAGACACCAGTGTACTTACCGAGAGATAATGCTCATATTAACAGGAGCACACATTTATGAACCTAATGTATTCCAGAATGCTCTAACTGGCAGCAATGTTGACAACCACGTGTCAATAGATTATATGAGACAATTGTTGGAGATGACCTATAAGAGAAACTATAGCTCAAACCCACGATTCACTTGTTTATTGATACAAAAAAGTAGAAATGTATGAACTAGATGTCTGGACTCACCATATAAACTTTATTTGTTAAAACACACGATCACACTAGCCAGAATCAATACTATCAAGGTTTTAACGAAAGACATCCTCTGGTTTAATTTAGATCGGCTGAAGGCCACATCGAAAATCCAAGGCACAAGGCCTAAGCAATGAATTGAGTGCAGGAGTTCTTCTGGGAGTTTCAGTTCTTTAGAATTTTTTTTATATCTTCAGTATAAATAGGCTGAAGTCCTTAGCTTAAATCTTTCCCATATAACTCGGCTGAAGACCACACATTAATGAAGAACAGTGTTACGGCTTAAGGCCGAGACAAAGATTTTCAATGTTTAATCTAAATAGGCCGAAAACTCGGCTGAAGACCGCATAACAACAAACAATTTAACAGCTTTAGGTCTAGGAAAAAGAGCTTTTAATTTGAAAAGGTTGAAGGCCTTATCTTAAAATATTTCTTGTAAAACTCAGCTGAAGGCCTCATACTAAAGAATAGCAATGTATGACTAAAGGGCAAGACAAGGATTTTGAATTTTTAATTTAAGAGAGATTAAAACTCGGCCGCACACTATGCAGAAAACAACTAACTTATGCTAAGAATAACACACACACACCCATGCCCGAGGGAGGACTCGAACCTCCGGCGGGAGGGTCCGCGCAGTCCGTGACATGGCACCTCAAACATCGTCGCCAGTCCGCGCTGCAGGTTCGCAATTACGTGTACTTCAGCCCTAAAGGGAAGAGCTTCTAAATCTCATCTAAAATAGGCTAAAGGCTTTATCCTAAAATGCCTCACATAAAACTCGGCTGAAGGCCACATACGAAACCCAAACAATCTCACGACTTAAAGCCCAGACAAAGAAATTTCCAATTTTTAATTTAAGATGGAGAACTCGGCTGAAGGCGACATACAAACTATTAAATATTAGACGTAAGAAGAAAAGCCTTACAATCTTAATAAGCTAAAACTCGGCTGATGGTCACACAGAGTACTTAAGACTAAATGGAAATCATAATTTAAAACACAAGGAGCGGCACTCAGAAGGTTCCAAGGATCGGCCTGGGAAGGTAACACTAACGCACGTTTAGGTGAGACAGGCAGCGACAACCTCTTAATCGAAAGGCAACTCAACCGAAAGCCAGCCGACAAACCAACCAACAAGTTCAGTTCCGCTCCACCCAACGAGTAAAACGACGACAAGATGTCAATAGCACATCGTTCTGGATATTGGTACCCAATCCTGCCAAGTCAGAATAAACATCTCAGCTGTCGAACTACACGCCGTGCTGGACAGCATCAACGCGACGAGGAAAATACACTGCCGGAAACAACGTCAACGACCAGGGCAGGTCACCGGAACGCCAACGGCCACAAGGCAGAAGACAGATGTTACACCTCATTAATGAAGGAATGAATTAAATTAAGTTAAATACCGTACAGGAAGTGGCTGCAAGTCTAGCCGACTTCAATGCACACACGTTTTTGCTCGCTGGAATCTCTCAGAAAGCGTCAACCAGGATCAAACGAAGAGCTGTGATAGCAGTTGAGGCTTGATAGTAGGTTAAGTAAGAACTCAACTTTAGTGTCCAGGATCGGTGGGCGACGAACTTCGTAACCCTCGTAAGAAGCGCCTCACATTTCCAACCGAGCGTCCACGCCGCCAATTCTGACAACTGATCTCATCTCTGTATCCACTGGGATCTCATACGCAAGTGACTTTACATATCCTCATGAGAAATAATGAAAGGAATTTAGGTCACGTAACCTTGAATAGCATGGAATAGAACCTCCCCTTCCAATGCAGCGACCAGGAAATACTTCCTAGTAATCCAGGCTTATGCTCCTCGTTTTCATGCAGAAGATACATGTAAATAAACAGCACAGTACGTGTAAACTTGTACGCATGTTACTTGTAAATAAGTTGGAAAACAGCAATGCCAGACAAAGCGGTATAGAAGTTTATTTCCATACCTCCCTAAGCTGCCTTCTCCGACCACTGATTCTGTAAAAAATGGCTCTGAGCACTATGGGACTTAACATCTATGGTCATCAGTCCCCTAGAACTTAGAACTACTTAAACCTAACTAACCTAAGGTCATTACACAACATCCAGTCATCACGAGGCAGAGAAAATCCCTGACCCCGCCGGGAATAGAACCAGGGAACCCGGGCGCGGGAAGCGAGAACGCTACCGCACAACCACGAGCTGCGGACACTGATTCTGTACCTCAAATTTTTCAGAGGAGCGTTCTCTACATCCTGTTACATTTTTGCACCCACTTACGGAAACACCTTGTACAGCTATCACTGAGACCGAAAGGACGAAACACTCCAGTCACAAGAGGCGTGTAATAATTGACAGTCATGCAATGATATCAGAACCTAGGAGAAGAAGAGGAACGTTCCATACTTCCAGATAATATAAACAGTCGGAAACAAAATTAGCACACCTGGAAAGATGACGTCGATTTCGATCTGATGACGGCATATGCCGCCTGGGGATAGTAGATGCCGATATTGGTTTCTACTTTTTCTGCCACAGCGCATCTGTGTGTCTCCTTTCATAGCGAATGCTCACAGCCAGAAGGCCCAGTGAGGTGTAAATGTGTGAAGCAAGCAGGCACACCCATGTCAAGGAGACGCACTCTCGGTTACTACATACCGGTACATCCAACTGAGGGAATTTGAAAGGGGTCAAATTGTGGCCTTCCGAGTCGAGGGATGGTCTGTCTGGAGATGTTCCACACAAGTTGGATGTGTTGCATCAGCTGTGCAACTATGCTGGTATCAGTGGTCACATGAACATTCTCACACGCATAGAAATCAGTATCATTGTAATGTGAGGACAGCAATGAAAGATCATACAGCTACCACAACACAGATAACAAAGCTTGTGAACCAAGCCGTATCAACAAGAGGTGTACAAATTCTCCTCCCACTCTGCCTGCCACTACCTTCACCACAACCATTAAGGTAGCTCAACGTGCCGCAACAGAAGTACAGCAGCAAATGTGTACCAAAGCACTGTGGTTAAAACAGGCCAACTTAGAATTCCTCAAGCATCGCAAGCTTTACAGGACCCGTTCAGTCTGCTGCGCCTGCCCACAGTTTGCCCTTTCACCCCATCATGACTAGCCTAGCCAAGTCTGCGTAGGTAGTTTCACTGCGGCTCATTTATCGTAACGATGGAGGCACCAAAATGAATAAATCAAACTTAAATGAGATTGAGAGGAAGTGATAAATTTGTGAATATGTACCACTCGCGAAACAGGGCAGGGGAAACGTTCTCGTATCTATGGGGCAGCTTCAGATAAATCGATAAGTGTCTCGTAATTCAAATTGTGAAAAAAGTTACTGTAACTCGTTCTGGAACATCGAATTTGATCAGCAGTTCCCTCACTGAGTAAATACGGTGAATGAGGAAAAAGATATAGTGGCTGACAAGTATATGGAAATGTGTGGTAAGGATATCATTTAGCAGTATACAGCTCTCTAAATTTCGGGCATACGTAGATTCTAATAAGAAAATAATATGTCTCAGTGTATACTAAAACCCACATTTTGGTGGTATGCAACGTAGTGAAAAGGAAGCTCAGTGTGAAATAAAAGCTTCTTCTCTCTGAAACTTCGTCTTTGTATTGAAACGTTTTTCAACGTTTTTCATTTTCACCAAATTAAGTTTATGGAATTTACAATGGACTATTTTGGCCACTTAAAGTGAATTTAGCGAACTCACAATACACGTCCTGGGAAAATTAATTGAAACTAGTGTAATAAGAACCATATTTTGCTGCAATACACTAACGTTACAGAAAATACACTTTCAAATAGTTAGATGGCTCTAAGCACTGTGGGACCTAACATCTGAGGACATCAGTCTCCTAGACTTAGAACTACTTAAACCTAACTAACCTAAGGACATCACACACATCCATGCCCGAGGCAGGATTCGAACATGAGACCATAGCTCCTAGGCCGGCCTGCGTGGCCGTGCAGTTCTAGGCGCTTCAGTCTGGATCCGCGTGACCGCTACTGTCGCAGGTTCGAATCCTGCCAGGGGCATGGATGTGTGTGATGTCCTTAGGTTACTTAGGTTTAAGTAGTTCCTAGTTCTAGGGGATTGATGACCTCAGATGGTTAGTCCCATAGTGCTCAGAGCCATTTGAACCATTTGAAGCTCCTAGAACCATTCAGCCACAACGGCCGGCTTGGACTTTCAAAACCATACTTTAGTATAACAGATATCTTCAGGTTCTTAGGTTCGAAGGTTCTCGACTGCGCACCACAGAAAATATACGTTAGAAGTGTCATGGTGATGGTTCGAATTGAGAACAACCAGTACTAGTCGAAAGAGGATGAAGTAGCAAAGAAAACCGTTCTTGCCAAAATAAATAAATAAGCCCCGGAAATACGCTTAAAAGAAAAAAAGGACAAATAAAATCGACAATTTTCTGGCGTAAAGTGACCAAAAATGAACATTTATTTCATTGAGCCTCGTTTTGCGATACTCAGGTAAAGAAGGACTTTCATCGACTTCCAAACCATACTCAGACACGATAATGAAATCATCCAGTGAAATTTTGTAGCGTAGCACAGGGGAAATACAGTCAGGAAGCAAGATTCCTTCAGCCTCCTTGGGTTGGGTGTAGCTAGGCTTGGATGGACATGAAACAGCCTGCCCGTTCTGCTGATAAGCTGCGGCAAATTGTCTGACTAACAGGCAAGCATGGGCACGATAAATTCGAAATGCGTACACCTCTTGTGTCAACACGAAATGATGGAAAGTAGTTACTACAAATAGGGCTTCGGGCACACGAACAGGATGACCTGGCAGATGGGATGACGCACTATGGTCTTCAACGATGAATTCTGGCTTACCTACATGCAAGTGATGATCGTTTGAGTGTACGATGTAGGCCTGGTGAGTACTGTCTGTTGGAGTGCATTCGTCCAAGACACACTGGCCCCATCGCTGGCCCCACCCCTGGCTCCAACTCTTCTCAAACTTTAGTGTTTCTGGAGGGGACGCTAACCCGTGCTCGGTACCTGCAGAATGTTGTTAGAACCAGTCTTTTGCTGTTCTTGCAATAGGAAAGTGACGTGTTGTTCCAACAGGATAATGGTCGCCCACAAACTACCTGTGCAACACAACGCGCTCTGCAAGATATGCAGGAATTTTCCGAGCCAACAGAATCTCTGCACTTGTCTGCACTCGTGCTCGTGTGGGATAGGATGGTACGAGAAGTCACTCTTGTAACTCAGCAACCAACAACTCTTACACAACTGTGTTGACAGGTCGATCAGACCTTACATAACGTATCCCAGAACAGTATTCGCCATCTGTGTGATCTACTGGATGCCAGAGTCATCGTCTACATTGCCGTATGAGGGGGCTACACCACTTCCTATTATAGGTGTTTCAGCATGGGTTTATACGTTATACCTCAGAACTACATGTGCTATTGATCAGTAAATGTCATCATTTCTTGTACTCCGTATGCACTGTTTCAACAATAAATATTGAGAGAACTAGCTAAAAGGGTGTATTAATTTTTTTCAGACAATATCTGTGCTTTGATTGTTGGACAATGTGATTGTGGAAGACTTATCTCGTACTGTCACTGTATATATATATATATATATATATATATATATATATATATATATATATATATATATATATATATATATATATGGTGTTACAAAAAGGTACGGCCAAACTTTCAGGAATGTTATGTGGACATATGTCCGGAAACGCTTACTTTACGTGTTAGAGCTCGTTTTATTACTTCTCTTCAAATCACATTAATCATGGAATGGAAACACACGGCAACAGAACGTACCAGCGTGACTTCAAACACGTTGTTACAGGAAATGTTCAAAATTTCCTCCGTTAGCGAGGATACATGCATCGACCCTCCGTCGCATGGAATCCCTGATGCGCTGATGCAGCCCTGGAGAATGGCGTATTGTATCACAGCCGTCCACAATACGAGCACGAAGAGTCTCTACATTTGGTACCGGGGTTGCGTAGACAAGAGCTTGCAAATGCCCCCATAAATGAAAGTCAAGAGGGTTGAGGTCAGGAGAGTGTGGATGCCATGGAATTGGTCCACTTCTACCAACCCAGGAATTGGTCCACCTCTACCAACCCATCGGTCACCGAATCTGTTGTTGAGAAGCGTACGAACACTTCGACTAAAATGTGCAGGAGCTCCATCGTGCATGAACCACATGTTGTGTCGCACTTGTAAAGGCACATGTTCTAGCAGCACAGGTAGAGTATCCCGTATGAAATCATGATAATGTGCTCCATTAAGCGTATGTGGAAGAACATAGCGCCCAATCAAGACATCACCAACAATGCCTGCCCAAACGTTCACAGAAAATATGTCTTGATGACGTGATTGCAGAATTGCGTGCGGATTCTCGTCAGCCCACACATACTGAATGTGGAAATTTACAATTTGATCACGTTGGAATGAACCCTCATCCGTAAAGAGAACATTTGCACTGAAATGGGGACTGACACATTGTTGGATGAACCATTCGTAGAAGTATACCCGTGGAGGCCAATCAGCTGCTGATAGTGCTTGCACACGCTGTACAATGGTACGGAAACAATTGGTTCTCCAGTAGCACTCTCCATACAGTGACGTTACCTTGTACAGCAGCAACTTCTCTGACGCTGAAATTAGGATTATCGTCAACTGCACAAAGAATTGCCTCGTCCATTGCAGGTGTCCACGTCGTTCCAGCTCTTCCACAGTCGCGAGTCATAGGCTGGAATGTTCCGTGCTCCCTAAGACGCCGATCAATTGCTTCAAACGTCTTCCTGTCGGGACACCTTCGTTCTGGAAGTCTGCCTCGATACAAACGTACCGCGCCACGGCTATTGCTCCGTGCTAATCCACACATCAAATGGGCTTCTGCCAACTCCGCATTTGTAAAAATTGCACTGACTGCAAAACCACGCTCGTGATGAACACTGCCCTGTTGATGCTACGTACTGATGTACTTGATGCTAGTAATGCAGAGCAATGAGTCGCATGTCAACACAAGCACCGAAGTCAACATTACCTTCCTTCAATTGGGCCAACTGGCGGTGAATCGAGAAAGTACAGTACATACTGACGAAACTAAAATGGGCTTTAACATGGAAACTAAGCGTTTGCAGACACACGTTTACATAACATCTCTTTTTTACTTCTGTGTGAGGAATGTTTCCTGAAAGTTTGGCCGTACCTTTTTGTAACACTATTACAGGTGATTTTGCTTGCAACTGATGGTATAATGTTCCACAAATTTTGCGAAAGCCACTACATTCCATCAACTGGAAAAATAAAGCCAGGGAGTGTACCAAAGGTAGTATCTCAATATGCAACTGCAGGTTTATAGAAAAATGCAGGCAGTCAGTGGGATATCAACAGAACTTTAAATACTTATCGAGGCAATAACTAGAAAGTGTAAGACGTTGAATAAAAATGTCGGCTAATGCTAGCTGTAAACGAATAAGGAAATTGAACAACTTAATGCAGGGCTAACAGGTATAGTCAGCTTTATCCGTGCAATGGATATGAAGTAGTCACAGAGTATATATAAGTTGTATGCTATCTGAAAAACGGTTTGTCATACGGCAGCATGTCGACAAAGGGTAGAGTTATCAAGTGTTGAAAGGCTATTCAGAGGAAAGTATGACTGTTAAATTTAGGAGAACTGCAAGGAGGACAGTCGCACTCAGAAATGTTTAAGCCAGTAAATAAAAGGCAGAAAATGCTCTCACAAACTACAAAGGGAGGCAAAGTAGCAGAATAAGAAAAAGAAGACGGAGGAGAATAAGAAGAAGAGTATGGAGATGGAGAGGAAGAAAGATACGCTATTACTGATTTTATTAACCATCACAGTGATACTGAGCTAGACAGAACATGTGGGTTGGGCAAGAATAAACCACATGGGCTGGGTGAACACCTCACACATTTAATGAATCATGTAATACAGGTTAGTAAAAAGAAATCTAAATGAACTCATGTCCAACTGAGTCTGCTTAAAAACTTTGAACGTCAGTAAGTATTCACCGAAAAAGAGATACAAAATTATACCAAAATATTATATATAAACAGCCACATAAGCAAAATAACACACCAAAGAACGAATACGTAGCCTGAAAAATAATAAATACAGGAATGTTATTAAACTTGCTTCAACCAGTGAAAACACCACTGACGAAGCATATAAGGCTATATACTCTGCCTGTGGAGTATACTATGATGTGTTGTTGTTGTTGTGGTCTTCAGTCCTGAGACTGGTGTGATGCAGCTCTCCATGATACTCCATCCTGTGCAAGCTTCTTCATCTCCCAGTACCTACTGCAACCTACATCCTCCTCAATCTACTTAGTGTGTCCATCTCTTGGTCTCCCACTACGATTTTTACCCTCCACGCTGCCCTCCAAAACTAAATTGGTGATCCCTTGATGGCTCAGTACATGTCCTACCAACCGATCCCTTCTTTTGGTCAAGTTGTGCCACAAACTTCTCTTCTCACCAATCCTATTCAATACTTCCTCATTAGTTATGTGATCTACCCATCTAATCTTCAGCATTCTTCTGTAGCACCACATTTCGAAAGCTTCTATTCTCTTCTTGTCCAAACTATTTTTTGTCTCCTAGCCATCCCTGCTTAGCCATTTTGCACTTCCTGCTTTAAAACTTGAATAACTCGCACTGATAGCAAGATACAGTGACAGTGGCGCTTTCATCAATTAAATTCAATATTTCTTCTGTTACCCAAGGATTTCTACTAGCCCTCACCTTTTTACCTACTTTATCTTCTGCTGCCTTCACTACTTCATGTTTCACTTCCATACATAGCTACACTCCATACAAATACTTTCAGAAAGGACTTCCTGACACCCAAATCGATACTCGATGTTAAAAAAATTCCCTTCTTCAGAAACGCTTTCCTTGCCGTTGCCAGTCTACATTTTATATCCTACTTCGACCATCATCAGTTATTTTGTTCCCCAAATAGCAAAACTCCTTTACTACTTACAGTGTCTCATTTCCTAATCTAATTCCCTCAGCATCACTTGACTTAATTCGACTACATTCCATTGTCCTCGTTTTGCTCTTGTTGATGTTCATCCTGTATCCTCCTTTCAAGACACTATCAATTCCATTCAACTGCCCTTCCAAGTCCTTTGCTGTCTCTGACAGAATTACAATGTCATCGGCGAACCTCAAAGTTTCCATTTCTTCTCCATGGATTTTAATACCTACTCCAAATTTTTCGTTTGTTTCCTTTACTGCTTGCTCAATATACATATTGAATAACATCGGGGAGAAACTACAACCCTGTCTCACTCCCTTCCCAACCACTGCTACCCTTTCATGTCCCTCAACTCTTATAACCGCCATCTGGTTTCTGTACAAATTGTAAATAGCCTTTCGCTCCCTGTATTTTACCCCAGCCACCTTCGGAATTTGAAAGAGTGTATTCCAGTCAACATTGTGAAAAGCTTTCTCTAAGTATACAAATGCTAGAAACGTAGGTTTGCCCTTCCTTAATCTAGCTTCTAAGATAAGTCGTAGAGTCAGTATTGCCTCACGTGTTCCAACATTTGTGCGGAATCCAAACTGATCTTCCCCGAGGTTGCCTTCTACTAGTTTTTCCATTCGTCTGTAAAGAATTCGCGTTAGTATTTTGCAGTTGTGACTTATTAAACTGATAGTTCGGTAATTTTCACATCTGTCAACACCTGTTTTCTTTGGGATCGGAATTATTATATTCTTCTTGAAGTCTGAGGGTATTTCGCCTGTCTCATACATCTTGCTCACCAAACGGTAGAGTTTTGTCATGACTGGCTCTCCGAAGGCCGTCAGTAGTTCCAATGGAATGTTGTCTACTCCGGGGGCCTTGTTTCGACTCAGGTCTTTCAGTGCTCTCTCAAACTCTTCACGCAGTATCGTATCTCCTATTTCATCTTCATCTACATCCTCTTCCATTTCCATAATATTGTCCTCAAGTACATCGCCCTTGTACAGACCCTCTATATACTTCTTCCACCTTTCTGCTTTCCCTTCTTTGCTTAGAACTGGGTTTCCATCTGAGCTCTTGATGTTCATACAAGTGGTTCTCTTGTCTCCAAAGGTCTCTTTAAGTTTCCTGTAGGCATTATCTATCTTACCCCTAGTGAGATAAGCCTCTACATCCTTACATTTGTCTCCTAGCCATCCCTGCTTAGCCATTTTGCACTTCCTGCTTTAAAACTTGAATAACTCGCACTGATAGCAAGATACAGTGACAGTGGCGCTTTCATCAATTAAATACAATATTTCTTCTGTTACCCAAGGATTTCTACTAGCCCTCGCCTTTTTACCTACTTCATCCTCTGCTGCCTTCACTACTTCATCCCTCAACGCTACCCATTCTTCTTCTACTGTATTTTATTCCCCAACTCCTGTGAATTGTTCCCTTATGGTCTCCCTGAAACTCTGTACAACCTTTGGTTCTTTCAGTTTATCCAGGCCCCATCTCCTTAAATTCCCACCTTTTTGCAGTTTCTTCAGTTTTAACCTACAGGTCATAACCAATAGATTGTGGTCAGAGTTCACATCTGCCCCTGGAAATGTCTTACAATTTAAAACCTGGTTCCTAAATCTGTGTCTTACCATTATATAATCTATCTGAAACCTGTCAGTATCTCCAGGCTTCTTCCATGTATACAGCCTTATTTTATGATTCTTGAACCAAGTGTTAGCTATGATTAAGTTGTGCTCTGTGCAAAATTCTACCAGGCGGCTTCCTCTTTCATTTCTTAGCCCCAATCCATATTCACCTACTACGTTTCCTTCTCTCCCTTTTCCTACTACCGAATTCCAGTCACCCATGACTATTAAATTTTCGTCACCCTTCACTATCTGAATAATTTCATTTATTTGATCATACATTTCTTCAATTTTTTCGTCATCGGTAGAGCTAGTTGGCATATAAACTTGTACTACTGTAGTAGGCATGGGGTTTGTATCTATCTTGGCCACAATTATGCGTTCACTATGCTGTTTGTAGTAGCTTACCCGCATTCCTATTTTCCTATTCATATACTATGATAACTAATAAAAAATCATAGAATGACTACGACCACTCACAGCATCAGTTGCTGCTAGTAAGCACTGACTCCTGCATACGACTGAAATCAAATCGATTATTTAAGAGCTTCGATAAAGTCGTTTCATCTAGTAATCATGGAGAAAGCTGTTCATGAACTCCACAGAGACATATGCAAAACTTTCCTGCCATCGTAATACAGTGTTTGGATTATTTGTGACAGGCGGATCTCATCGATATTCATGTGATTTATGTTCCAGATCAAATAAAAGTTTCAATTATACTTCGATGGTCGTAGATATATGTTCCAAATTTACTTGGGCCTTGCCTGTGAAGCAAAGTCAGGGAAGTAAGTTGGACAGGTGTTTGAGCAATTGCTGTAAATGAGGTAAAAATCTATGTTCCGACAGACTTCAAACCATTGTGTTGAATTTCACAATAGACACTTCAAGTTGTAAGGGAACGATAGAGAATAACCCACTGCTCGATATTTGCCCACATGGAAGCAGTTACTGTGGAATATTTGAACATGATAATAAAAATCCTTCGAGGATCATACAAATAGCGAGACGTTCTCCCATATATAACTGAGCAGTATGTGCAGACTGTACACGGCATGAGAAAAATTAGGCCCATAGACGTTCCTGATAAGGCGCTTCTAAATACAGTAGATAAGCACGTCAAGATGATGGATGCATGCAAGCATAAATTTTGTGAAGGTGATGTGGCACATTTTTCGACATACAAAACTGCGCTTGAAAATTCTTACCTTCCAAACAGGTGAACAGAGAAATAGTCAGTTTCCAAAGTAAAATGGACAAACCAGAGAACTTATATCTTGAAGGACAGCAGTGATGAAGAAATTGCCACAATATTTTATACGGCATACTCATACTACTCAGTGGATGTGCATATTTTTGATACTACTGCTGAGATCAGCCCTATATGCAACGATGATGATGATGATGCTCCAAACAGCCCCACATGCAATTACGATGCTGGAGAGTTGCAAGTAAGCACTGACTCCTGCTATGTTTATTTACATTTTCAATCATAGGATTGCCGCGCGAGTGGCCGCGTGATTTGAGGCACCATGTGACAGACTGCGTGGCCCTTCCCGCTGGAGGTTCGGGTCCTCTCTCGGGCATGGGTGTGTGTGTTGTTTCTAGCATAAGTTAGTTTAAGTAGTGTGTAAGCCCAGCGGTTTGGTCCCTTAGGAATTCACACACACACACACACACACACACACACACACACACACACACCATCATAAGATAGTGATGGGGTGCGACAATGCGAACACTTTTCTTTTGTATTTTTTTGTCATTAAATGTGTACATTTTACACTCACTGCACCGAGCAATATTTTCCAAGCAACTATCTTCTATACGCCTAAAACTCAGCCTGCATAGCATTCAGCCAGCAGGTGCCATAATTTATGTACCGTCCGTGAATTCTGCTTCAAATAACTTAATACTTATTGGGTCAACATTTAAAAATTTTGACATTGGGGGAATACATGCATTTATACACTGATCCATTTGCTTCATATTTACACTGTTCTCGTACAAATACTGTACAAAATCCTACAGGGAGTTTCGCAATGCTTTAAAACTTGAATAACGCGCACTGATAACAAGATACAGTGACAGTGGCGCTGATTTTAGTTATGTGGTGTGTGTAGTTTCATCTCAGTACTGGTCAGTAATCGTGACTTACTGGTCGAAGCAGCATTGTGCATTCACATTAGATCACTTCAAGACTGTGCCACAATATCGCGTACACGAATTGGGTAAGAAACGTCTGTGAAACTGCCAGTGTATCGAATCAAAAGTCAGCTGGTCCCATAAGACAGTCTGAAGTCGCGAAAACATCGAACGTGTGTGTAGCTGATTACAGGCAAACCTTCGTCGTTCGTTACGAAAATTGCCCAAACGTCCAGCTGAGAAGTTTGTTGTGTTTAAAAGCTGGGTGAAATGCCTCGAGTACTATGTAGCAAAGAATAGTCATCATCTTTCCGATGTAGTATTTTATTAGTAAAAATGAATAAATGACGTATCTTGACGTATCTTGTGTGAAATGTTGAACTTTGTTTCGTGTGTAGTTTGTATGTTACCCAAACTTGAAAACGTCAAAACACTGAGAAACACTCTCCAGTATATACCTCTTACATATGGACTCCAGTCTGTTAGTATGTTTGTAGCTGTCATTAACGCACAGTACAGACTCAGGGGTAATCAACCTTTTTCACTTGCCACGCACTTTTGTATATCGGTAGCAAAATCTTCTAACGGCCCATCGGTTCCACAATAATTGTGATTTATAAAATAAGCAATTAAGTTTACGTTACCAAACTTATAAAGCAGAGTTATAGCAAGATAACAATCACTTATCAAGCACTTTATGTCAAAATTTTATGAGAACTGATTGAAAATATTTTTAAAATCCCCTTCCTGCCCACCATGAAAGTTGGAACGCCCACTAGAGGGTGGCAGAGACCAAGTTGACTACCACTGGTATGAATCATGCAAGTTCACAACACCCAAATGTTTTATGTAAATGTGTTGTCCTCTGTAATTAATCCAAACATAGCTTCAACGTGCAAGTATACCACTGAATTCTTCCTTCCAAACAAATGAACGTCATCTGGTGTATGAGACGGATTCCAATTCCCGTGTGCTGTACAGATAGTCCCACACATACCATGGATACTGCAATTCAGCACTAACAAATTTAAAGTGTCCTACTTCAGTTAGTACCACAAACTCACTGATTCCTGTTAGGCTTAAATTCACATGCTTAGATCTATTAGAAGCCACATGATATGAGTTGGTGAATAGTAGTACTCTTGTAGAGATTAATGAGGCTCGGTGAGTTGAGGAAGCTCCTGCAGCTGCACAGAATAGTCAAACTACAGGGTCTGGTAAATATAGAAGGCTGCAGATGTGTTTCCAAAGAGGTCCGTTGCACTGCTGGAAAAAGTGACGTAAGTATAACATAATATATTGATAACGATGAATAAATATTTCCTGTCAGTCTCATCCTTTTGGACCGATCTCTTTTGATAGCACTTCATGAGAGTCCTTTCACTATTCTGCACAGACGTTGATGTTCCCTATTGATTGAGAGCAGTGGGGGGAGGGGGGGGGGACGTCTGTTAATTGGCTGACAGCATGATGACGCCAGAATAACACGATTGGCTGACCTCGCCTCCCTCCTCTCCCACTACCCTCCCCCTCCCTGGGGGTGATCTTGTATATGAAATGCACAATTTTGTCCGCTGTAATATGTCACCAAAGGTCATTTGAAGTTCGGTCAGAACCAAACAGTGATAGCCTACTTTCACCTCACCCAAATACGAAATCAATACCAAAATGTAATGGACAACTTTTACGACGTTGCAAAAATTGGTGGGAAATTCGTTTTTGCGTTTGGTGTTGGTCATCTTGTGTTTGGTTTTCGTCTTCTTGAATCGTGCTTACTTAAATTTTTCAAATACAGTGAGCTTCTTGTTTCTTATGATGTGGTTATGGCGTCTGTTAACTCGTAATTTCATCGCAGAAAGCCGGCCGCGGTGGTCTCGCGGTTCTAGGCGCACAGTCCGGAACCGTGCGACTGCTACGGTCGCAGGTTCGAATCCTGCCTCGGGCATGGATGTGTGTGATGTCCTTAGGTTAGTTAGGTTTAAGTAGTTCTGAGTTCTAGGGGACTAATGATCACAGCAGTTGAGTCCCATAGTGCTCAGAGCCATTTGAACCATTTTTTTCATCGCCGAAACTTCCGCTATTGTACCATGCACTTTATCGATAACCCAAGTGCATGAAGCTTTCTTTCATGTACATCATGCTCAAGAAAAGTAAGGCCACATTGGTAGCCAAACTACCTATTTATTACCAGCTGAAAAATAAGCAATAAAGTCCTTACGAAACAGACTTCACCGACGATAGATGAATTTGAATGATAAGTGAAGCAAAAATGTATCACAAGTTAGGCAGAAATATGAAATACACTGTTGTGTAGCGATTAGCAACGTAACATGAAATATTATTCGTACCTAAGGCTTCTGGGTCTGGCCGAGAGCAACGAGCACGAGTGAACGGCACGCGTCAGAGAACGCGGCAGCGGCAGGACAGAGTGCCCTCTGGCTGTGCCGGCGCTGCGGCCTGCCATCAATAACATTGGTAGTCGCCGTCCAGGCGAGGACGCAATCAGTGCGTGTCCTGCAGGCTCACGCCCACGGAACCACTGCGGCGGAACTAGTTTATTGCGGTCTCCACTGAGATGTCTTCCACTAAATTCTCTGATGTTTGTGCGTAACTACATTACCAGGGATAAGTTGCTCGCTGTGATGTTATGTACTTTGTAACCAGACAAAGTTAACCTCGTACAGTCGGACTTTGTTCGAGAAGCGAACGAATCATTGCTCTGTACAGGTAATTAAATTAAAACAAACAGTACGGTCGTCAGGATATTGGTGGCTAAAAATTGAATAAGAAGAAACGTAAAAGTCACTTTCGACACTGGGGCATTACCACATTGTTCAACTGCAGAAGCTGCTTAGTTTGGTGTGAACTGTTACCAGTTCTTCACCTATTCCAACATTTAGAGTAGCACGGCACTCGGCTTACTCATTTATTTGTTGTATATGTTCTAACCTCGTTCTTCCCCTAAAGATTTTTTCCTTTAAAGCTCAAAATGAAAGTTATTCCCTGATGTCGTATCACATCTCCTACCATTTTGTCCCACCTTTTCAGCGTTCTCCATAAGTTCGTTGACTTTTTCCTATTCCCACAATGTACTTTACTTTTGGATTATTAGACTGCTACAGTTTTCACCTTTTCCAACCGTAGAAAATTACATCATTTTCGTTTTTCTAAGACTCGGCAAGACTTCCGTAAAGATAAAAGCACCTACCAATTTGATTTAGTGTTGTCAAGCTAGTTATGATTATGGTTATTGTGTGAGATTTGATTTATTCTGGGAGAAGTGGTAATACTGCTGTCTGCTTACGTATCACTAGATTTTTTGGTTTTACGTTTCGCGAAGGTATTGTTCACGAAATTTGTACAGGATGATTTTTTTCATATATGTCAACTAATACATTGACAGTATTTAGCTCACTGCGGTCTCTCTTTCAAAGAAGTCTACTCTAATGCAACAATTTTTATGTTTCCTTTCTTGAAATTCCTGGTATTTTCGGACATCCTACAATGTGGTTCTGCGTTCTGATTAAGTTTGGCTCTGAGCACTATGGGACTTGACATCTGAGGTCATCAGTCCCCTATAACTTAGAACTACTTAAACCTAACTAACCTAAGGACATCACACATATCCATGCTCGAGGCAGGATTCGAACCTGCGACCGTAGCGGCCTCGCGGTTCCAGACTGTAGCGCCTAGAACCGCACGGTCACTCCGGCCGGCGCCTGATTAAGTTTCTTTGGGAGGATGTTAGTATTGTTCTTTCAAATAGAATAATTTACAGCTCTTTAAAATGACTTGCCCCGTTCTTTATGATCTCGGTATGACATTCATAAGTGTAACTTTAGTTCTTACGTGAGTCCTTACTGGAAACGAGACATGGATGGAAGAAAATGCTATTCAGTGGCTAGAGTGACCATTAACAAGCGTTGTATATTATTAATTCTCCATATTGAAGTCGAATAACTGTGTTTGATACCACATGAATGTAACCGATTCAGACACACGCCGAATTAAAAGTAGGCGGGACACGTAAATGTCACAATCAGTTTCAACCTATTCTCGTAAATTTTAATATGTATATTGTCCCCAACGTAAACAGCCAAGGAGTGGACGAAATCATTGTAGCTCGAAATGACACACAATGACATAACTGCGAAGTTAAAATTTCTCACGTCGCCTTAAAATACTACATGATTCTGGTTTAGAAGGAATGTTATGTGCATGAATCGTTCATGTGGGACACTATCAAAAAATACCAAAGAACACATCCCACAAAGTAAATGTCTTCAGCTACAGAATCAAGAATTCAGCTAGTGATCAATGTAATATCAAACATCGTAACTACGTTACATACTTTTAACAAACGAAGCTGAAAATAATGTGAATTTTAAAAATGTTTCCGCACTTGTGAATAGCCACAGTTTTCTCTTTCAGTGCACAGCAACGATCACCTCAGACTATGATTAAGGTATCTCTGCTTTCGTTCATTCGTGTAAATAATGTTTGCTTTCATTGTAATCGACTGTGACAGAAGTATTAAGAATTTTATATGGGTTTCGTTAAAAATTTTCCATTTCAAATAGCTGAAATATTGCACTTACTGTTCACGACAGAATGCCCTTCAGTCCGAAGACATTTGATACACGTAACTTCCGCAATCTACGCAGCCAAAAATTCCGAGAAGCACACGCAACAAACTACATACTGTTATCAGCCCTTAGTCACCTTATACTATCCTCGCCTGCCGCTCTGCCACTGCCCTCCGTCTCCAGACTGACCACTCGTTATTGCCTCAGCATATGTCTTACCAAACGATTCTTCCTTTTTTTAGGGCAGGTCGTGTAACAAATTTTTACATCTCACACTTGATTCTGCACTTCTGCTTCAGCTATTTGGCTCTTTCATTTTCTCACCATCTATTTTATATTTTTAAGATTCGTAACATTCATCTTAATACTATATCTGCAACGTTGTATTAACCACCTTCAGTATGTATTGATTGGGATTCTTTTGCAAACTGCATAAGCAGTGAGTCTTTGGAGAGAGGGCTCTCCATCGGCCAACGACATGCATTGGTTTAGAATGCAATGTGGCTCCCTGTTCGTGCAAAGTGAGCCATTAAAGTGGTGTACAGCACCTTGGAGTGTTTACGATTGTCTGGTTCGGACGCCATATTTAAGGAAACACGCTTTTCTGATGAAATTACTTTTGTTTGATGGAAATACATCGTTCTGAACAGTATTCGCAATTTACAAGATGTTTGGTAAGATCAGGTTAACAGAGGATTGAGTGCTGAAAGACAGTTTACAGTGTGAGATTAGTCGGCCTGTTCATTTGCGTTGGTGCACAAAATAATATCATTCCGCATGTTAAATTCAGAGGAACAGACTTGAGGAGGTAGTGAATCAATTATTTGGAATCTCCTTACTGCATCCTTTTTAACTGCGTCTCATTCTCGAATGCCTTTAAATTTCCAGTGCCAAATATTCAAACGGAGCAAACCGACTTTTGTATAGATGACTTTGGATTACTCTTGTGACGACAGGATCTAGGTTTTGTAATGAGTGGATCGAATTATTGCTACGTGCTTATACGTTTGTGCACGTTCGTAATGGTTCATATATCCATTATCAGCAACATTCGTCGCGATCCCGTTTAGAAGATGTATACTTCCCTTTATTCATGGTTGATTTGAAAGTGCTTCACGTAGGTTGCCGCCATCCTGTTGTTGCGGTTTCATGTAAAGTATCTGCTGAAGTGAAACTCACTCTGATAATTAAATTTGCGGTCAGTGAATCTGTATGAACGAATAGTGCGTTCACTGCTATGGAGCCCTGAAATTAATAACAATGTAGAGCGGTGCCAGTTAGTAAGCAGATATAGCCAGAACGAATTAGTTTATTACACACTAGCGGTTTACAGAAATCATCAAAACACTGCCATCCAAACATCTTCACTAAAACACGGTTGTACATAATTCATCACGAACTCCGTATACTGCGTCTAGTTTCGTGAATATAAAGTTATCAGTAATGGAAACATAGTTCTTAGAAATCATAATGTATTAAATAAAAAATATAAAGTCATATACTAAAACCTGTATTTAAAAAGAACCTTTGGTCGGGAACATATTGCGAGTAAAAGACCTGCATATAGTCTACATCATCGTCTACATACCAGGTTCATCTCTTAACAGTCTTCCTTATTCCGTCCTGGCAGAAGCTTTGTGGTATCGTTCATATATCGTGCACCGGCTCCAATGAGGAACGCATGTATCAAAAAGGTACTCCTTCGTTCTGAAGCAAAACCACACACTGAAATTTTCCCTTCGTTCATTGTACCAATTTTGGGTTTCAGATCTCATAGGACCGCACAGTGGCTGTGTCTATTCGGTCTTTGACGTTGTGTATTGTAATGAATCAGCACTGGATCTTTCATGTCACAAAATACTGTCATCATCAACTTCCCTGCAAAAATTTATATTTGAACTTTTACCTTTAGACGAAGATAGGTATTCCCCCCCCCCTCCCGCCCCGCCCCCCCCCCCCTCCATATTCTATCGATTACCTTGTGGTTCCTAAATATGGAAATATGTCTCTTCAGCAGAAACTGTGAGACTGAGAAAGCCTTCTACTTCCTCATCAAAATGCCTTAAAGATGCTTTCGATATTTCCCAAATTTCCTTCTCATGTTTTTACTAAACGAGAAGAACAATCTTTGCGATCGCTTAGAGATTCACGGAAGATTGCAGCTCTTGAACCGTGCCTCACGTTCAGCTCAAGCCCAATGTCACCAGCTCTGAAAAGATAATCATCACGAATCGACCATTTAGGTGTCTCATTTTCGAAATGGATATCTACTCTACAGCTCAACGTAGCAGACAAATACACACCCACTTTAAAGTCATTTAACAACTCGTCAATTTTTCGTTCACTAAGACACTTAAGACTATAGCTCAGCTGCAGTATAAAAATAGCCTCCACAGGTTTAGTCCCTTCACAGTGCAGAAAATAAATCGCCCCTCACTTACTCCTTGGTGGTGCGGACAACTGAGCATTAATAACAAAATGCGCTGGAATCTGCGCGAATAGACCTGTTCACTACAACAGCATTGCTGACGCACAATAATAAATGTGAGCTTCACACTCCTCACTGTTGAATATTATCTTCACGCTTGCAACTGCTTAATATAAATAATCCGGATTTAACAAACGCCTATCCTGAAATGGCAACTCTAAATTCTGACATACACACACACACACACACACACACACACACACACACACACACACACACACGTGGGCAGATAAAATTGTAAAATTACAAGAAGGTTCGGTATTTGAGTTGGTAACATTGACTATATCGTTTGAGTTACACAGTAATGCAAAATATCTGACTGCGAGAAGTATCTTAACTTCCCCTGTGATGCACTTGAGAGAATGTACTGAGTTTTATTATTGACTTCCACAATTTTCCATTTTTTTGAGTCATCAGTCTTCTGATTGGTTTCTGCGGTCTGCCTTGAATTCGTCTCATGTGCCAAACATTCCATCTCAGAGTAGGAATTGCAACCTACGTCCGCAGTTACTTGTTGGAATTATTGTAATCTCTGTCTTCCTCTATAGTTTCCACCCTATACAACTTCCTCTAGACCTATGGAAGTCTTTCACTGATGTCTTATTCAATTTCCAATCATCCTGTCTTTTCTTATTGTCAGTGCTTTCTACATAATCATTTCCTCTTCGATTCTGCGAAGAACCTCTTCATTTGTTACCTGATCAGTCGGCCTAATTTCCAAAATTCATCTCTGGCACCATACCTCAAATATTTCGATTCTCTCCTTTTCCGGTTTTCTTAAGTCCATGTTCCACTACCATACAATGCTGTGCCTCAAACGTACTCTCGCAGAAATTTCTTCCTCACACAAAACCTTATGTTTGATACAAGTAGATTTCTCTTGGCCAGGAATGGCCTCCTTGCTCTGTCCATCACCGTTTACTTTTTTGCCTAGGTATCAAATTTCCTTAGCTTCGTCCACATTATGATCCCCAAATCTGATGTTAAGTTTCTCGTTGTTTTCATTTCTGCTACTTGTCATTACTTTCGTCTTTCTTCGATTTACTTTCAACCCCATACTCATTAGACTACTCATTCCACTCAACAGACCTTGTAATGCTTCTTCATTTTCACTGAGGATAGCAATGTCGTCAGCAAATTTGTATTATTGATATCCTTTCACCCTGAATTTTAATCCCAGCCTTGAGTCTTTCTTTTTATTTCTGTCATTGCTTCTTGATGTACAGATTTAACAATAGGGGCGAAAACCTACATCCCTTTTCAAACAATTTTTAACCCGAGTACTTCGCTTTTGGTCATTGACTCTTATTGCTCCCTCTTCGTTCTTGTATATATTGCATATTACCCATCTTTCTTTATAGCTTACCCCTACTTTTCTCAGAATTTCGAACATCTTGCACAATTTAATAATGTCAAACACTTTTTCAGGTCGACAAATCCTAAGAACGTGTCTCGATTTCTTTTCCAGTCTTGCATCCATTATCAACCACAATGTCAGAACAGCCTCTCTAGTGCCTTTACCTTTCCTAAAGCCAATATTTTCATCTAACAGATATGCAGTTTTCTTTTCGATTCTTGTGTATATTATTCACGTCAGCAACTTGGATGCATGAACTGTTAAGCTGATTGTGCGATAATTCTATCTTCGGCTCTCGTAATTTTCAGAATTTTATATGATTTTTTCCCGAAAGTCTGATGTTATATTTACGGCCTAATACATTTTAAATACCAACGTGAATTGTCGTCTTGGTGTCACTTCCCCAAATAATGTTAGAAATTCCGGTGGAATATTATATATCCCTTCTGTCTTATTTGAATTCTGGATCCCCTGCATCTTCCCTATCGACTTTTATTACTTCTGGTATCATGTAATCAGAAAACTCTTCCCCTTCATAGTAGCTTTCAGTATACTCTTTCCACCTATATGCTCTCTCCTCTGCATTTAACAGCAGAATTACCTTTGCACTCTTCATGGTAACGCTCTTGTTTTTAATTTCACCGACGGTTGTTTTGACTTTTCTGTACGCTGTGTCTATGCTGAGTCAGCCCTTCCGCCAATTATTTATTTTTGATTTCTTCATATTTGTGAAGAAACCATTTCGCTTTAGCTTCCCTGCATTTCCTATTTACTTCATCCCTAAGTAACTTATACTTCTGTACTACCGAATCTCTATGTACATGTTTGTATTTACTTCTTTCGTCGATCAACTAAAGTATTTCTTCTGTTATCCGTGATTACTTCGCCGTTACCTTTCTTGTACCTATGTCTTTCTTCGCAACTCTTTCTTTCCAATTTCTTTGATTGCTCTTTTCAGACGCGTTCATTTCTTTTCAAATGAACTACCTGTTGAACTGTTCATAATCGCAGTAATTATAGCATCAAAGAACTTCATTGCTTAGTATTTCCAGATCCCACTTCTTTGCGCATCGATTCTTCCTGACTAGTCTCTTAGACTTCAACCTACTTCTCTATCTCTTCTTCCTCTGCCTGTGACGTCGACATGTATACCTGTACTGTTTCTGTTAGTTTGCTGTCGATTGTGATGAGAACAACCATATCACAACTTAACTTAGTTTCTGCGCTTCCTTCCTATTCATAATGAATCGTACTCCCCTAATACCCTTTTCTGCTGCTGTTGATATTACCCTGCACTCATCTGAACAGAAATCTTTTGTCTTCTTTCTATTTCACTACGCTGACATCCACTATATTTAGGCCAAGCCTTAACTTTATACCTTCAGATTTTCTAGCTTCCCTATCAGTTAAATATTCTGACATTGCACTCACAGACTCCTAGAACGCTATCGTTTCGTTGACTCTTGTTCTTTTTCTCGCGGTCACTTCCTGCTTCACAGCTCCCTCCCGGAGATCCAAATGGGAGACTAGTCTGGAATCTTTTGCCAATGGAGAGATCGTTATGGCACCTTTTCAGTTTTAGGGAACATAGACTGTGGATACACATTATGTGAGTTTAATGCAATTGTTTCCATTGTCTTCTGCATCCTCATGCCGTTAAGGGCAAGAGATTGCCCTGAATCGCTGCCTGATCCTCCGCTCACTTTGAAAAGGCCTTTTATATAATAAGGGTGACTTCTTATGCCTGAAGTTTTCGTCCATCATTTCTGATGACTTTTATTCAAAATTTCTGTTATAAAATGGCTTCACCTTAGATGTGTGTTTTCTCCCTCACCTGTGAGTACCATTAGCTACTGCGACAGACCACTCACCTCCAGCTACAGGCGTTTTAGTTTTAACGGGAAGCTGGCAATATGGCGATTCTCAGTTAAGTAGATGAATAAATTAGTTAAAAATACTTATGATCTAAGGAAAAAAATCTTCTAATGAATATCAGATGTACATTTAGTAAGCTTAGTTGGAGGCATAAAGTGTAAGTCTGTTGCGTTAGTCCATTAAGAGGTTACATGGACTGAGAAAACTCTGATTCATTTCTCATTGATTGCAGATTTAATATTAAAACAGTCGCATCACGTCCGATCTGAAGCAAACAGGCCGACTTCGTTGAATACTGTGAAAATCCAAGATGTGCCTACATCATGACTCACCATCAATAAAGTGTAAGTAGCCAAGTGAGTGCAGTGGCCGTTCTTCACTCAATATGTTTCTATTTAAATGTCTTAAATTTGAAGATACAAATCAGTCGTGTTATATATAAAATGATGAACTTCCAACTGTTTCTACATCTCCAACTATTGACTTACACTCTGGTCTGAAAAACACGAAGACAAGTAGAGGAATGGAATTGTACGCTGACTGCAGTTTTGAGAAACACACCTACTGATTACTATAGTCTAATGTCTATGATGCATACAGAAAACACACATTGTATATAATAATTAAATCCCGATTCCAAAGTGCATTCTTAATCGTAGACAAGAGTGATTGACGTAAACATCTTAGAGTTCCATCAAATATCGAAAAGTTGTGTGATGGTGTTGGTAAGTGGCAGTCGTGTTCCTTGAGGTTCAGAAAATAGCCAACAGGTGGCAGAGTGATGCTACAACGCCGTAGAAGGCAGCAGCGTCCACAAAAAGATGGCCGCCCCACTGGGCACTGTGATTTAGCGGCGATTTGTGACTCGTTTTTTGTACAGTGAAGGTGTCACTTCAATCGAAATTTGATGTAGAATGACAGCGCAGTATAGTGATTCGTATTTGTCGTTGCGACAATAGTACGAGTGGTTCAGAAACTTCAAAATCGGTGTAACTTCTGTGGAGTATGCCCCAAGACCAGGGCAGGCTCCTGCATAGTGAAGAACGAGAACATTGCGTTAGTGGAGGAGCCAGTAAAGAAGAACAATCGTGTAACTCTGAACGAAATAAAAGATTAGTGTTAGTTCGACTCAGAATATTGTTCACAATGCACTGCACTTCAATAAGGTGTTTTCAGCATGGATGCCATATCAGTTGACTGCGAAACTGAAAGATCGTCATATCGATGCCTATGAAGAACTTTCGCATCATTTCCACGTTGAAGGTGATGAATTTCTGGGAAAAAGTGCTACAGGCGATGAGACTTGGGTCAACAATCGCTAATCAGGAACAATAATGTCATGCGATGAATGGTGCCATATCTCAATGTCGAAAACAAAAAAAAAAGGCTGCACTCAACCATCTGCTGGATATGCAATGCTCATTCCATTCTGGGATGAAAATGGATTAATTTTCGAGCGTCACGTGGACAGGGGAGCAACGGTCAATGGTACTTCTTATTCAGACATGCTGAAATATAAACTTTGCACTGCAATTAGGAGTAAACGACGAGACTTCTGACTTCAGGCAATATTGCTACAACATGACAATGGCCGACCACATATAGCACATAACACAGTTGAGACCCTTCACGAAATTATAGTTGAATATCTGGTTCATCCTCCTTATACAGCAGACCTTCTCCTAGGGACTTTCATCTACACAGTACACTCGAAGATGCAATCGCAGGTAGTCTCTTCAGAAGTGATGGAGTTGTGTAAACCGTAGTGCACAACTTGCTGCACGCATGGTCAAAATTATTCATTCGTCGTGGTATCTATGCACTTTTGAAAGTGGAATACAAGCATTTATCTGGGAAACTACATAGAAAAGTTACAAGTATTTTTTTGTACATTGTTAAAATTAAAGTATTACACACTACTACTTTTAAGATTTTTATTTGAATCAGCCTCATATATATATATATATATATATATATATATATATATATATATATATATATATATATATATATATATATAGCATCGTCTCTGCGTGCCAACATTTGGGGATTGCAACCCCATGACAGTGTGGAAGCAGTACACCCTTTGTGCATTTATACTAAACTTCCTCCACTGGACCACATGGAAATCTCACCCCTCACTGGCAGCTATAACCGCTCACCAAAGTATTTCCTCATATACTCAGTTTGCTGAAGGGAACTATCTTTTTAGAGATTAACTGTTTACTACAGAATCATTCTTGCAGTGTGTGTGGCAAAAGGAACACTTCTTCAGCTGTTCAATAAAACGAATTATCCAAAAAATGCATTTAATTGTGTCCTGTCACTCGCTCTTATGAAATAACTGGGCCTATCAATATGTTATCGCACAAAACGTTGATCGGGAAACGAATTTGGAAATTGATTTTCACTGTATCGTGTAAATTTTCCAGCAATCGTCGCTGATTATTGTTTGTGTTCTTGATTCCATTGCGTGTAAAAGTGACTTCATGAAAGAATAGTATTAGTAGAAGCACATGACGACTGCCGTTCAACCAGTGATAAAATTTGAGTCGTGTGGGATTCTTGCCAATGTGAAAACTGTGTGTACGCTGTGTGTGTGAAATGGGTACACTTTTTCCAAACGTAAAGTTTGCCATACGTGTCTTCGAGGAACGTTGATACCCACAGGAAATCACCATGTGCTGATCCATTCCAACAATTTGTCACCGTTTCCGCACAGGCCGTTGAACTACATGTTCAGAGGAAACATGGTAGCCTGTGTCATGCAATGTGCTGAAAACTCTGGTAAATACTCTATGATCAAGTTTCCGACGTGTCGGGAAACGTCGACAATATTCATCGACAGTAGCAAGAGGACTACCATCGCAGAAATACTAAACACTCACAATGTCTCCATGTTGTTCATTAGTGCGGCATTTAGGCCTGCTCTTGAACAAGTACAGTTAGCCAATACTTATCTCTGCTACTCTCTCAGTCCCTCGCACTGCTTCACTCACAACACACCATGGATACTCGTACATTCAACGGGCTGTTTTAATGGCAGAAAGACATTCCGAGCAAAGAAGCTGAAACGAACCAGGTAGGTCAGGCTGCAATAAAACTACAAAGAGGTTGACACATTTGTGCACGACACCAACTCAAACAAAAATCTACATTAAATGTTTTCTATGTCGGAAACCATTAGGAATAGGGCATAACTTCATATGAAGTTTTTTGCTTGAAATTAGCGTTCCTGTCATACCCGTGGGTATTAACTATTCCTCCTGGGGCACCCTATTCACAGAATGATCAAAAGTGTCGAATACTTTGATTGGTGGTAGTCCTCATCGAAACAAGAAAAATAAGTCTAGTAAATATGAGTCTGGAAATGCACACTTCCTGAGATAAGTCCAACAAACATGGGTCCAAAGGTGCATACTTTCTGCAGTAACCACGTGTTTACAGGAGATGGTTCAAATGGCTCTGAGCACTATGGGACTTAACTTCTAAGGTCATCAGTCCCCTAGAACTTAGAACTACTTACCTACCTAACCTAAGGACAACACATACATCCATGCCTGAGGCAGGATTCGAACCTGCGACCGTAGAGGTCACGCGGTTCCAGACTTTAGCGCCTAGAACCGCACGGCCACACCGGCCGGCTACAGGAGATGTTCAACGTGATGTCCACTCATGACAATGGACCTCTCTGCCTTCTGGTGCAAGAAAAGATGCACCCTTTGAAGTATACCTTGTTGTTGTAACTGCTGGCACGCATTGAAGATGCGACCCTGTAGTCTCCACACATCGTTGATAGAGGTGGTGCAGACCAATCCCTTCAAGTGTCCCCTTTACCAAAAGTCCACAGGATTGAGGTTTGGGGAATGAAAAGGCCAAGGTGAACCTCCCCTCCCCCACCAGAACACGAACCTAGAAATTCTGAAAAGTCTGTATCAGATGTCTATGCATATTACGATAAAAATATGCAGTGCGCCATCATGCAGAAACCACATTTGTATTCGTTGCTGCAGTGGCACAGCCGCCAGCAAGTTTCGCAATACATTAATGAGAAATTCCAGACAATGCGCGCCAGTTAACTTTTGTGGTAGCACCTTTTTTTTGTCATCAGTCTACTGACTGGTTTGATGCGGCCCGCCACGAATTCCTTTCTTGTGCTAACCTCTTCATCTCAGAGTAGCACTTGCAACCTACGTCCTCAATTATTTACTTGACGTATTCCAATCTCTGTCTTCCTCTACAGTTTTTGCCCTCTACAGCTCCCTCTAGTACCATGGAAGTCATTCCCTCATGTCTTAGCAGATGTCCTATCATCGTGTCCCTTCTCCTTATCAGTGTTTTCCACATATTCCTTTCCTCTCCGATTCTGCGTAGAACCTCCTCATTCCTTACCTTATCAGTCCACCTAATTTTCAACATTCGTCTATAGCACCACATCTCAAATGCTTCGATTCTCTGTTCCGGTTTTCCACAGTCCATGTTTCACTACCATACAATGCTGTACTCCAGACGTACATCCTCAGAAATTTCTTCCTCAAATTAAGGCCGGTATTTGATGTTAGTAGACTTCTCTTGGCCAGAAATGCCTTTCTTGCCATAGCGAGTCTGCTTTTGATGTCTTCCTAGCTCCGTCCGTCATTGGTTATTTTACTGCCTAGGTAGCAGAATTCCTTAACTGCATTGACTTCGTGACCATCAATCCGGATGTTAAGTATCTCGCTGTTCTCATTTCTACTACTTCTCATTACCTTCGTCTTTCTCCGATTTACTCTCAAAACATACTGTGTACTCATTAGACTGTTCACTCCGTTCAGCAGATCATGTAATTCTTCTTCACTTTCACTCAGGATAGCAATGTCATCAGCAAATCGTATCATTGATATCCTTTCACCTTGTATTTTAGTTCCACTCCTGAACCTTTCTTTTATTTCCATCATTGCTTCCTCGATGTACAGATTGAAGAGTAGGGGCGAAAGGCTACAGCCTTGTCTTACACCCTTCTTAATACGAGCACTACGTTCTTGATCGTCCACTCTTATTATTCCCACTTGGTTGTTATACATATTGTATATGACCCGTCTCTCCCTATAGCTTACCCCTACTTTTTTCAGTATCTCGAACAGCTTGCACCATTTTATAGTATCGAACGCTTTTTCCAGGTCGACAAATCCTATGAACGTGTCTTGATTTTTCTTTAGCCTTGCTTTCATTATTAGCCGTAACGGCAGAATTGCCTCTCTCGTGCCTTTACTTGTCCTAAAGCCAAACTGATCGTCACCTAGTGCATTCTCAATATTCTTTCCCATTCTTCTGTATATTATTCTTGTAAGCAGCTTCGATGCATTCTCGCAATTGTCAGCTCTTGCCGTCTTCGGAATTGCGTGGATAATGCACTTCCGAAAGTCAGATGGTATGTCGCCAGACTCATATATTCTGCACACCAACGTGAATAGTCGTTTTGTTGCCACTTCCCCTAATGATTTTAGAAATTCTGATGGAATGTTATCTATCCCTTCTGCCTTATTTGACCGTAAGTCCTCCAAAGCTCTTTTAAATTCCGATTCTAATACTGGATCTCGTATCTCTTCTAAATCGACTCTGTTTCTTCTTCTACCACATCAGACAAATCTTCACCCTCATAGAGGCTTTCAATGTATTCTTTCCACCTATCTGCTCTCTCCTCTGCATTTAACAGTGGAATTCCCGTTGCACTCTTAATGTTACCACCGTTGCTTTTAATGTCACCTAAGGTAGTTTTGACTTTCCTGTATGCTAAGTCTGTCCTTCCGACAATCACATCTTTTTCGACGTCTTTACATTTTTCCTGCAGCCATTTCGTCTTAGCTTCCCTACGCTTCCTATTTATTTCATTCCTCAGCGACTTGAATTTCTGTATTCCAGATTTTCCCAGAACATATTTGTACTTCCTCCTTTCATCAATAAACTGAAGTATTTCTTCTGTTACCCATGGTTTCTGCGCAGCTACCTTCTTTGTACCTATGTTTTCCTTCCCAACTTCTGTGATGGCCCTTTTTAGAGACGTCCATTCCTCTTCAACTGTGTTGACTACTGCGCTATTTCTTATTGCTGTATCTATAGCGTTAGAGAACTTCAAACGTATCTCGCCATTCCTTAGAACTTCCATATCCCACTTCTTAGCGTATTGATTCTTCCTGGCTACTGTCTTGAACTTCAGCCTACTCTTCATCACTACTATATTGTGATCTGAGTCTATATCTGCTCCTGGGTACGCCTTACAATCCAGTATCTGATTTCGGAATCTCTGTCTGGCCATGATGTAATCTAATTGAAATCTTCCCGTATCTCCCGGCCTTTTCCAAGTATACCTCCTCCTCTTGTGATTCTTGAACATGGTATTCGCTGTTACTAGCTGAAACTTGTTACAGAACTCAATTAGTCTTTCTCCTCTTTCATTCCTTGTCTCAAGCCCATGTTCTATTGTAACCTTTTCTTCTACTCCTTCCCCTACAACTGCATTCCAGTCGCCCATGACTATTAGATTTTCGTCCCCCTTTACATACTGCATTACCCTTTCAATATCCTCATACACTTTCTCTATCTGTTCATTTTCAGCTTGCGACTTCGGCATGTATACCTGAACAATAGTATGGCCGTACTAATCCATCGCAAATTACGCCCGCCGTACATTGATTGAGAATCGGTGTTGGTGTCCTCTTTTCTGCATTTCTTGGAGATTTACATCTGCCCATACATGCTGGTTATGGAAATTCACAACACAGAGTCATGTGAACCCTGCTTCAATGGTAAATAAAATCTTGGAATGCAACAGTGGAGCTGAGGAACACTGGTGCAATAGTCATTGACAGAACCGCCGTCTGCCAGGATGATCCTGTGGCCTTAGGGCCTGAACGCGCTGAAGATGATACGAGTACAGCAATTGTTCATGAAGTACCACCCTGATAAGAGAGTGAGACACGCCTTCTGCTGCTGCAAATAGTTGCACATTGGTCCGAGGGGTTTCTTCCGCTGAAAATAGCACATACACCTCCATGTCAGTTGTGCAGACTGTGAGCGGCCTTCCACTGTTAGACTTCTGAGGTGTAATGGTACCTGTGTCCCTCAGACGCTGGGAAAGTCTAATGAACAGCTTATCAGAGGGCACTCTATACTGTGGATATTTTTCAACGTAGAGAGCACAAGCTTGCAGGCAATGTCCATTTGCTAAGCCATAGCAGAATATCATATGTGCCATTTCACTTGTCGAATAGTAGGCTTCCATTACTAACAAATGGTGGAAGAGGGAAAACGTGAATGTACTATATCATTTGTATCTACAAAGAGCGCTATAACAGTAAACACATAAGTGAATCCACGTTTGGACGAAGGTAAAGCACCATGATATGTACCCAGGGTTGACAGGCTGACAGTACTGTACAATAAGGCACACAAACACGACGAAAACTAACGTAGCCTACAACACGACTCGAACCACAAAATTGACTTCAGACCATCTAATGGTAGGTAGAGTACTGCGGGTAAGACAACGTAATACCCTGCCGACACATTTGACGGGGCGCCAATGCAACGACTGTGCTAATATCCGCAACCAAGCGTCGCGCAGCCCTTCCTATATACAGTGGTTCATCTCGGAAAAGATGCTTTTGCGGACTTATTTTTCTTATTTCGATATGTACTACCACCTCTCAAAGTATTCGACATTCTTTTTTTTTGGAAACCCTATCCATGGAAACTCATCATGCTGATGGGTGTTAGTTGTTGTTTACTGCCTGTCCAAGCCATTTTACTTCACAGCTTGTTTTCCAGCTAATGACCTACAATGGCTGTACACTGTTGTATCGTAAAACTCTAATGTGCCACTTTCTTCTAATAATTTGAAGTGAAATATCTGTCATATTGATTAAAAGTAACATATTTCCTCAAGGAACGCATCGAATTAGCAAGCTAGTAACACTATTTTAGAGCTCATTTCTAACTTTATGAAGTGTGATCGTCACTGATAATCAGACCGTATGAAGTAACCTTGGATCTACTCTGTATTTATGCTTGAAATATTTCATATTTTCATCTTGATGGCTGCCGGATATGTTATTATGATTGAAAATCCATCAGCTTCCAAGTAGTGAAATGGATGTATATACATCATTTTTTGTTCTCTCATAAAAGAGTTCTGCCATGTGAATATTCACATCTCACACCGTTGCCAGCGACTCTCATGCATAGAGCCACGGATGCAATCTCTGTAGCGTTATTGCTGCTTGCTAACGTCGTGCTTCTTGTTCTGTCTCCTTGTAGCGCTGTGTTGTTGCCGCTCAGTTTACAGCCGACAGCCACGCCTTTCTGCTGTGGCTCGTTGCCGGCTCACCGTCACGTTATATTTACAACTGCTACTTAAATCTCTGTGTCCTACATGCACTGACGTTTCATACTTTATACTTTATACTTTGTGCCTAAATTAACGTTTACTGATAATGCCCACAAATAAGTATCTTTCTTGTCGGACTTTACAATCAGCTTTTTTCCTTCTAGTGCATTCAGCGATTAAAGGACGGAAGGTTAGTTTAACATCCTGTCGACATGAAGTCCAATAGAGATGGATCTTCAGCACAGATTGAGCAATCAATGGAGGTCATCCTTGAACAAGTATCCAGTCATGCGTCTGATTATACCTAAGAGGTCCACTTTTTATGAACTTATCACAAAAAATTATTATTTACTCTAGTGGTGTTTTAGTTGGTGTAACATCTTCAGTTCATATTGATCGACATATTCTGATTCGATATGTAACTTACACATGTTTAACTGATGCTGGTAAAATTATCCACCAAAATTTTGCACAATCAGCAAGGCACGTCCTTCATTTCATTACTACGTATTCCGACAAAACAGAGCTTCTGTTTGCCTTTGTTCTTGCCTGAGACAACTTGATATTTCCATCCTGTTGCTTCTTGTAATTCTGCATATTCGGATGGTTTATTTCATTCCTCTCGTAATTTATAGACATGTGAATTAACAATACTACTAAATTTTGTACTTTATCTGGTCGTGTATTCTAGTGCTTACTGTCCTACATTGCGAAAAGCGGATAGGAGCCAGAGTATCATCGGATTGGCTCTCTGCAAAACCGAATGTTGAGATGTTATCATCAGCCTGACTGGTTTTACTTCGTTCTGTGTGCACTCGTGTTCTAGGGGAAACGTCTCTGTTAGTAATCAAAAAGTCACTACTTAAATTTTGAGTAAAAATGATCAAGAAACTTCTGGCATAAGAACTCATCGTTATTCCACCAACGGCCTTCTCAAGCGAAGGAGGGGACAGTGTTTCGGTGCTCTCTCTTACCACTGGGACGAGAAAATGCCCCCAAAAAGGGAGAAGAATCAGCAATTACCAGTGGCATGAGGATGCAGAACGCATTGGAAAGTCACTTAACGTGTGTCCAGAGGATGTGTGGTCTGTAATTGAAAAACTGACATAAAGAGTCCTCCATTGGCCAAAGATACTGGACTAGTTCCCCATTCGGATTTCTGAGAGCGGACTGCGAATGATGGCTCTGAGCACTATGGGACTTAACAGCTGTGGTCATCAGTCCCCTAGAACCTAGAACTATTTAAACCTAACTAACCTAAGGATATCACACACATCCATGCCCGAGGCAGGAGTCGAACCTGCGACCGTAGCAGTCGCACGGTTCACTGCGAATGAGTTGTCCATCATGAAACAAAGGTTGAAGAACCAACAAAAGAACAACGTTCTACGAGTCAGAGGCGTGGAATGTCAGAAATCTGAACGTGAGAGAAAAGCTCGAAAGATCCGCAAAGAGTAAAGCTAAGGATCGATCTAGGTATACTGGGGTCAATGAATTGAAAGGGACAGAATACATTGATTTCTGTTTAGACGAGCATACGGTAATATGAATAGCGGCAGAAGATGGGAGTACGATTCATTATAAATAGAAAGGTAGGACAAAGAGTGAATTACTGTGAACAGTTCAGTGACAGGGTTGTTCTCATCAGAATCGACACCAAACCAACACCGACAATAATAGTTCAGGAACATATTCCGACATTCCAAGCAGAAGTTGATTAGGATAGGTAATTCAGTGCTTAAGTGGAGAAACTCATGAGAGATTGGAATGCAGTTCTTCGAAGACCTAATCTGTTAAAAGTTGTAAAGCTGCCTGCTTTAATGTAGGCGACAAAAGGTAGGAAGGATGGAAGGTATCAGAATGCCAAAAAATGCCTTCCTAGAATTCATGGTGGATTAAAAGAGCCGATGGCTTTGATGTAGATAGTAAAACATTCTCCTGGGAGGCTTCACTGGAATTCTGCAGTTTATCTCGTTGTCAGACACATTCTAAGAAGAATATAAAAATATGCAGTTATTCTTCGCATGCGTGGGAACTCGAAGTTTCGATTGAAACACAGCTATTTATCTCAAAGAAGAGGGATGCTCACAAAAGGCTTCCCAGAAATGGTCGGCTGATCTCTGCTCGTCAGAGACGAAGGGTAACGTCGATAGTTTGCTTCCTATAGGACAAAGACTTACAATGTGTGTGTGGTCTAGCATTCATCCACAAACTTGTCCCAATTTGCTGATCGTGCTCTCCTATTGGCTGTCGTTAAAAGAGGGGTTTTAGCTTGGCCCTGTACGTACCAGGTCTTGACACTTCCGCTTTAGTCCGCAGCTGTGACCGTTTGTTCGTCAGTTTGATCATTTCTGTGGCAGTCAGTGCAAGTTGAAATGTTTTGCAAGCACCAGCGGGAGTGCCAGGGACGGTAAAGGCTCGAGGCAGGAAGACGAGAGTGAATTACCGTGTATGTATAGAATGTCGTGTTTCCACAAGTGTGTGATGGCCAATATTGCAGTTACATGGTATTGTTGTGGTCTTCAGTCCTGAGACTGGTTTGATGCAGTTCTCCATTCTACTCTATCCTGTGCAAGCTTCTTCATCTCCCAGTGCCTACTGCAGCTTACATACTTCTGAATCTGCTTAGTGTATTCATCTCTTGGTCTCCCTCTACGATTTTTACCCTCCACGTTGCCATCCAATACTAAAATGGGGATCCCTTCATGCCTCAGAACATGTCCTGCCAACCGATCCCTTCTTCTAGTCAAGTTGTGCCACAAGCTCCTCTTCTCCCCAATTCTATTGAATGCCTCCTCATTAGTTATGTGATCTACCCATCTAATCTTCAGCATTCTTCTGTAGCATCACATTTCGAAAGCTTCTATTCTCTTCTTGTCTAAACTATTTATCGTCCACATTTCATTTCCATACATGGCTACAATCCATACAAATAATTTCAGAAACAACTTCCTGACATTAAATCTATACTCGATGTCAACAAATTTTTCTTCTTCAGAAACGCTTTCCCTGCCACTGTCAGTCTGTATTTTATATCCTCTCTACTTTGACCATTATCAGTTATTTTGCTCCTCAAATAGCAAAACTCCTTTACTACTTTAAGTGTCTCATTTCCTAATCTAATTCCCCCAGCATCACCCGACTTAATTCGACTACATTCCATTATCCTCTTTTTGCTTTTTGTCCTGACAATTTCGTAGTAATGATACTTGTCGTACTTCCGCTTATATCCACGAAACCGTGGCCCAACTGGAGGCTGAGAGACAACAGAAAGCTCCATCTGTGACTGAACCACCGCAGCTGCCACGTAAGTTAAAATATTTTTCTTAGTTCTGAATTTTATGCTTTGTGCTTTCGTTGTAAACGTATTTGATCATAACATTTGTCAGACTCTGTCAGCTCAACGTATTTTCGTCAGTGCTCGTTATTTCAAAGCAACTGTTGCTTAGTAACTCTGTAAGCATTTACTAGCTATATATATGTGAGGTGCTCGAGTCTACTGTGATCCCAACTCCCCTCCAGTGCCTGAGCAGTGTGTCCCAGATGACCACGAGACCTAGGTCGGCATTATGTTTTGGGGAGATGAGGAATGAGGTAATTATCTGCAGTACTTGTATAAAATCTGTGTACTTTCTTTCTTTACAGTAGCAGCATGAGAGTTTGAAACAAGTATACTTATTCTATTCCACTCTCCTCACAGCCTTGCTCTGTAGGATGAGGCTTGCAGCCGCCTATGCCACCCACACCACCGCCGACGTCGGCCCCGGCTCCACGTCAGCGCGACTGCTCCAACAGTCCCACTCTAGCTTCTGTGGCAGACACCACCACCACTGCGCAAACAACCGTCTGGAACAGGTATGACCAGATTCGCCCTCAGCCCAAGTGCTCCTTCTGGGGCAGCGGAGACTAACAGCACTCAGCTGGAGCAGATATGACCAGATTCGCCCTCAGCCCAAGTGCTCCTTCTGGGGCAGCGGAGACTAACAGCAGCCAGTTGGAGCAGGTATGACCAGATTCGCCCTCAGCCCAAGTGCTCCTTCTGGGGCAGCGGAGACTAACAGCAGCCAGTTGGAGCAGGTATGACCAGATTCGCCCTCAGCCCAAGTGCTCCTTCTGGGGCAGCGGAGACTAACAGCAGCCAGTTGGAGCAGGTATGACCAGATTCGCCCTCAGCCCAAGTGCTCCTTCTGGGGCAGCGGAGACTAACAGCACTCAGCTGGAGCAGATATGACCAGATTCGCCCTCAGCCCAAGTGCTCCTTCTGGGGCAGCGGAGACTAACAGCAGCCAGTTGGAGCAGGTATGACCAGATTCGCCCTCAGCCCAAGTGCTCCTTCTGGGGCAGCGGAGACTAACAGCAGCCAGTTGGAGCAGGTATGACCAGATTCGCCCTCAGCCCAAGTGCTCCTTCTGGGGCAGCGGAGACTAACAGCAGCCAGCTGGAGCACGTGATGCTCCTGCACGTCGTCGCCCTGCATCACCCCAGAATGGATGCTCACCCTGGTTGGCACCAGCACTCTCCTCCGCCCTAATAGTGAGCAGCAGCAGGATAGTGACGTCAAGAAAAACATAAACTACGTGTAACTGAGGACTCTGTCAATGAGTGAATCCCATTTTCGCGAACTAATAACGCAGCAGGGGGTAGGAAGACACCCCTAGGGTTTCCAGGAGCGTGGTTCCCCCTGCTGGAGGAAGAGCTCTCTCAGCTTCTCAAATCTGCGTGGTACCCCTCCATTAAATGCAGTGCTGCAGTGTTGTGTTGTGATCCCACGTATTCCACAAACAAGCTGATGCTGCAGAGAAGACCAGCATTGCCTACACTTTATGGGAGAAATGGAGTGGTATCGCGGAGCACCTCAACTGATACGTGGTTTGAAGGTTTCATGTTGAGTGCTACATGAGACTTCTAAGATGTAAGTCAGAGGCTCAAGTAAAACACTCAGCTGAGTAATACACTTCGACATACACACACATGTCCACGAACCAGTCAGTTGCGTTTCAATCTATACCTCAGCTTTCTAAGGATATAGCACCCAAGAAGGCGTGTATTAGTGACAAAAATGGAATTAACAGTTTTGCTTTGAGTGGTCACTTCTGGCTTGTGGGAAAAATCATTAACAGAATCCAGAGTGCACAACTCAGTACGGTAGAGATATTGCCGTTTGTGAGTTTTATAGTTTTGACGGTATTGGGTTCCCCATTAACCACCAGGGTATACCTAAACTGAGGCACAGACTACCGGTATATCGGCTCATGTTAGACCCTGGAAGATTGTACGTAAGATGATGATAAAGTTTCGAACAGAGTCGTAGGCCCTGTACATTCCTAGAAATTTGCAGGTCAGCATACGTTGAATATGTACATGTTGTTATTTTCAGATGAGGAAAATGAGGAGAAAGGTAATTATCATTACTACCAGATCAACGACATGTCCCACCTTATATTGTCAAAAGATCATCACGTGATCCATATTTGCTTAAGATGTGTGAATTATTTTTGCACATGCAACCTTTTAGCGCAACACCCATACTGATTGCTCTAGCAGTAAACCAATGTGTGTTATAACGCTTGTTGAGGAGAACAGGTTCTTTAGGTTTAAGAATTTCAATCACTGGCAGTGATGCTCATTTATAGTTTACGCTGATTTTGAATGCCTCCCCGCTCCTGTGGCATGCTGTGAAAGCGACCCTACTGCCCCACATACAATCTCCACTGAAAAACATGAGCCATATGCGACTGCACAGCAAGTTCAATGTTAGTATGATTCAAATCTTACCCATCACAAATCATATGTCCAGATAATGCTGCGATTTGGTTGCTCACTGAGCTCTAGAAACTTTCATGGGAGGTTGATGAGCTATACTGCACCAACACTCTCATTGGCTAAGTCAAATGAAAATTATGATTTGTACAGGGCTTCAGTTGACTGTCATATCCGCGGGCAGCCGTTAGATTGGAAAGCGTAACCTCCTCGCAAGGATCATTGTCAGTTAACTAGAAAATTCCATAGTGCTGCCCATACAATATGGAACTTGAAGTATTAAATACCACGACACATACCCGTCATTCTCCACAGTCAAAGTGGATATGATGCTCACTTTATCGTTGAGCGATAGATAATTTCGGTGTTGATAATGATCAGTCCAGTGTCCTGCCTGATAGATCCACAGACATACGCCTTTCATTTGTCAAATAAATGACCCAAAGAATTATGCTCCGCTTCCTGGACTCACTATGCATTATGTATGCACCACTTCAGAAACTTGTTGAAACGTTGCCTCAGGACAATGTGCATATGACCCGAGCTGCCTATCCTGATAACGAAAAGTTTCAGATTGTGACAACGAAGAGGCTGTTCCCATATATCTGGACGGTAGGCGCAAACTCAACGAAACCAGGCTACCCAACGTAACTGAGTTCTCCAGTAATGTGACAGGCGACGCATGGTTCAAAAATGGCTCTAAGCGCTATGGGACTTAACATCTGTGGTCATCAGTCCCCTCGAACCTAGAACTACTTAAACCTAACTAACCTCAGGACATCACACACATCCATGCCCGAGGCAGGATTTGAACCTGCGACCGTAACGGTCACGTGGTTCCAGACTGAAGCGCCTAGAACCACACGGCCACACCGGCTGGCGGCGACGCATGCTGAGAATGTTTGGCAGAAGGTTAAAATACCTACATTGCATGGACAGTGACGCGCACTTGCTTGTTGATGTATTCAAGAAATTCCGGAGTGTATGAATCACCACATATTCTCTGGACCTTGCCTTTTTTCCACACGGCACTAAGGTTGTCTTGGGACGCCATGCTCAAGAAAACAAAGGTCAGCATCGAACTATTGACTCGTGATATATATATATATATATATATATATATATATATATATATATATATATATATATATATAATTTTTTTTGTTTTTTGTTTTTTTTTTTTTTGTTTTTGAGCGGACGTTCCGTGGTGGACTTTGCCAATGTGTCCTAAGGATGAGACGTTCAATGCATATGACGACTGGAGTAACAGTGTGTACTTATACGTCAACAACTTGTATGGGCTTTCCACGCAACAGTCGCTACCAATTGGCGGGTTTCGATGTCTGTCCAATGACGAATGCGTCTGATTAGGTGAAACTTTCCATAGCGTGTAACACCGAAAATGGTGGTCAAATACCGTCTCCACCATCCAAAATTTTTCTCTCTATAATACTTTACTTCTGATTCTGAATACGTAAACTTTATTACAGAAAATATAGCTCTAATTATAATGTAAATATTGTAAATTGCTGAGTAGCAGCCAATGGAACTTCATTTTACTGTATCGAGAGAACGACGAAATGGCAATAGCTGTGCCGTTGTTTATCTTTGCGTATGGGGAGTGTCTGTCGCACTGCTAGCAGAGAGGAAGCAGAGCGGCTTGAGTCATGAAGTCTTTGTCGGGCGTTCCCGTAGATGCTGTGAGCTGCTATCTATGAGCGTGCCAGCGTAGGCGCACCATTTCGTTAACCAGCGGGTACTGAGGTCATGGTAGGAGTGATCAGGTGGAAGGAGCTGCAGTTCTAACTATTACCTGTCCCACAATTATCCGTGTCTCTGGATACGACTCGTGGTTCTCAGCCAGTAGCAGGAGAAACAGCGGCAGCTCAGCATTGTCTTCGGCTACATTCCTCGCCGTCCGCACAACTACAACATCGTAGGACTGTTAACTAATACTTTACAGGCATTACCCAATGGCATTTCTTTCACAAAGTTTAACTTGCTTAAATAATAACCTGCAATAGTTAAAAGTTGTAGGGCACCTGTGTTTCCGTTGTCCTCAAACATTATTACCAAGCAGGGTCCCTTTCCTTTTCATTCAATCACCATGTGTATTAAAAATATGAAAATTGGTTACCTACTTAATGCCAGTTTTGTTTGTTTTGCTAATGACCAGTTTCAGTCTAAATTTTGTTGTCTCAGTGACTGTTCATTGTTGTATTCCATAACAGAGGCTTGACAAATTTGCAATTTTTTGTATTAACTTCACTCATTTAAATAACATAAAAGTTCACTTTCAAAGCTAATAACTAAAAATACAGTATAAATCAAGAGTGCGCAATTTCATTTATTGTGCATTTAGCTTAGCGAGTGACTTCTGCTGGCTTGGTACGCATCTCATTGTTATTATGTTAAGAATAAATCAGTTTCTCATTTGCTGAAAGCAAATTCAATTCAGTCATTCAATAATTAAAAGTAAATTGCTTGCCTTTCTTCAGATTTTGCATTACTTTATGCTGAGGTCACTGAAAGTAATTTTCTACATAACAAAGTTACAGTTCCAATCAGTCATTTATTTAACCAGCAATTTCATTTAACTTTACTTTCAAAATTTAATATGTCAGACAAACTGGAAACTCATTTATTTTCTCGTGAACTGTTGTGTTGTGGAAAAGGGTGGCAACCATCTGTTGCTACACCAGTGATTATTTGCTTAATTTTCTTTTGTTATTACCTTTCTTAAGACCCTGGATAATCACTGTCATTGTGGGCGTGCGACCGTTTAATTATCCTTTTTTTTCTAATCAGTATTTTTGTATTATCAGATATTTTTTGTATTAAAATATTACGTGGTACCCTCTTCCCCTTGTGTGGTTCATGAGCGATAGCACTAAATTCCACCCATTTCAGTATATAGAATAGATTCTTCCTTCAGAAGGGTCTGCTGTACTATCTCCTCCTACTACCTGGTACTATTTTCCTTCGGTAACTCACTGCAAAATTTCATAAGGCATACGCGATCACTGTGAATTATATCGCAATTCAAGAGACTGGTTAGAAGGAGGTTACAAGAGGTGTAGGTTACTCCTGGAGCGTACCTGGTATATCCTAATAGTTTGCATGACTTGTAAACCAATTTGAATCTTTTTTGAGAGCACGTAGTTCCATGGGTTGGCAGGACCCACAAGCTGATGACAACGCTGGGGAATAAGGTGTGATACATTATTCACTACAGTGTTTCCATTTAGGGATGGCGCTACTTCCAGTTAGGTACGCTATCTTCTTCAAGCAGTCGCCCTCGTTGAATGAGTGTATTAACCTGAACACGAGAGAAAGGGCATCCACGAAAATCGATTTCGAAAAAGATTTCTTTAAATTGATAAACAATGCTATTATCGGCAAGGCCATGGATAATTTGAGAAAGCAATGCAAATTTCTAATTGGGTATTGTTGGGATGAGTGTTAAGGCGTAAGGAAGTGTATCGCCAGACCATATTTCAAATGGACCACTGTATTAAATAAGAACTGAATTGATGTGGAGATGGATAATACTGCAGTTAAGTTCATGAAACCTGTCTATGTGTGGATTTGCATACTGGACCTATCCACATTTACCGCTTTCATTATGGGTTTGCGGAACCTCATCTCACCGATCCTAAGTTACTTGCTATAGATACAGATAACTTCATTTATTGAGTGAAGAACTGCAATCCATATGAGGTAATGAGGTTCCACACTGAAGAAATAGACACCTCTCTATACATGGCCAAAATCCTTAAGGCACTGTTCCGCAGTACAACAATGTCATGGGCCTAATGAACTACGAGGTGACTCGTTCACCGACTGTGGAATTGGTGGGTCTACGATACAAGATGTATGCAGTTCGGTCATTGGAAGGTCCACCCAGTGGCTATCAATGGGTTTTTGTCGTGCAGCATCCTCGAGATTGACGACTAACTGCAGTGTCTCTATGGCACGGGACCACGTCTGTTTCCTGGGACATCTTGCAAACATGTCAAAACCGTGTCTCTTGTGATTAAGAAGAAACACTGGTGTAGTATCTGGGTCAAATTTTATGCTACCAAAGTGTCAAAGAAATAAAATCCTCAGGCTGTGAGGCAAAAGTTCATTTATTCTTCATCCGACGTAAAGTAATTTTACATTTTCATAAGCAGTTCCCGCAACTTCCCCTATTGAGTCGATGGAGAGCTGGGCATTCATACATTACTGGCCATTAAAATTGCTACACCAAGAAGAAATGCAGATGATAAATGGGTATTCATCGGACAAATATATTACACTAGAACTGACATGTGGTTACATTTTCACGCAATATGGGTGCAAAGATCTTGAGAAATCAGTACCCAGAACAACCACCTCTGGCCGTAATATCGGCCTTGATATGCCTGGGCATTGAGTCAAATAGAGCCTGGATGGCGTGTACAGGTTCAGCTGCCCATGCAGCATCAACACGATACCACAGTTCATAAAGAGTAGTGACTGGCATATTGCGACTAGCCAGTTGCTAGGCCAGCATTGACCAGACGTTTTCAATTGGTGAGAGAGGTAGAGAATGTGCTGGCGAGGGCCGCAGTCGAACATTTTCTGTATCCAGAAAGGCCCGTCCAGGACCTGCAACATGCGGTCGTGCATTATCCTGCTGAAAGTAGGGTTTCACAGGGATCTAATGAAGGGTAGAGCCACGGGTCGTAACAGATCTGAAATGTAACGTCCACTGTTCAAAGTGTCGTCAATGCGAACAAGAGGTGACCGAGACGAGTAACCAATGGCACCCCATACCATCACACCGGGTGATACGCCAGTATGGCGATGACGAATACACGCTTCCAATGTGAGTTCACTGCATGTCGCCAAACACGGATGCGACCATCAAGATGCTGTTAACACAAACCGGATTCATCCGAAAAAAATGACGTTTTGCCATTCGTGAACCCAGGTTCGTCGTTGAGTACACCATCGCAGGTGCTCCTGTCTATGATGCGGCGTCAAGGGTAGCCACAGCCATGGTCTCCCAGCTGATAGTTCATGCTGCTGCAAATGTCGTCGAACTGTTCGCGCATATGGTTGTTGTCTTGGAAACGTCCCCATCTGTTGACTCAGGGATCGAGGCGTGGCAGCTCGATCCTTTACAGCCATGCGGATAAGATGCCTATCATCTCGACTGCTAGTGATTCGAGGCCGTTGGGATCCAGCACGGCGTTCCGTATTACCCTCCTGAACCCACCGATACCATACTCTGCTAACAGTCATTGGATCTCGACGAACGCGAGCAGCAATGTCGCGATACGATAAACCGCAATCGCGATTGGCTACAATCCGACCTTTATCAAAGTCGGAAACGTGTTGGTACGCTTTTGTCCTCCTTACACGTGGCATCACAATAACGTTTCACCAGGCAACGCCGGTCAACTGCTGTTTGTGTATGAGAAAACAGTTTTAAAACATTCCTCATGCCAGCACGTGGTAGGTGTCGTCACAGGCGCCAACCTTGTGTGAATGCTCTGAAAAACTAATCATTTACATATCACGGGATCTTTTTTTTTTTTTTTTGTTGGTTAAATTTCGCGACTGTAGCACGTCATCTTCGTGGTGTAGCAATTTTAATGGCCAGTAGAGTAGAATTCCAGGTCTTGAATGGTAGCACACTTGAAGATTTATGTATCTATTTGATCTTCTCCTCGCCTTTGACGCAACTGATGATATCAGTGTGGTCGAATAATCAAAGCGACGTCACCATATCTTCTATGTAGAGTGTACCAGGAGTAGTGGGGCATGGGGGGCTTCGCTGCATATTGCGGAGTGTCTACTTTGGCAGAAGTATACATTCAGAGGCAAACGTATTGTTCTCTTTTGATTGACAGGTCCTTAACCTATTTTTCTGTTAAGGGTTATGACCCCCCTGTGAATAATCTGTTCTTTTGATTGATTGGTCCTTAACCTATTGTTCGGAAAAGCGGTTTTCCAAGGAACCCCCACCGCTCCTCTCCCCCCCCCCCACATTTCCTCCACCTCTCCCCCACCTCCTCCCATAAACCACTGGGAACTCCCTTCACCGATACAAGCACATTTTTGATATCAAATTGGTTGACAAATTAACTAAAACCCTGCCGCTCTGGGTAACCCCCCTTCCCTACCCTCACCTGGAAATTTGTGGGGTTGAGACTCAGCTGATTGGTAATTTGGCGGGAAATCTACTACAGTGTATGGAATACTGTCCAAACAATTTAGACAATCTGTGGAATATTGTTTATTTAAACAATTTATGGGATACAAAGTGGTCTATTGTATATAATTTATTTATTTAAATAATTAAGCAGGTAATCATTGCAGTGTATGAAATATTGTTTAAACAATTTAGACAATCTGTGGAATATTGTTTATTTAAACAAATTGTGGGATATAAGGCCGTGTGTTGAATATAGTTTATTTATTTATTTAAAGAGTTTGTCAGGAAATCGATTGAGTATGTGGTATATTTAAACAACTGTAAAGTTTTTCATTCAGATCACGTAAGGAAACGCGTGATTTCACTTTCTTAGACTGCTTAAACATACCTGAACAACGTTCTCGCATCTCTCACGCGCAGGTTTTCCAGAGTGCGTTGGAGGGACATGGAACACCACTGGGCACGCCACACCACTGTAGGCTGCCGACTCAAGTGATCACATTGTGTTTCTCCATGCATGGACCAACCTGTCGGATACCAGTGCATGTGAGAGATGCCTTCCTTCCAAAGCAATTACCTGACTGGGAATCGATCCTGAAATACTGCTGAAGGTAGCAAATAATTAATTTTTGGTCACATGATCCTAATGTAGGGAACATGATGTGGTTGCCATAGCTATTTCACTCACACACAAATTGATGATGTCTCAAAATTAGTAACAGGCTAACTCAGAACACACTTTAAGAAAGATCAATGCACATACACACACACACACACACACACACACACACACACACACAGAGAGAGAGAGAGAGAGAGAGAGAGAGAGAGAGAGAGAGAGAGAAATTTAGTTTGCTGATGCTGTAGGAACTAGTATGGGTTATTTCATTCCGCCATTGACTCTAAATGGCACCCAGTCTTCGTGGCACACTTTCTTGTGGTACACTTCACGTATTTGCTTCAAGAGTTACTAAACCTGGTGCAGAGTATCATATCATGAAGATGTCACGAATGTTGTTTCAAAAGATGGGCAACCGGAAATGTTAATTAGATTATTAATATTGGCGTTTAAACAATTTGCTTCAGACAGCTTAAAACTACTTGAAACAATAAAAGATCGACAATACACTGTATCTGCATGCATAAACAACAACGTTATTTCATTAGATAATCAAACCTATTATTATTTTATGTCAAGACTAGAAGTAGTGGTGTATGGAGTGATAGTTGACATTTCAAATTTCGAAATGTATTTACACCATCGTGGTTTGAGAATTAAGAATGAATGGACATACTGCACATTCATCTGTCTACATTTACATTCTAGTAAATGGTACTCACAAAGTAGTGGAGGAGTGGTTTAGCGATGATACAGAAATTGGGAAGCATGCTGCCATGGCATCAGTGTTGAAATTACTAAAAAACCGAGAAAATTACTAAAAGTGATAGCACTATGAACTGTGGTGCTTACTAAAGTAAATCGACGATGTCTTTTCAATCCCATCTGGCCACTGGTATGCTGTTGATTACCACATAATGATTGACTGACATCACTTGTTTGAGATGGAGAGAGACTCTTAGTGGGAGCAACACCCTCGAGGGATGGCCTGCACTGATACTCTGATCACTTACGCAACTCCAGTATGAGTTACCAATCGAAACGAAAACACCTAGATATCTGCTACCATGTAACTGTGAAAGATAACTTTAAATGTAGAGGTCATCAGTGACACTGAGCCAGCTATTTGGAGAATCTCCACAATACTGCAAAATACTTACAGATTCCATATGCTGCAATGTCTCCCACATTTTTTGTCAATAAGAACCATGACCTCTGTCTTTTATTTCAAACATCCTACATGTATTGTGGAAGCAGAAAAAGGGCAATTTTCACTATGCAATGTCTAGTTTTCTGTGAGAGTCAGTAGGTCAAGAAGTGATAATGTCAGTTCGGCAGCTGGCACAGATGTCGAAGTCGTGGTGAAAAAAACTAAATTACGATGATGATGTGGTTGTAGACATACACTGCTTGGATGTGTTACAGCAGATAAAAACAATGTATCAAACAACAATACAGGGACTCTCTCTTGCGGTTCAGTCTGTGCGATATGGTCCTTCTACAGTAGAGAAGATGAAACTTTACACTGGTCTGTGAAAGCAACTTTGTTAATAAGCCACCTGCTCCAATGAACAAATAATTGCATATTTAATAGAATCGCCACATACTGTCACACATACGGTATTTCTTTTCTATATATCGGAAGACAGCAATGTGGTAATATTTTATAGAGTTCTCTACTGGATGACGTTAGTGGAATTTTTATAGTGTGTCGTTTTTCTCTGTTGGATGGCGCAAAATAAGGAGGAGGAGAGAAATTTTGGAGAACAGACAGCAATGCACCCTGAGAGACGCAGATCTCCTTCTGAGTGCAGTACTTGTGTGTGGTTTGGAGTGGTAGCAAAGTCTGAGGCATTCTTCCAGTTTCAGTATGATGCACAGCCGTCCTAATTTTCCTGATAAGAAACATCACTGCAACTGCTCACACTATCTTTTATACTACCTCGTGTTGCAGGAGAAAGCTTGATTTGGCCCTAGTCTTACAGTTGGCAGAGTTATGTCAACATGTTCACATTTCCACCGAGTGGTCAAAACGCAGTCCTGTCACATTAGCTCAGCTCACCCTGTTTCTCCACAGGATGCTGAAGGTCTTGGATACAGCACTCTTCGCCCTCCATTCAGTTCCAACTTAAATCTGGATGATCACATGAATGAAGGTGCAGGGAGGGCAAAGTAGACACTGAGGAACAATTATAAGATGCAGAGGGACTGTCTAAAAAACCACACTGGAGTTGTTGTTGCATAGGATGTTTAACAAATAGGTTCGAAAAAGTTGGCTAGTTCGAGATATGAGAGTGACACGAATATAATTCACCAGTGATTACAATTTTTGAAAATGTCTCCATGGGATCCAATACAAGTATGTGGTTGCATGGACAGACTTGATTCCAAATTGCAGACAACATTTCTACCAGAAAGTGAAACGCTATCAGTGGCACTTTTGTAAGCCTGTAGAACCAAGCTCTCTTTTTATGCAGGGTGACAGTAACATAGTCATTCTGATCGCGTTTTTAGTAGGGTAGCCCTTACGCAAAATGTATGTTGCCGGCGGTAGAATCCTTCTGTGGTCAGCTTCACATATCGGTTCTCAATAGTGTTCCTTGACAAGAACATCTTCTTCCCTCCAGGGATTCACATTTGAACTACCTGGTGAGTGTAATCCGATTGCTTACAGAAATTACTTGCCACACAAAGTTACTCTCATTAATTAATTAGCCTATCTACTTGATATAAATGACATGCTGCCTGGCAGATGGAGGCAATGGCTAGGGCACTTCGGATATGATTCTTGACATGGACTGGTAATGAGGCGTTTCTTTCCGCTGTGGCGATGTCCATTAATGAAATTTCAAATTCTCACCTACACAGGGAGAGGTAACCATCGTAATAAAATCAGATGTATTACCGAATTTATAAAGTCATGCATAGTGTAAACCTGAAAGGGGGGGGGGGGGGGGGTAGGACGTCAAAAGGCCAGACTTGAATGCTGACCAAGTTTTCTACATTTATTTGTAAAAGGATAGGCAGTGGAAATTAAAATGTCCTGTGGTGCTTCTCGTGCTCCAATTCGGTCCGTTTGATGTTATACCCCCTTCAAGGGACTTTATTAGTGGCGAGGCATTTGGTTGCTTTTACCGTGCGACTGCTACGGTCGCAGGTTCGAATCCTACCTCGGGCATGGATGTGTGTGATGTCATTAGGTTAGTTAGGTTTAAGTAGTTCTAAGTTCTAGGGGACTGATGACCACAGCAGTTGAGTCCCATAGTGCTCAGAGCCATTTGAACCATTTGGTTGCTTCTAGAGAGTTCAAAAGTGAGGAGGCCTTCCATGTATGTGGTGAGGCATTTGGTTACCCTAAGAGAGTTCGAAAGTGACGAACCGTTCTCTGACAGAGGTAGGGCTTAGGGATGAGCCAAAAATGAATTTAATATTCTAGTCCTATGAAGCATGACCTAACAGATATTAGGTTGATTAGAACAATTTTTTTTGTCTACTTGATGAGAGAATACTTAGAGGAAATAGGGCCTGTGCTACACTGTTACAGGGTTTTCACAAGTACCGATACTTTAGCGATGTGAGAAAGCGTTTGTGCTCGATTTCTTCTGTCCTAGAAAATGACTTGTAGAAAAGGAAGAAATCTACATTTCATGTGAGCAATTCAAAGTGTATGGTCAGCTACATTGCTGTCTCAGATTGGGAAAAGTGAGTTTTCTAAATGAGTGTCTATGCCAGGGTGGAATTGGTTAGTACTACTGTATACATACACGCCACAGCCGCTTGTTTCACAGTGGCCTGTGGCTCGGTGCAGCAGAGATCGGGAGGAAACGGCAACAGGAAGTAATAGATTAGCTTAGCCTGTTATTGGTGGTTAGGTACAGAGAATGCGACAACCCGTCTAATCTTGTCCATTCTAGCGGTGGTCGGTGAAATGATCAGTGTGCTGGGTGAGTGGCAGCAGAAGCGGACGTTTGTGTTGCATGAGAGAAGATTCAAAATGACAAGTATTTGCACTGGCCATAGTGATAACTTCCAAATTTCTACCCCTCCAAACATCCCCACATACCCTCTGTATCCAGTGGTGGTGCACTGCGGCATATCCGCTCATCCACAACTGCAGCTGCTGCCGCAGTGGTAGTTTTCATCGACATCTGAGTAGCGCTGCCAGTGGCATCACTCTGCGTGTGGACCTCGGGACATGAGCATGGGAGATATATGAGTGTTTCAGTGACCTCCAACGTCTGTCCATGACAACTACTACTACGGACTGGATCGTGGATTAAGTGTGTCATGTTTAGTTCTTCTCAATACATCGCAGTGAACGGTCTCTTGCAGAGATATTTGTTGTTGTTGTTGTTATGTCCATCCTATCACATGGTAGGCCATTTCCTCCCTGCTTCTTCATCCTGAGGTAACGAAGAGAACCAATTTAGGAATTCTGTAGCTCTTTAAAAAAGAAAATATACTTTGCAGATCTATAGCGGTCGGAAATTCCACAACTGTGCCACTATAAATTCATGTGAAAAAGTTGAAATGCCAACTATCGTTCCACACATCACCATTTCCAGCCATGATGTCAAATAATAATAAGTTTGTTCAAGCATTAAAACTACTGTGCAGCGTCGATTTTTATATCGAGTAGTTTTAAACTGGGTGAAGAAAATTCTACTAACGATTTAAGTAATATTTACTGTGGCATATCTTCTGAAGCAATTTTTGTGACACCTTCAAGATGTGATATTCTGTACCAGATTTAATAACTCCTGAAGCAGTTCGTTAAGTGTACAATAAGAAAGTGTACCAGGAAACTTGGGATCAATTTAGAGAATGAAATATTCCTTGCTAATTCCTATGTCATCTGCAAAGCTAACTAAAGCTCTCCCTCCTTCACCCCTTCCCCTCCCCCTCCTTCACCCCCTCTCCCTCTCTATTTGAATGCAGTGATCTTTTTTAAAGTGTATTTCGAGTTAGCCTGGTACTAGTTTTGTGACATCGTCAATTTGTGTGTGTCTTAAATAGCTACCACATCCACCTTAAATTCCCTGCATCACTATCATGTGACCGTGAATTTATTATTTATTAACTTCAGCAGTATTTCATGATCGATTCCCAGTCAGGTATTTGCTTTGAAAGGATGGCATCTCTCGCATGTGCTGATCTCTGACAATTTGGTTCCCACATACAGAAATGGGGCATGACCACCTGAGATGGCACATGACAGCTAACAGTGGTATGGTGAACCCGTTAGTGCTTCCAAGTACCTCTGGAGCACCCTAACTCTGGCAGCCTGTGCAGGTGGCGGGACGCGAGAAAGTACTCAGGTATGCTTAAGTGCTCTGTGACACCGTAATTATGTGTTTCCTCACACGATAAGAATGAAAAACCATTGCAGTTGTTTAAATGTTTGACACACTGCTATCGATTTCCTGACAAAACCTCTAAATAAATTATGTGCCACACACTGCCTCGTATTCCATGAATTGTTTAAATAAACAATATTCCACACAATGTTTAAATTGTTTAAAAAATATTCCATATACTCCTGGCCAAATGACCATGTGAGAAAGTCTTTTTTCCCACTAATTTACAGGTGGGGGAGGGGAGGGGAGGGGAGAGCTGAGGGTTTCCCAGTGAGGGAGTGGTTGATTTGTTGATCGATTTAATTACGTTGTCAATCAAATTTATATGGAAAGTGTGCTTGTATTAGCAAGGGAAATTCATAGAGTGGTGGGAGAGGAGGAGGGGGAGGCAGGGAGGCAGAGGAGGAACGGTAGGGTGAGAAGGAAGTGGAGTGGGAGGGGAGTATGTCTTAGAAAACCCCTTAACTGAACAGTATTTTAAGGACCTGTCAATCAAAAGGACAGATTATCCTCTGGAGGTCATAATCCACTTAGCAGAACAAGAGCTAGGACCTGTCAGTGAAAAGAGAAGAATAGGTTTGCCCCTGAATGTATACTTGCCCTTGAAGCAGGCAACACACAATGTATGGTAAACACCCTTTGCCCCAGTACTACCAGGACCAACCCAGTGAATTCCACGGTATAAATGTGTTGACCACTTTAGCACATTTCATATATTTGAAATACCCCAGTGATGCAATGCATGCTGAGAATGTCTCCATTTTACCAGGATCTTCTGTGTATCCTAAAAATGCAAAATCCTTAAATATTAACTGTCCATGTTCATCATCATGGAAGCCCTGAACGTCTGCAATGATGTTAACACCTTGAGATGCCATTGTGAAATCCTTCAAGTATTTTCATTTATACAGCTTGCTCCCTGGTACCAGTGAGCAGACAATGATTAATCACATATTCATATAGAACTATAGTATAGTTGCTGTGTGTGGCGAAATTTCAGAAGATTCAAATTCATTTCGCACATTTATAGGTCCAAATTTAATTATTTCGTCCTGTTCTGAGCAGTCTGTTGTGATGATCGGTGCCAGCTGCTTGAATTCCCATGGACAGAGTAGACATCCATCATCTTCATAGTAGGGAGCACGTAAACTTGCATACGTGTGAAATTCTAGACAGTATACATCTCCATCTCACATTCGATGTAAATTATCATATACGTAGAATTCTACATTCGGGTAAACTGTGGCATTAGTTAAAATGCAGCTGTCAAACTGGGTGGAATCAGTTGCTTATCCCCTCTTCCATCGTTCTGAAACGCAAGTATAATGAATCTGGGCATCTCGAACTGAACAGAAATTTAAATACCCTACGTTTGTCTGCTTGCCAACGGTACCAGTGAGTACTTCAAAAGCTCCAACGAGCAGAAAGTTAATAGTAGGAATACACGTGCATTCAGAACATTTGAAAGCTTCAAACGCTGCTCGTCAGCTCCTGTCATGTGTGGCATTTTCCATATTACTTTATTTATGGTGATCACATTCTACTCATTAGCTCCTTGAATGTATGAGTTGTTATTTGTTGCAATCTGTACCTGGATTACTTCTTATTTAGCATTCATCATAATTAGCTGCATATCTTCAAAGTAACCCATAAACAATTTTAAACATATACATGCAGAAAATCTCCTGTGCTCTTCAGCAGTTCTATCTTCTCGTTCATATACGAGCCATCCTGCATTTTCTAAATTGTTCAAATTCAAAGAAAAGCAGAAACATATGATTCAAGAGTTGATGTTGTCACAACATTATGTGTACAATCAACCTCGACTCAGTCAAGTTAATACCGTATCTCATGAAGCAGGAATGCTAAAGCATTATGTGGAAGCTTCACTCCCACTGCGTCAGTACCATCTTTGTTCTCAAATTCCCCCTCCAGGTGTATGAAACTCTTATAAGGGAGAGTTAAAGCCTCCTGGTGCTGGATAACTACCCTAATTTCATTATTATTGTTAAATATGGTTGAAGCATATGCAAGAAGTACCATTGGTGTATGATATGTTCATCACATTTCACAAGGTTAGTTATGTCAAACGACCTCATTGTGAGGTATCAGATCTACTTATTTAAGAAACTCGTAGTTTGCACATGCTGTCAAATGGCTATTCTGTTGTGAAGTAACGCACTGTGACTTGTGTGCGATTGTTTTATACCTTACGCACATCACGTCTTCATTGCCAGAAATGGAACACATTAACTTGAAGACTAAATTCCTTCTTTAACATCACTACGAACAATGAAAACTGACACAGATGAACTGTATTTAAATGACAAAATTTACTTTTTACTTTTCCTACTAGACACTTTTAACTAAAGTGGAGGTTGACGAATAATAATTAAGATTCTTAACACATGGCCATAAACCGCCATCGACACCAAAACGTAGATAGTGTTGAATAAAATCTAATCTTCACAGTACAATACTTCGCGGTTAGCGCTTGCAGCAAATAAGAACTCTGAACAGTTATCAGTTTCCAGATACACCGCCACTCTATGAAATCATCTCAAAACCATTCTTTATCGTCACTCAGACACTCTAAAATAAAGCATCATCATCTATTCGGCACATCCGCCATCTGGGGTCCTCACTCACTGACGACTCCACACTCCCTCTCGCAGCAGATTCCCTCTTCGTCATCTAGTCTTTACACATCTGATAGCCAAAGAGTAACATATCATTCATGTGTTCAGGCATCCATAACCGCTCGTAATGGCAAACATTCCATACAAAACTGTCATTTCTCCTGACATTTAACACCAGGAATTTAAAAGGGCCAGCCGCTGTGGCCGAGTGGTTCTAGGCGCTTCAGTCCGGAACCGGGCTACTGCTACGGTCGCAGTTTCGAATCCTGCCTCGGGCATGGATGTGTGTGAAGTCCTTAGGTTAGTTAGGTTCAAGTAGTTCTAAGTCTAGGGACTATGATACCCATAGTGCTCAAAGCCATTTGAACCATTTAAAAGGGACGTTAAAGTACAGAAGCGCTGTTACACTTTTTTAGCTTTACAGCATCCTAGCTCCCCGTCAGGTTCACAAGCCACTCTATTTACATTTAGGTCTTCTGAACTGAGGAACGTTTATGAGAAGTGAAGAATTATTAATGACCTTCAAACACGCAAGCATAAATATTTAGTAGTATTCCGCTTTCATTCATGGAGTGAATATTGTTTGGTTTGTTTTTATAACAGTCACCAAAATATAAAAAGTATCTAAGTTGTAGAGTTCCGCAAAAGTGCCAAAGATGAATTATGGCGTTCGTGAATATAATATCGTCAAAAACCTGCTTAAATTTTAGCTCGTGCAAATTTGGTTGTTTGTTTTCTAATATAGATGTGAACTACCTCTTTTTCTTAATCAGTTTTCTGACTGGTTTGATGCGGTCCTCCACGAATCCCTCTCCTGTGCGAATCTTTCCATCTCAGCGTAGCATTTGCAACCTAGTCCTCCACATTTACTCTCTGCAGCTCTCTCTAGTACTATGGAAGTTATTCCCTGATGTCGTAACAGATTTCCTATCGTCCCGTCCTGCTTACTGCCAGTATTTTCCATATATTCCTTTCCTCGCCGATTCTATGGAGAATCTCCTCATTACTTAATCTTAGCAGTGCACCTATGTTTCAACATTCTTATGTAACACCACATATCAAGTGCTTCAATTCCATCTTTCACGATTTTCCGACAGTCCATGTCTCCCTACCACACAATACTGTTTTCCAAACGTACATTCTCAGAAATTGTTTCCTGAAACTAAGATCTTTACGAAAAGTACATTCTCAGAAACTCCTTCCTCAAACTAAGACGTTTATGTGAAAGAGGCATCTGCGCGTTTCGAGACATATGGAAACAAAAATCCTGCCAAGTTTATAAAAAAGAAATAACTGAACACGATCACTGCTTTAAAAAAAAGTCTTTCCAATAGCTACCGTCCTATTCCTCTAAAAAATATTTTACATTCTGCACTACACCGTCCAGTAACATTAATATCACCATGGCTTATGTTCGAGGCCAACGTCAAATAACCGCTCACAGTACTAGCAATGGAGAGTATATAGAGTATATATGTGGGGTGGGGGGGGGGGGGGAGAAGGGGTGACGTGGAAAACAGTGCAGAAGTTGTTGTAATGCGGAAAAGGAGTGATTTATCTGGCGTTGAAAAGGGCTTGATCTTTTATATTCTAATCACGAGTGGAACCATCTCCCAAATAGCTAATTTTATACATTTTCCATGCAAACAAACGAGCAAACAGACGTGCAAATGTTGATGACGTCCATTAAGTGGCGACAGGTGGTCTTTTCAGATTAATCACGTTTTATGATCCATTGGATAGATGGTCGTGGCGTGTACGGCGTCAAACGTCTCAAAGCAAATACGTTACAATCAGGAGGAAGCATTATGGTCTGGGGAATGTTCTCATGGCATTTCCTGGATGTTCGCGTCATTATGGAATGCATCCATCCTTGGAGACCATGCCCACCCCTACATACAGTTTGTTTCTCTTCGGCACTATGTCATCTGTGAGCAGGACAACGCAACTTGTCATGCATGCGTGTTTCGAAGACCACCAAAATGAGTTTACCGTACTCCCCTTGCCACTAAAGTGGTACCACCCCGATCGGACTGTACATGCCACGAATTCTCAATAGAGATAAGCAGCCCAGCCGGCCACGCCACTGGAGTCTTCATGGCTGCACATTCCTATCGGTACCGTCCAGGAGCTCACCGACTCTCTTCCTGTTCGTCTGGCAGCGGTCTGCCCTGCAAAAGGTGGCTGCTCAAGCTACTGACAAGTGGTCGCATTAATGTTGACTGGATCGTGTAATACGCGAAATGTTATGTTGTGTTGCTTAATTCAAAATTTATTTCTAGCTATAATAATCAAAGCAAGGTTTACAAGACAGGAAATATATGGTCTTTGTCTACTAATGACGATCATTTTATTGAAATAATGGTACTACTCAATTCTGACCCTCTTCTCATTCTCAAGCAAATATTTTTCTGTGTGTGAATGCGCTCTTTACGTTCACATTCTGAAGTATGGGAACCACTGGAATAATATGAGCGTAAAGAAAGGGTCAGTACAGGGCAACGCTTATATGAGAATAGCTTGAATCTCGAAACTTGTCAACAGTTTTGCTTCAAAAAGCATTACTTATAAGCAGTGTACAATGGTTATTGATTTCACCTTTGGCACTGACATATTAATGTTAAATAGGCCCCTCTATTATCATCCAGGTAAATCAGTGCAAAGATCGAAGGAAGGCAAGTGCATGCTGCCTCTAACACGACAATGCATAGTAGAACACTGTGGTGTCCAAATGAACTTTTGGAATGATGATGGCTTAAAAGCGTTATAAATACTCTGAAGAAAAACCCAATCATTTTCTTTTGATTGATAGTGGTCTGCTAAGTTTCTTTCCAATACATTATGAGCTGTATTAGGGCGCCAACAGTAAAAATGCCGTTCATGACTCTGGGCCCAAGAAAATGAAAAACTAAACACGAATGGTTAAGAAGGCAGAAGCTTACATCTGTGTAGGAAATTTATATCTATTTTTCCCGCCCAATCTTCCGACGGACTAATTGTCCTTTGTAAATGACATGTCCTTGTCTCAACACTATGAAAAATTTCTTAATGGACAAATCATTCTAAAATAAAGAGTAGTCAAGGGTGGAGGATGAGGAAGAGCCCTTCCTGCACCCAATACTACGTAGTTACACAAACATCATCACTCTTAAAATGTTATGTTGGGGGATAACGATTTCTTATGCTAAGCCGCCCGACAGAATGCATTTCCATAACAAACTGGATAAAGTACCACAATGTCCCAAAACAGATGTCGCCTAGTACTGAAGATGTGTTTTACATCGATAAACAACAGTTACATATCAGTAACGTACCTACAGGCATTCTCACGTCTCGCGACCCAGGCCAGCGTGCTACCATCGACGTCACAGGCCCGACCCTCCTTATCAGTGAAGTCATTAGCCTTAACAATGGCGGCATCGACATCATCATGTAACAAGCTGCGCCCTTCTCTCCCTCTCTCCCTTTCCCGCTCATCCTCCCACTCCACCCAAACTCAAAGTTGTAGTAAAATGAGGCACTTTGGTGAATATTAAAATGAGGTAGTCAGTCAGAAGGCGGCTGTAAACTTACGTAAGCTTCATTTGAATTAGCTCTACGTTCGGAGAATACAGTATTTCTGCAAAAAAAAATTACATGATCTTCGCATGAATAGGCCTCATTTTCAAAGATATATGCCTCAGAAATGCGTATATTGGACCCATTGAAGACACACACACACACACACACACACACACACACACACACACACTACATAACATTCCATCCCAGTAAAAACTCTCGTCATTAAATTGTATCTCTTTTACCTGTACGAAATGTATCTTCATCTATCTCATCATCACCACCTCGTCAGTCCCCAGTAGCTGAGTTGTCAGCGAGCTGAGTAGTCAACGCGACAGAATGTCAATCCTAAGGGCCCGGGTTCGATTCCTGGCTGCATCGGAGATTTTTCTCCGCTCAGGGACTGGGTGTTGTGTTGTCCTAATCATCATCATTTCATCCCCATCGACGCGTAAGAAGCCGAAGTGGCGTCAAATCGAAAGACTTGCACCCGGCGAACAGTGTACCCAAAGTGAGGCCCTAGTCACACGACATTTACATCACCACATCATCCTCTCCTCCTCATCATCATCATCTCCCTCCCATCCCCCCCACCCCGCATATCCCTCTGTGGCTGACATCCCCAAACCTTTGAGAAACATGTTATGAACGTCATGAAGCCACTTCCTAGAGAGAGAGAGATTTTGTGGAGGCCTATTGCGAGAGAAAGAAACACCCCTTCACATCTCAGTGGCAGAGGTGTGTTTTAACAAGGCCAACCAGCTACTTTTCTTCATACAGTGTTTTTACATCCAACGTTTGTCACATTTCGTCCTAACCTGTTTCATACACTCTAGCTACAGTAAAGAATATTTAGAGTTTCAATTGGCAGTATTTTTACATTCAGTGTTTCTATATTTTACACCTCAGTAATGATGATAGACTTTTCTTGATTACAAACAAACTAAATTACATAAATTCCCAAGGAAAAGTATATGTCATATTTGAAATCATATGAACTCAATGTAATGAGAACACATTTGCCTGGCGTTTCATCTAATCAATCAGAATGGAGTATTTGAATTCACATCCCTCACAGTGTATGAATTTACATTAATCACAAAGGTGTTAGTGCCCAAGTTATAATCTAGAATTACTATCTACAATTTACTTTTTTCTCTCCCTCTCTCACACACATGCAGACACTCACATACTTTACATTTACACAGCCATTTATATTTTTACAATTTTTAAGTATTTACAATAAATTCAAACACAATAAATTCAATCATTACCAACATCATTCTCTTTCAGTCGATGCTGAACACAAGGCGATATATTCATCTTGAAGTATGTAAGGTTTATTATTCTGGGCAGACAAATGTAGTTTGTGTTGTTCAATAGTAGAAACTACATTGTGCTTTGGTTGAATTGCGCCCCATACAGTTACTTTACCTTTTGAATCCAACACACATTGCCTGTGATCATCAATGGCAAATTACTGACAGAAGATTGTTTTATGTCCTTTGTTCTGCGCTACGTATACCTCCACAATCGGTCTCAATAGCATAAATTTTGCTCATAGACCCACAAATTCTATAATATGTTTATCATAAAATCCATCATTCATCCTCCAGCCCCCTTTTTAAATTACCAGTGAAATATTGTATCTGTTACTTGAAGGGAAACCTGATGAATCAGGTCTTATATGGACATCATTCCTAATGTCCTTAAAGGTTTTTTGAATCGTGCTGTGATAGAGTAAACTATTGGTGCATGTATAATACAGTTTTACACGATTTTTAAGAGACACGTTCAAATACGTTTTCACAATGAAAGTCAATGACAAGTGTTTTCAAAATATCCAAAATGACCTTTCGCACAGCAATGGGTTTATGAAAAACTATGTTAAGCCTGTTCAGTTCAATGACTATTAAATGTTAGGTAAAAATAACACTGCTTTGAAAATCTGGTCTGGCAATGAAGTTTCTGCCACCTCTTTGCCTTCTTAAAATATCGCTAATCTCATGTGTCACATTTCTTTGCACATTTTGCAAAGTTTTTGCCGTACACATGACTGTTCATAAGTCTGAAAAAGTTTAATACAAAATCATAGCCTGCATTCATGCATTTTTTGTTTAATATTAATGGATGGTTTCACCCAGGAAAATACCTAAATGAAAAAATTCAATTAATCTTTTTCTAACCATTTTATAGTGTAAACATTGCTTCAGATTTTTGTAGGGAATAGCATAGTTTTCTTATCACGTAAGTAAGTAACCAATTTCTTCGGTGTCCTACTATCAGATGGCGGTGACATTTTTTCCAGACGTAAAGAATAATCTTAATGAAAATCGTGAATACCCTCGGGATATTCGAAAATCGCTTCGAATATGCACCGTAGGTCAGAATAATCCGGTACGTTTTTCACTACGAAAGTTTCAACAATCTCCAGGAGAAGCCATACGAAATTGAACACCAGAAGACGCTGCAACATTGTCCAGCAGTACATGCTATTTATACCAACATAAATGGTGTAAGATTCGTCAGTTTTGTCATTAAAATAGTCATGAATTTGTTATTTTCAACTGCATGTCTGTAGGAAAGATGGACAATACCGCCTTTAACTTCTCTTTCAAAAAGTGGTGCTGTCCGTTATTAGTAATAAGCTGCAGCTGTGCTTTAGAAATTTGTAGCAGGCAACCAATGCTAAGCCAGACAAAGTAGTCTAATGTGCAGGATAAAATTCATATATCTTAAGGCATAGCCCATGAAAGTTCTCGAACGTCAGCAAATCGTAGTAGGTCAGTAAAATCGGAATAGTCTTCTACAGTTTCATGCCTGGGTAAATTCCATGCATTGCAAGCTCTTTGGTACTCAGTTTCTGTTATCGTTCTGCCTGTCAGTAAACTTTTTTCCATATTGGGAGCAAGTCTTCAGTAAAATCTATTCGTTGCTCGCTTACTCTTATGGAAAAATACAGTTCTGATTAACGATATTATACTCTAGATCATCAGGAAATGATTTCCTCATTGAGTTTATCTGACTTCAGGTATGATGCACACTTTCCGATTTGAGTTGCAGTATGGCTCTTCGTGCAATACTACAATAATTTTCCTAAAATATTTGTATTTCCACATATTAAACAACAAAAGACAACTGCCACTGGCTTTTAATATTTCTTCACCAGCTAGAGTTGCTTTTTCTTTGTAAATCCTTATGATCAAGAAATGACAATTACAATTGCTCAGATTGTGGAATATGACTGGATCGGTAGAGTGGACGTTCTCGTTGCACCTGGGATTTGTTACACCTCAGTATGCACTGGGGAAATGGCATTGGTCTCTGGTTAATTTGGGCTTCATTAAACGAACCCTGACAAATATGGCAGATCTCTGATGAATGAAACACTAATTCTTCTTCGGGGTTTGTTTCCATCTTCTATTTTGCAGTGAAAAGATATTCACACTCACTGACAGCAATTGCACATGGCTGTTCAGATAAGCATCCCATGCAGTCACTACCCTTATTCACACTCACTGACAGCAATTGCACATAGCTGTTCAGATAAGCATCCCATGCAGTCACTACCCCTGAACAAACATCCCCCGTCATAGCTGCAGTGTAAATGTGGTTGCTGCAGAGGTAGCTGTACGTGCTACGACTAGCATGCATTCAGTATCAACATAAATTAAAACAACAAAAAATTACAGAAATTATGCGAGATTAGAGCAGCCGTCAAAAGGTCAATAAGAGATTCTTTAAAAGAATTTGATAGATATATTTTATCTGCAGATTCTAAAAATAACCCCAATAAATTTTGGTAGTACGTAAAATCTATGAAAGCTACAAGTAATTCAGAACCTTCTCTTGCTGACTGTACGGGTAATGTAACGGATGATGATAAATAAAAGGCCGAAATTCTCAACCTAGCTTTCAAAAACTCGTTTACGGTAGAAGACTGCACCGCCATTCCCCTTGCAACGCAAGGATGGCTGACATAGTGTTTAGTGTATCTGGGATTGTAAAAGGCAGTCGTCTTCACTCGAAGACTTCTGCCGCCAGGGCTTACGCCGCTCGAAATCCTGGGAGAACCTATCCCATGGAGTGGGACGGCGAAATACCTAGGGGTTACCCTAGACCGCAGGCTCACCTGGAAACATCACATCCGTGATGTGAAAGGGAGAGCAATTGGAAGCCTCCGCGCCCTGTATCCACTGCTAAAACCGCAGTCGTCATTGCCACCGCAACACGGCATCACGCTTTACTTAACATTGGTTCGCCCACTGCTAGAGTATGCGGCCGTGGTCTGGGGGAAAGCCGCAGATGCTCACATTGTGACTCTGCAACGGATACAGAACCGCGCCCTGAAGACTGATATGCATCTTCCGAGGCGCTTTTCGACGCGCCAACTCCACGAGGACACCGGAATCCTGCCTCTCCGAGAAAGGTTCCGCGCCATCGCCAGGAAGTTCTACGAGAGGACGGAACACTCCCGCAACCGGCTCATCCGTGGACTGGGCCAACAACCACATCACAGGCCAACCACGCGTTGGCCTGACCTGCTGAGGGATTAAGTTTTACTAATCCCTCAACAGAGTGTGTCTTTCTCTTTTTCAGGTAAAACCAGACAGGACCAATCGACAAGAGTGTTAATATATATTTCTCTCTCTTACAGAAACTGCAGGAATGACAAATTTTTGTCTATACTGCGCCACCACGAGCCAAGGACAGGCTCGTCATTCCAGCGTCAGCGTCAGCAAACAGTTAAGATCCTTAGACGTCAGGAAGGCATCTGGCGCAGACGATATCTCCGTAAGATTTTGTGTTGACTATGCTGCAAATACAGCACCATTCTTATCCATCATCTATGAAAGATCAGTGCAACAGCGGAAAGTTCCTCGGGACTGGAAGAAGGCCCAAGTCATAGCAATCTATAAAAAGGGCAGAAAATCGGATCCACATAATTACCAGCCAATTTCACTAACATAGATTTATTGTAGAGTCATGGAACATATTTTGTGTTCAGACTTAATGACCTTTCTAGACTCTCAGAAGCTCATCTGCAGAAAGCAGCACGGTTTTAGGAAACAGCGGTCATGCGAGACACAGCTGGCCCTCTTTGTGCTTGATATACAACGGGTTCTAGATACCGGTTCCAAGGCTGATGCCATATTCCTCGACTTTCGAAAGGCGTTCGACCCAGTTCCGCACTGCCGCTACAGGAAGATAGTATCACACGAAAGTTGTGAACAAATCAATGAGGATTTGCAGAAAACAAATGTGTGGTGTAATGACTGGCAGTTATCAATATTAGTAAGTGTAACCTACTGCGTATAACAAAGAGAAAATCCCGATAAATATACGAGTACAAAATAAATGCCCAGTCTTTGGAAGCGGTAACGTCCGTCAAGTATCTGGATGTGACTATTTGAAATAATCTCAAATGGAACTATCGGATTACACAAGTAACGGGTGAGGAGAACTGTAGATTGCGGTTTATTGGTAGAATCCCGTACCGATAGAGTTCTTCAACAGAGGAAATTGATTACAATACTTTACTTCGTCAAGTCTTAGAGTATTGTTCGTTTGTATGGGACCCTTACCACTTGGGTCTGATTCAAGAGATTGAGAAGGTCCAAAGAAGAGGGACAACTTTCGTGACTGGTACATTTAGTCATCGAGAGAGCGTTACAAATCTCATAGACAGTTTGAAGTGGCACATACTTGCAGATAGACGACGCGCTATACGGAAGGGGCCGCTCACTAAATTCCAAAATCCGATCTTCGAGGAGGATGTAGAGCATATATTATTACCACCAGCTTTCAAATCGCGCGGTGATCACCATTCAAACATAGGGGAAATTAGAGCTCTGAGGCGTTCAGGCTGTCGTTTTTCCCTCGCGCGATCCGCCAGTGGAACAGAAGTGAGGAAATATGACTTTGGCGCGAATAGTGCCTTCCACATGCTTCTCGTGTCGGTGGTCTGTGATATCTATCCGTAGAACTCAAAATTCTTTGTTATCTCTCTTGTATATCACACTCATCCATTCATAATTTCAATGGTAGATATTTACAGAGATATTTTCGTTCTGTCTTTTGAACATGTTAACAGATTCCAGTTCACTAGGAAACGGTATGTTAGTAAATTTGTTTGCGTTTGGTATATATTTGGACACACGTTCTGCGTGCTTATTTACAGGATATAGAATTGACAGAATTTACCACCTGAAGCAGGCACTCTCCTTTTACTGGAGTTTACTAGCACATGTTTATCTGCTAACACTTTCGGCAGTTTTGTATATAGTTCTGCATTCAACCTCTGTTTTCATTGACACTAACATGAAATGGAACTATTTATTTCACTGTCCAGCCAGAATCTCTATCTTTAAAAGTATTAAGTTTCCCTAAAAAGTTATCAGTTGCATTAGTTAAGTTCACATACTTTGTATTGGGACAGGTTTTCTTCATCTGACTTCAGCAAGAAAAATCTTGCAGACTGTCAAAAATTGATTTTCAGGTGTTTGGTAACTAGACAAATTATGTGCTCACAAAAATGACAGTAGGCGTCCAAGAAATGTTTCGGCTCATTAAACCTAATGCTTCTGTATGTTATACCCGTATGTACTGCACTTCTAAGTGCAGACTCAAGAGCAGCCCATTCAAGGTGATTGGTTGCATCTAACATTGTTTGGTGCCCATTCGCCCATTACTGCTGATATACTAATGTTATTAAGGTAGTCTCAAAGTCAAAGACAAAGACAAAGATCAGCCAGCTGAAAGACTTTGGCTCTCTTCTTCCCTCATTCTTCGATCACTCTTCTTCGATCACTGCATTCACCATTGCTCGAACAGAGTGCATTATATCACAGCTGCCTGCAGATTCTGCACAGCTAAAGTAAGTACTGCACTACCAACAGATTTTGTAGTATTTTATGAAAAACATCTTAGTTATAGCAACTAAGCGGTGTAGTTAGCATTCATATATATTACAAGAAATACAACTAAGGAACATGTTTAAGTATTGCCTCAACGATAGACTGCATAAACGGAAACGTTTGAGAAAGGAAAGGAAACTCTTACTTTTTGTAGAGAAATTCCAGATGTGTCGAACTTTATCCCGATTCGATGTGTTTTTCTAGGAGACGACGGACAGTCACAGCTCTCACCAGTTACTTGCAGAGACTCCTGCACTGAACAGGAAAAAAAGCAAGCGTGAGTGACAGCAAGTAATCAACATGTGAAAGATTCAAGATTGTTAATAATAATGTATATATTTGTCAAATCTAATTTTTTGCCACAGACGTGCTTGAAATAAGAAACTTCCAGTGAAATTGACGGTTATCATGTTGTGACACCACTACCTTCCTCGAATGAACGTTCCGTTTTCATAACACAGCGGTTTCTTATCTCATGTGAGACAATTACTCAGCAAGTCCGCCGGCCGAAGTGGCGCTGCAGTCTGGAACCGCGAGACCGCTACGGTCGCAGGTTAGAATCCTACCTCGGGCATGGATGTGTGTGATGTGCTTAGGTTAGTTAGGTTTAACTAGTTCTATGTTCTTGGGGGCTAATGACCTCAGAAGTTGAGTCCCATGGTGCTCAGAGCCATTTGAACCATTTTCTTCATCAAGTCCCCACCAGATTCCAGTCATGTTTCTGATAGGTATACAAGCTTGTCAATATACGCATCATTTTTCTCTTTCTCATGATCTTGAAAACTTGTGTGCCCACAAGCTATATCTGCTGAAGCAATCTATCAGAGGAGACGGGTCGTTTTAACTTTTTTACAAGAAAAATACTGCAGAGGAACAGTAGCGAACCAGGTCAAATTAGTTTTAAAACAGGAACTATTTGTGACTTCCAAATTACTACCAGCAGTCTAAACTGCATGGTGACTGCGCATAGGTAGTTAAAATAAAAGTGGTGACATAGTAGGGCAACTCCAAACATTTCTGTTGTCAATGTCTAGCGATGCTGGAGGTGGTGTAAGGAATAATGTCAGTGCACAGTAGATGACTTGAAACTAGTGATCTGAATTGGTGAACTTTACCTGTCTTCAGTGAAGTTTGCGAATGGTGGTGTTACAGTGTTGCGGATCTTTTGTGATTCTGACAATGTCCCCTTATAGTGCTTAAGAAACCGCTAAATTCCGAACGCTATGAACACATTTCACAGCATTCTGTATTATGTACAGCAGTTCGGAGAAGATGATTCTGTCAGTATAACAGTGCACCCTGTCATAAAGCAACATCTTTGAGGCGATGGTTGTGGGCAATACCATCAATGAACTGCACTGGCCTACCTGGAGTCCCAACCTGAACCTGATGGAACATCTTTGGGAGGAGTTAGAACGCTGACTTTGCTCCAGATGTTAGTATCCTACTTCACTACCTCATTGGGTTTTGCCTCTTGCGGAAAATGGGTTGCCATTCTTCAGACATGCAGATGCATCATTGAAAGTCTTGCTAGCAGACTTCCAGTCGTCCAACTACACTCCTGGAAATGGAAAAAAGAACACATTGACACCGGTGTGTCAGACCCACCATACTTGCTCCGGACACTGCGAGAGGGCTGTACAAGCAATGATCACACGCACGGCACAGCGGACACACCAGGAACCGCGGTGTTGGCCGTCGAATGGCGCTAGCTGCGCAGCATTTGTGCACCGCCGCCGTCAGTGTCAGCCAGTTTGCCGTGGCATATGGAGCTCCATCGCAGTCTTTAACACTGGTAGCATGCCGCGACAGCGTGGACGTGAACCGTATGTGCAATTGACGGACTTTGAGCGAGGGCGTATAGTGGGCATGCGGGAGGCCAGGTGGACGTACCGCCGAATTGCTCAACACGTGGGGCGTGAGGTCTCCACAGTACATCGATGTTGTCGCCAGTGGTCGGCGGAAGGTGCACGTGCCCGTCGACCTGGGACCGGACCGCAGCGACGCACGGATGCACGCCAAGACCGTAGGATCCTACGCAGTGCCGTAGGGGACCGCACCGCCACTTCCCAGCAAATTAGGGGCACTGTTGCTCCTGGGGTATCGGCGAGGACCATTCGCAACCGTCTCCATGAAGCTGGGCTACGGTCCCGCACACCGTTAGGCCGTCTTCCGCTCACGCCCCAACATCGTGCAGCCCGCCTCCAGTGGTGTCGCGACAGGCGTGAATGGAGGGACGAATGGAGACGTGTCGTCTTCAGCGATGAGAGTCGCTTCTGCCTTGGTGCCAATGACGGTCATATGCGTGTTTGGCGCCGTGCAGGTGAGCGCCACAATCAGGACTGCATACGACCGAGGCACACAGGGCCAACACCCGGCATAATGGTGTGGGGAGCGATCTCCTACACTGGCCGTACGCCTCTGGTGATCGTCGAGGGGACACTGAATGGTGCACGGTACATGCAAACCGTCATCGAACCCATCGTTCTACCATTCCTAGACCGGCAATGGAACTTGGTGTTACAACAGGACAATGCACGTCCGCATGCATCCCGTGCCTCCCAACGTGCTCTAGAAGGTGTAAGTCAACTACCCTGGCCAGCAAGATCCCCAGATCTGTCCCCCATTGAGTATGTTTGGGACTGGATGAAGCGTCGTCTCACGCGGTCTGTACGTCCAGCACGAACGCTGGTCCAACTGAGGCGCCAGGTGGAAATGGCATGGCAAGCCGTTCCACAGGACTACATCCAGCATCTCTACGATCGTCTCCATGGGAGAATAGCAGCCTGCATTGCTGCGAAAGGTGGATATACACTGTACTAGTGCCGACATTGTGCATGCTCTGTTGCCTGTGTCTATGTGCCTGTGGTTCTGTCAGTGTGATCATGTGATGTATCTGACCCCAGGAATGTGTCAATAAAGTTTCCCCTTCCTGGGACAATGAATTCATGGTGTTCTTATTTCAATTTCCAGGAGTGTATCTTCCGCATATCTTCTGGCATTACTACCTTCCAGGAATCAACAGCGTCGCCTGCAGAAAGTCCCACAGAGTCAATTACATCATCCACCACGTCATTCATACACACTGTGTTACAAAACGATACCGACTAACGTCGAATGGTTGTAGAGGGTGTCTTGGGGAGCAAATTAATGATAGGAACTCGTGTCTGGAAACGACGTTTGACGACGCTATAGAGAGTCGAAGTTATAGGCAGCAGCGACTGCCACTAAGCCTCACCATCGGCAACAAACGTGGCTTGGAACGCTGAAGCACCGTAGGCAGAACGTCTCACAATATTTTTGTTATTCAGTGATCGCCACTGATTGCCACGATCGCCAGTAGAGAAAATAGCTAACTCCTGCGTAGACACCTTGTCTCTTGTGAAAGCGATGCTCAGTTGCCTCTGTGGATGTTTATAGTTTCTTTTTCTGTTGGAACCCCCTTACAATCTCTAACAATTCTCGTTATACAGGAAGAAAATAAACTGCAGATGGAAACCCTTGTACGAATCCTTCTGGACGCACAGAGCGAGCTGAGTTCGCTAAGTTCCTGTTTATGAGTCCCATGTTCGGTTTTACAGAAAAGATTTTCGTTCACCAGAAACCTCACAATTTATGAGCGTAGAACATGTTACACACTTTTACAACAGATTGTGGTCAGCGATATACGCCTATAATTACGTGTATCACTTCAACGACCCTTATTGAACCCAGGAATTGCCTGTGCTTTTCTCATAATGCTTGGTAACCTTCATTGTTCCAGCGATCCAAGATGAAGTAATGCTAGAAACGATGCAAGTCCTTTCAGCTAACCTCTGTACACTCTCACAGGTATCCTACCCGGTTCTGGTGCCTTGCCTCTATTTTAATTGGTTTTCTATTCCGCTTCAAGGTATTGTTAATACTGGCTCAAATACAAGTCAGAACATCAAGTCGTTAGCTCCCATACATATCCTATAATCCTTTCCAGTTGCGCAAATAGTGCTTCGTCGGAAAATAGTAATCTAAAGCTGCATCTGCATCAATACTCTGCAAGTCGCCTTGTGGTGTGCAGCGGAGGATACTTTGTGCAACATTGCCACGCCCCTTTCGCATTGCAGTCTCGAATAGTTTGCGGGAAGAACGATTATCGGTAAGCCCACAGTGTGGGCTTCGGTCTCTCTCGTTTCATTCTCACGATCTTTCTGCGAGATGTACGAGGGAGGAAGCAATATATTTGCTGACTCTTGCAGGAACGTACACTCTCGGAACTTTAACCATAAACCACAACGTGATGCTTCTCCTGCAGCATCGGCCACTGGATTTGGTTGGTCGTCTCTCTGACGCTTTTGTGCTTATCAAATGAACTTGTAACGAAACGCGCCGTTCTTCGTTGGATTTCCTCTACTTTCTCTGCCAGTCTTGTCTGGATTTGATCCCACACTGAAGAGCAATATTCAGGTATTGGTCGAACGAGTGCTTTGAAAGCTACTTCTTTTGTTGTTGAACTAATTTCTGGGGAATTCTTCCAATGGTTCTCAGTCTGTCGTCTGCCTTTCTCGCGATTATTTTCATGTGGTCGTTCAGTTCAAATCGCACTGTGTGCGTACTTCACTTATGCAAGTAACCGCTTCCAGTGATTGTTCTGTAGTTGTGTTATATTACAATATAGGGTCGTTTCGCCCTTGTATTCGCAATACGTTACATTTGTTTATTTTGAGAGTCAGTTGTCATTCCCTGTGCCAAGCGTCGATCCTCTGCAGGTCTGCTGCATTTCGCCACAGTTTTCTGGTATCGTAATGTCTCTATACAACAGCATCATCCACGGATAGCCTCACGGTAACTAGTAGGTGGCGTATGTATATTTCTCAGAGTAATGGTCCTATAACACTTCCCCGTGGCACGTCCGAAGTTACTTTTACGGCTACGTTCATATTAACGTACTGTGTTCTGTATGCTAGAAATCCAATCACACAGTTTGTCTGATATTCCGTACTCTCGTATTTTGTTTATTAGGCGACAATGTGGGACTGTACAGAATATCGTCTGCAAGTCAAGGAGCATTGCATCTATCTGGTCTCCTGTATTTACTTATTATAAAGTGGGTTTCACACGATCGTTGTTTTCGGATCTCAAGTTTGTTTGAAACTAAAATCTACTTATATCAATCACTGAATAGTGAAGCCTTTTTTTTTCTGGAGCAGAGATGAAATTCTTCCTACACGTCGGTCAGGGGGCTGAAGATGGCGTAATGTAGCGTTGAAACTGGTCGCTCAATAAACTAACAACTAGATATTTAGACGGCTGAAATTCGACACTTTATACTGAATAGCCGAGATCCCACAACCATCTGTATACAAATGGAGTTACAGACTCCAAGTTTCTTGTGTCGAGGAGTACAGGCAGACTACTCCTACCGCACAGGGTATCCGTTTTCCCCTGTCCATTCCCATGCTTCTCGAGCAGTTGCGAGTCTGCCACTAGTATAATACGTCAGATTAACAACTACAGGTCTGTAGCACTGCTCTTCGTTTTCGAACTAACAGTTCCAGCGTCTCTGCCTTTACCCAGTGGAAACCTTTATTTTGTACATCACAAGTATTTATATGGGCATGTAGATATTGCCAACTAAAACAGTCACGAATGCTAACTGCGGTAACAAATTTCAGTGAATTTCTCTGAATTAGTCAAGTTAAAATAAAGAAGCATAGTGTTGGGAAATTCCTCATGACCAAACCATCCAGTTCTATCGAGTTTATGCTTCATATCTTACCATCTACGTACATCTACTTTCAATTTTATAGCTTATCAAACAGCTGGAATACGGCGAACAACTTCATAGCATGAACGAACGCAGCTACGTCAATGAAATACGGCCTGTAGTTATCACTGGAGGTTCTAGCAAGTGGTGTAGCCACGCTACCACATTCCACCACCTGCACAGCTGCTGCAAGGACAATGACTTTCAGCCAGCTCGACAGGCCATACCTCTCACAGGAAGTACCCATTTTTGGCGGAGCACCGACATTCACCCACGGCGCTTGGCAGCGTCCGATGACAGGGTAAGCTGTGGCTTCCCAGAAGAACAAAAGAGTAACGCGACGGTGGAAGAGCGGCGGCAGCGCCCCGCCGCTATTTTCCGGGAACTAATTTGGGCAGAAGGGAAGCCACGCACACGTGCACATAGTGCGACGCTAGTTTGTCTCATTTTAGGCTAGGACTCCTGTATGGGTTGCAAAGCGGGCTTCTGTAAGATAAAATATCTTAGGAAAACGTCAGAAAACGAAATAATCGATTCAAAAACTATAGATACTGACTTCATCACGGATTAACTGTAGCTGGACAATCCTATGTGTGGATGCAACAGTAGCCAGACACATATTTTTTGGCATAACAAGGAAAAAACAACTTAACGCGATATCAAGAGTTTAAAATGACTATGATTGTGAATGGACTTCGAATAAGTTCTATATGTTCTTCAAACTGGAAATCAAGAAGAAAAACCTCACAAAATATCTTGAGAGGCAGCTTTTTATTCAACAATGTGAGTGATTCGAGGAAACTCTACCTGTGGGAAAGTCAAAATATTCTCTTAGGGAAAAAGACTGGAAGAATCAGGGTCGAAACTCCGACTGTTGTACTTGGATGAGATTCACAATAGTTAACAGTCAAAAATTTGAATCATGCCCACAGCAACAATTCTGTAAAACACTAATGCGAAATGAAAGTTCCCATTAGTATCAATCTTAAGAAAGCATAAGAGAACTACATCCGAAGATACATCGGATGGGCCAGCGGTAGCGACCGACAGCCACGTCATCCTCAGACAACAGGCGTCACTGGATACGGATATGGAGGTGCATGTGATCAGCATAGCATTATTTCAATCATTTGTCAGTTTTCTCAGTCAAGTAGCTCTTCAATTGACCTTACAAGGGCTGAATGCAACCCGCTTGCCAACAGTGCTCGGCAGACACGGACATTTTAAGAGGGCATATTACTTGAAAAATACGCTAAAATGAGTTTACCAGTTTTCTAGAAATAATCGTTGAAGAGGCAAAAATGTTTCTGTTAACAGAATTCCCTAAACTGTCTAAAGGGAGTTACTGAATTCGGAAACTTTCCCCGAAAGCGTCTGTAGAAAAATTGGAAATGAAAACTTTTTCTAGTAATGGACCCAGGTTTCACTCTAGACGATTTAATTTTCTCTTCTATAAGAGGCATATGTGTATGATGCCTTTTATTACATTCCAGGAAACTAACTCCTCACACTAAGACAATGTGCTGTACTAGAGTCGATGGTGTATTCAATATCACTCAAATAAGGTAACTTCCGTTCTCAGGTATGAAATTCTCTTCAGAAAATTATGCTGTTACTCACACGATATACACTGATATGACTAGCGATATCATCACGTACACAAGGTATAAAAGGGCAATGCATAGGCGGAGCTGTCATTTGTACTCACGTGATTCTAGCGAAGAGGCTTCTGACATGATGACGTTCGCAAGACGAGAATTAACAGACTTTGAACGTGGCGTGGTAGTTGGAGCTAAACTCAAGGGACTTTCTATTTCGGAAGTCATGGGGAACTAAATATTCCGAGATCCACAGTGTCAAGGGTGTGCTTGGAATACTACTACTCACTACAGGCAATGAGCAGGCCGGGGTGGCAGAGCGGTTCTAGGCGATACAGTCTGGAACCGCGCGACCGCTACGGTAGCAGGTTCGAATCCTGCCTCGGGCATGGATGTGTGTGATGTCCTTACGTTAGTTAGGTTTAAGTAGTTCTACGTTCTAGGGGACTGATGACCTTAGAAGTTAAGTCCCATAGTGCTCAGAGCCATTTTAACCATTTTTAAACTACGGGCAATGCAGTAGCCGACAGCCTTCACTTAACGACCGAGAGCAGCGGTGTTTCCGTTTAGTTGTAAGTGCTGACAGACGAGCAACACGGCGTGAAATAACAACATAAATATGATAGGACAGTGCGGAAAAATTTGGTGTTAATGGGCTATGGCAGCAGACTACTGACGCGAGAACCTTTGCTAACAGCACAATATCACCTGCAGCACCTCTCCTGGGCTCGTGAGCATATTGGTTGGGCCCTAGACGACTATAAAATGGTGACGTCATCAGATGAGCCGAGGTTTTAGGTGGTAAGAGCTGATGGTAGCGTTCGAAGATGACGCAGACGTCACGAAACCATCGATCCCAGTTGTCAACAAGTCACTGTGCAAGGCGGTGGTGGCTGCATAATGGTGTTGACTGTGTTTAGATGAAATGGACTGGGTCTCCCGGTCCAACTGAACGGCTCATTGACTGTAAAGGGATATGTTCCGCTACTTGATTTTCATGTTCCCAAACAACGGTGGAATTTTTTATGGATGACAATGTGCCATGTCATCGAGCCACAGTTGTTCCAGATTGGTTTGAAGAACATTTTGGACACCTCGATCGAATTATTTGGCAACCCAGATCACCCGACGTGAATCCCATCGAACATGTTGGGACATAATCGAGAGATCAGGTCGTGCAGATACTGCACCAGCAATAACCTCGCAATTATCGACGTCTATAGAGACTGTATGGCTCAATATTTCGGAAGGGGACTTCTGACGGTTTGTTGAATCAATGCCACGTCGAGTTGCTCCACTATGCCGAGCGTAACGACGTCTGACACGATATTAGGAGATAGCCCATCATTTTTGTCGCCTCAGTGTATGATAGCTCTATCATCCTCTTAAAAATAATGCTGATAATAACATATTAACAAGGTACGGTGTCATCAGTCTACAAGAAGATTATTATCAAAAATTAATGATTTAGACTAAGCACCAGCAGCATCAGAAACACAGACAGTTTCTTACGATTTACGAAATCCAGTTGTAGCCGTTTGCAGCTGATGTAAAGAAAGCTGATTCTTCATCTAGAGTTGAGCCGACAGCTAATGAATCTCCGTGATCAATAGACGAGTACTGTACCACAAAACTAATCAGATGCTGCCAGCTGAGTCACTATCATTGCCACAAGGAGTCCAAGGCACTTAGTTCATAGGTTGATAGGTACGAGCAGTTGTAACTTAAGAAGTGGAAGTCTCTCATGGTGAACATACCGTTGACGTAGAATTCTCTGTCACAGATGGCCCATTTCAAATGACAATCATCCCAACAAAACGTTGAAACCTAAACTTTTTATTTTCAAGGAGAGTACCAGAATTATGGTCTCTCGTGAAAAAGGTGCACGCGTTATTTAAGATTCTCAACGAAAGTTGAGAGAGCGATATTGTATATGGTGTGCGAAATTACTTATAGAGAACCGTCGCCTTTAGCGTTAACAACGGCGTTATCCAGTCTGAACATGGAGTTGAACTGTTTTTTGGTGACTGATATAGGTACGTCATTAAATTCTGCTTCATCTGTGCGCCAGAGTTCGTCTAACCTAGTGACAGGCGAGTGGTCATGCGCCATTTTCTCAGGAACCCATGTTTTCAGTCGTTAGAGATTTTACGAACGTGCTGGCTAGGGCAACAGTAGAACATCTTCTCTACCGAGGGCAGCATGAGTCATCGCGTTATCTTGTTGAAAAATAGGCACAGTGATTGGTTTTAACACGTCGAACATATAAACCTATTGTCCATACTACCGGCTATGAGACACAGAAGTGATCGTATTGTTTTCGCAGTGACATCCCAAACCATTAGGCCATGTGCTGTTTCATGTAACAATAACAAAAGCGCTCTGACGGCTTTCGTCTTTGAATCTCCACATGTGAATGTGTCCATAGTGATACTGTGCACAGAGTTACTTACCTAGCTTTAAAGAAGGCATCTTCCTGACTGAACGGATTTGATGTGCTGTATGGCCTCACACCAACGCGTGCATAGTATGTTTCTCCTCTCTGGTGCTAGTTGCTTGGGTGTTGAGGAAAACCTTCTGAACCACATTCGCTTCCTGTTGGAAGCATAGGGTACCCACTCCATAGGTGATAGATGGTCATGCGGTATAGACCACGAATGTGAGAAAGTGATGCGAGTATGCTAAGAATTCCTAGGTAAGTTGGAGCCAGGATGCCAATGTCCATATTAATATTCAACATTTAACTGATAAAGAAAGGAATCTGACAATGCTGAACATTTTACTCCTGCTGATGTCACGTAATTATAATTTCCATTTCTAAAAACTTACCTGCAGATGTTAACAATAGAACTAATTTAATGTTACAAACGTAGGCAGATAATGCCATTTTCTAACGAAAGTTCATCCCATGAGAAAGAGATAAAAAATGGCTCTGAGCGTTATGGGACATAACATCTAAGGTCATCAGTCCCCTATAACTTAGAACTACTTAAACCTAACTAACCTAAGGACACCACACACATCCATGCCCGAGGCAAGATTCGAATCTGCGATCGTAGCAGTCACGCGGTTCCGGACTGAAGCTTTTAGAATGACTCGGCCACCGCGGAAAAGAGTAAGGCACTGTCTAAAGCAGTCAAGCTATGCAGCCCATGTTATAAACATGTGTTGATCATGAGCGCTTCTTTTCAGATAAGAAAATTATTTAAAGTTTAATTCTCACTCGTGAAACGGTAGTTTAAACAGAAGAAATACTGAAACTCATTCTCTGCATTTTTTCGTGAGTCTTGAGGTGCTCATTGTGTTATAATCAATTCCCAACAGCGCTACTATGGTTAATTAGCTTAGGCTGGTCTCACACAGGATTGACTGTGATAAAGAAGATTTTCCTCATTTTGGTTTTGACTGATGAATGAGGTGGCATCCAATGTATTGAGACACTATTAAAGCATCAGAGCTACAATCCCGGAAGACGCTTCAAATTATAGTGTATCAAATCGCATGTTGGAAGCCACAGAGTCCGGAGAAGAAATTTACTTGAGATATCGAATCAGTGTTAGAAACAGAGTTGTGAAACTACTGCAGACTATCATAATTAGGTATAGACTGCCGTAGTTTTTCAAGTCTCTTTGGTCAGTTACGGTCGTAGCTGCGTTACCCGTAGGTTAGGTGTGTTGCATATCTGTCGGGGGTTGCCTCATAACGATCGTTTTCCTTAGGTGTGTACTCAGTTCTTACTAGATTCCCCTGAAAACCGGGAGTCTAGGAACTGAAAGAGGATATGCAAATAGGTGGGAAACCTATGGAATATTTTTGTTCTACATATATATCCTCCTACCTGATACTTAAAAGTAACCAATGCATACAGCACAATTGAAACTGTAAATGTTTAATTCAGGTTTTATTCGAAAATGGTTGATTTTTAAGGTGAAGTATAGGGGATGTTGTAGAAAGAAAGAAATAAAACAATACAGATTTGTCAAATACCGCTATAAAACGCAAATGATTCAATATAAAGGTGAAACAAAAAATCGAGAAACAAAAATATATCAAATGTCGCGTCAATACTTTGGCGAACTCGTGCAAAACAGGTTTCTGTTACGCATAAACAGCTTTCGTGCTGTTCAATAATATCCCTTTCCTAGTGATGAAGAATGTTCTATTGAGTACAAAATAACAATAATCGTTATATGTACCTGCACCAAAAGTAATTACTTTGGTTACATAGAAGTGTAAAAGTTACGCGTTCAGCAAATTTTCATTACTTATAAATTAAATTAATTTTTTGCATAGATATATAAAGTAAACAATGGACAAAAAGTGAATGATGTGTGATTCTAATTACCGCAAACAAACAACTGAACAAACGAAAACAAAAGTGTTCAAATGCGATATCGGAATGACTTTTTTCGTGTATTGAATATAGATGATGTTACCGCTACCTACTTTTTGCAATTTTGCTGAAGCTATTTTGCTGTATATAGAAGCATGCACTCGTACCATGTATCACGCCAATTTGAATGTTTCTTTCATGTCAGCTTTGTGGTATTACAGTATCAAAGGCCACATGCCTAGACAGAGCAGACGAGTGAATAAGGGTATGGAAAATTCTAATCAGAGCAAGGGATATACTGATATGAGCAGAGTTGTGGCATCTTGAAATAAATGGAACTGGATTGGGAAGTAATGAGGAAACGCTGTAGTGGCTAATAAAGTTTACGAAATGTGAACTGCTAACGGATAATGTTCAATTATAGATACATGAAAATGGTAATATTAGGAAAGTGAGAGAGATCTGGGGCATTGACTTAATTCAGACGAAAGACGGAGGACCATTTAAAGAGGATAATTGTTGTTAAATGTTCCATTGCCGATGAGAAAGAACAAGATTATTATTTAATTTAATAACATGGTTATTACTGAGATACCGCAAGCTGAGACAGGCCACTGATTTGCAAGGGAAGAGCTCTGCTTTCCTCAAAAGAAACGTCGCAACATTGGCGTTAATTCATTCATTTGTACCCCACCTCGCTTGCCTGATCACCTAGAACAAAGAGAAAAGTGGATAGTATCATCGGAAGGAAAATTTTAACGATTCACCATTTCGATATGAATGGTTTTACTATCGTGTAGGTTTCCCATGTCTCTATTTCTCGGTAAAAAAAAACTCATGATATCTAAAAGGCGCTCAAAGTTAAGTGTGAGCATCAATGGTTATAGCATTTCAAACATTACGTCGTTGCTGGTGTAATAAATGAAGACATGTTGAGCTTGAAAAATCCAGCCTTCACAAACTCCAAAGCAGCTCGCAGAAATATCAGACTGAAAGTACCTCATCTAATTAGAAGAAATGTGCAAAAAGCTGCCCCCTTCATCATTTTATTGAAATACTGCCACAACTCCAGCACTCTTAAATTTCCGCTGGCAACCACATGTAATGAACGGCGTCATAATTCTGACTCAGCGCGCTGAGTACCGCAAACAGGCGATGAGACAAAAATCACGTTCTGTTTACTGTTTTATTAAGCCTAAATGCAACTAACGGATCTGTGCTTCTCGTAATACTCGTAATATCCGTCAAAATCATAATTCTCGTAATTTCTGTCTATACTGGAGTGCAAAGCAGTGCTATGCTTTCTCAGTGAAGTGTGGTTGTGGCCCTATTATGAACGACGTGCATAAATGACTTATTCTTACCTAACTGTGCCACAAATCTTCTAAAATCTTTTTTTTTCGAAAAGTTTTGGTGTCAGTGTAGTAATTTGCTTACAGGTGGACTCGTTGCTGACTTGAGGCTAAAGTAAACCCAACGGAATACGGGTAGGTAGATAAGGCTGACCCGTATCGTTTCACTGTAGCGTCAGGTATAAACCACTGCTTGTGACGTCGCCTAAATGCCCAGTCATGACCACTTGGAATAATGAAAACAGGCGGCGGGAACATTATACGGGAAAGTTAAGAAGCAGACTGTGGTTAGTCAGTACAATTTACAAACATTTTAAATTTTTTTTTGAATACATTTGTCAGCATACTTACTCACAAAAGTTGCCATTAGGTGTTTGAAGTACACTTTGTATTTATATTACACACAATAATTACCTTAGAAGGTGGCGTTTTACCTAAGCACTCTAATGTACACGCTCAACGTGAATAACAGCAGCATTCCCTTCTTCATGAAGCTTCCCCAGTACCACTAGAAATGAAGATGTGGCTGATGTTAAGGTGAAGTAGTTTGCAACAAAAGTTCGAGTACTGGTCACTCACCCGGCAGAAGTTCGACTACTGGTCACTTACCTGGAAGCCAAATTTATCAATGTAATGAAAGAGTACAGAAATTCCAAGCAGATCTGCACTATCCCAGGCAGACTTATTTGACAGAAACGCAAGCGTTTTAGAGCTGTCAGAGAAATAACTGAATTTATTGAAGAAAAGTGTCCTACAGTTAATGAAAAATAGTCTTCAACCACGCGGCGCGGCGGTGGAATGTTGTGTGTCTCAGGGAGTGGGGATCTTTGCTTGACCGCCCGGATCGCGAGGATGGAATAAACCTTTATAAACAACCCCTCAATCTCAGGGTGTGCTGCGCGCTGATGAGATGCATGGCTGTAGAGGTGGAACAGTCGTTAGCGGAAAAACTCTGCGGAACCTGCCGCACCTCAGTTGTATAAGGCTTACCTGGGCACGCGGGGCTCTATCTAGGTGGACTTCTAGTTCCCCAGCTGCTCGTGGGACCGAGATGGATCCTTCGAAATCCTCATTTCTTCCTCCCAGCGGAAAGAGTGGGCCGCAGGAAGGTTCTAACACCCAGTCTCTTAAGAGGGCTTGTGCAGTCAGTCCCCCTGACTCCGGCACTTCTTCGACAAGTCCAGTCTTAGGTAACAGAATGCATTCTGGTAATCCGAATGTGTTTCTCATTGTGACACGGAAGGAGGGTAGTTTCGAGAAGGTTTCGCCCTTCTATATACCAAAGGGATTGGAGGGCATCTGTGGTTCCTTAAAATCGGTGGAGCGCTTACGTAATGGTACCTTGCTAGTGGACACTTCCACTTCCCAGCAAGCAACTAACCTGCAAGCTCCTAAATGCCTTGGGGAGTATGCCATAGACACTGAACTGCACAGCACCTAAAACTACAGCAACGGTGTTGTGACATGCCGGGATCTAGTTGACATTCCCAAGGACGAACTGCAACGTGAGTGGGCTCCAGAAGGTATCGTTGATGTCCAACTCATCATGAAGAGGGTTGATGGCAATTTTGTCAAATCCGACTCTTTTATTCTAACCTTCAGTAGCACAAAACTTCCTGAAGATGTTAAAGCTGGCCTCCTTTGCCTTAGTGTGAGGCCTTATTTCCCGACCCCAATGCGCTGTTTTAAATGCCAGCGCTTTGGGCATACCACCTTAGGATGTAAAGGCGAAGCGACTTGTGGCAACTGTGGTAAGGCTGCTCATGAAGGAGTTGGTTGCTCGTCTCTGGCTAAATGTATTAATTGCTCGGGGAACCACCCTGCTTGGAGTGGGGACTGCCGAATATTTTTAGAGGAACGCAAAGTCCAGGAAATAAAAAGAACCAAGCGTATCCCCTATCGTGAGGCCAAGAAGATCTATAAGTCGATGCAACCTCCCACATTTGCTACATCTTTTGCATCCCTGGTTCAGAAGCCTACTCCAAAAGTCAATGCCTCAACGCAGACGGAGGTGGTGAGTGTTGGCACTAACACCTGCAGCTGTCAGTGCACTTGCAATGCAGCCAGTGTTTCAGAGCCAGTAGGCCCTACTCGAATGGCAGACAAAGGAACAGTTGCGAACTTGGGCCAGCCCCTGGCGCCTCCAACAGCTGAGGCTGTTCCCAAGCCCAGTGCGCCAATTACCACTCCCACATCAGCTCCCACCAAACCACAGAAAGCTCCTGTACAGAAGCAACACCGGGTCAAATCCCGTGGGAAACCGTCTGACCACGCAGATGTTGTTTTACATGAGGCTTCATCTGACTCTTCCCCAGAGTTGATGGAATACGACGTATGTGTGGGGCAATCATCTCGCCCCACATCTGCCGCTCCACCTGCTGCGGTCTCCCCGCCCCATCGGAGAGACAGGATGAAGGTGCTACCCCCAACATAGATGGCTCCCATACTTCAGTGGAACTTGCAAGGGTTCAGGACGCATGTGGAGGAACTTCGTCTACTCTCTCAGGGTAGATAACTGTGTCTCTGTCTCCAGGAGACGTATTTCCATCCATCATACTCCCTTGCAATACGAGGCTATACACTCCACAAAAAGGACGACCTGCGTGGAGAGAGAGCTTAGAGGAGACGTAAGCATTTTCGTCAGAACGGACTACCACTTTACAGGCCGTCGCTGTGTCCGTGCACGTGCGGCATCCATTGACTGTATGTTCGCTTTACTTGCCCCCACATTATGCACTTGATAAAGCGGCCCTTCTGACACAGCGCCCCCAGCCATTCATTATTTGTGGTGATTTTAATGCTCACAATGTGCTTTGGGGCTCTGCAATTACCTGCCCCAGGGGTAGAGCAATTGAGAGGCTTCTACTGTCATCCTGTGCCTACTTGCTCAATGGAGGACAGAGTACTCATTTCTGCACAGCGACTGGGTCGTTCTGTGCCATTGATCTCTCGCTTTGCTCTCCTGCTCTTGCTGCCAGTGCTCACTGGGAAGTGGTCGCTGACTTTCACGGCAGTGATCATTTCCCAATCTGGATTCACCTGCCAGATGGCGTGGCCCCCGAAAGGAGACCACCACGATGGATGCTCAGTGGAGCTGACTGGACACTTTATAGCCAGTTGTCCCGATTCGAACACTTGGCCCAATTCGAACACTGTGCGAATGTTGAGGTGTGGGTGGATCATATTACCAAAACGGTCCACCACGCTGCTGCAGCATCCATTCCACAGTCCACAGACCACCGGAAGAGGCCACCTGTGCCATGGTGGGGTGCTGAATGCCACTCTGCAATCAGGACCAGGCGTGCGGCTCTGCGTCGGTTCAAGTGTCGGCTGACTGCTGAGAATTTTGCAGCCTTTGGGATGGCGAGGGCAAGATGTCGCCGCATTATTCGTGAGAGCAAGAAGAGGTCGTGGCAAAAGTTCCTGAACACCATTAACCGTTCCACCAAAAGTTCCATCGTGTGAGAGACCATCAGGAGACTTTCTGGCAGAGGAGGGAGGGGCCCCATAGCTACTGTAATGAATAACGGCACTCTCCACACGGATCCGTGATACATTGCCCAGACTATGGCAGCGTATTTTGCCACAGTTACTGCAACAACCAGTCAGGATCCAGGTTTCCAGCGCCACAGAGCCGTTGCTGAGAGATGTAGTCTGGACTTCCAGTCCACCTGTCATGAAGTGTACAACTGCACATTTTCTATGTGGGAGCTGAATTCTGCATTGTCTGGAGCTCGTGACACATCCCCTGGTCACGACAGGATCCATTACAGTATGCTATGGCACCTCACAATGCGCAATAAAGAAATCCTCCTCGCACTTTTTAATGCCATTTGGGCGTCGGGTCACTTTCCTGACGCGTGGCCTGAGGCAGTTTTAATCCCTTTTTTAAAACCTGGGAAAGACCGCAGGAGCCCGAGTAGCTACCGAAGTGTTGCCCACACTAGTTGCATGGGGAAGACCTTGGAGCGGATGGTCAACCGCCTCCTTGTCTGGATGTTAGAATCCCGGCAACTCCTTAGTCGCTTTCAGTGTGGGTTCAGGAGGTTTCGTTCCACCTTCGATAACCTTGCACTCCTGGAGGCGGCTATACAACAAGCTTTCCTACGCCGACGTCACCTTCTACGAGTATTTATTGACGTCGAGAAGGCCTACGATACCACTTGGAGGCCTCTCATCCTGGAGCAGCTCCACGAATGGGGTTTTCGTGGTTGTCTTCTTCTTTTTATTCAGTCTTTCCTCTCGCCACTGTATTTTAAATACCGAATTGGTGACGTCCTGCCTGATCGCTTTGAGCAGGAGAGCGGTGTCTCTCAGGGTAGCGTTTTAAGTGTGACTCTCTTTTCCATCGCTATTAATAGCATTACGTCCATAGTGAAAAGTCCTGTTCCGCGTTCTTTGTTTGTGGATGATTTCTCTTTGTTTTGCTCTTCTTCAAGCCTTGCAACGACAACTCGTCAGTTGCAACTTACGATTAGGCGTTTGGATGACTGGGCGCGGAAGAGTGGTTTTAAGTTTTCCACCGAGAAGTCTGTATGTGTTCTTTTTAACCGTTCTCGTTCGATTTTAACCTTTCCTGAGTTGCGGATGAGGGACACTATTCTTATTTTTAAAGACACGGTGAGGTTTATGGGGCTCATTTTTGAATCGAAGCTCACGTGGTTACCTCATCTTAAAGACCTGAAACGGCGGCCACTTAAGGCTTTAAGTATTTTAAAATGTCTTAGCCACAGTACATGGGGAACTGACAGGATTTGTCTGCTCCAGTTTTACAGGGCGTTTGTGCGATCTCGGCTCGATTATGGGAGCACGGTGTATGGGTCTGCGAGGCCTTCTTACTTAAAGATGATGGATGTTGTGCACCATGAAGGGCTTCGATTGGCCACTGGGGCATTCCGAACTAGCCCCATACCAAGCCTCTGTGCAGAGGCTGGTGAACCGCCACTTCATATGTGGCGACGGCTACTTACAATTGCGCCAGGCGTATAAGACTTTGTCCACACCATACACCCCTGCATACCATACCGTTGCTCAGCCTCGTCTGGCACAGTTATTTCATATCCGGCAACGTGCGTTTGGAGCAGATCTCCACCTTGGCTCCTCCGGAGACCCTAACTTATTTTAGATTTGACTAATTTTAAGAGAGATCGCACACCAGATTTTACATTCCAATCTCTGTTTTTTAACATTTTAGATGTGCATCACGGTTTCACTGTCGTTTACACTGATGGCTCTAAACAGGAGAATACCCTTGGCTGCTCTGCAGTGTTCCCTGATCAAGTTACCCGGATTCGCCTCCCTGCTGAATATACCGTTTCCGCAGCGGAGCTCCACGAGATCCTGAAGGCACTGGAGCTGATGAATCGTGTTCGGGGCGATCGATTTCTTCTCTGCTCCGATTCTCTTAGTGCCTTACAATCACTGCAGAACCTGTACCCGACTGAGGAGATGGTCCAGCTGATACATGACCAAATGTACTTGCTCCAACGGCGGGGTACAGAAGTGTCCTTCTGCTTGGTGCCTGGACATGTCGGCATATGTGGCAATGAACAGGCCGATCGGGCTGCCAAGGAGGCCTGCAGAGAGCAGGATGTGGTCCAGTGTCCTATTCCCTTGCAGTCAGTCATCGCTGCACTCCACAGGAAGTGCATGGAGTTGTGGGAGGACGAATGGCTGGCGGTGACGGCCAATAAACTGCGGTTGATAAAGTCAACCACTCAGCCGTGGCTATCCTCCTGCCGGTTGCTCAGGCGGGAGGAGGTGGCCCTCACACGTCTTCGGACCGGGCACTGTCCTCTCACACATAGCTTTTATTACGGTGGGAGGATCCTCCGTTTTGTGATGCTTGTGGTGTGCACATCTCTGTCCGGCACATTTTAACAGACTGCATTTTATACCGTGATGCACGGGCAGAAGCACAAGTTGATGGGGATCTGCCTTCTGTTTTAGCTAATGATGAGACGTGGGTGTCTAGGGTTCTTAAGTTTTGTGATGTGTCTGGACTCTGGCCTAAACTTTTAGGCTGAAGGTTTTAGTGTATTGCAGAGTGGCTGACTCCTCCCCTTTTTTCCTTGCGGTCAGTCAGCCACTTCCATTTGCTACTTTGTTTTAGCTTCCTCTATCATTTTCTTACTGTGTTGTCCATGTTTTACTGCTGACGCTCTGCTTCATCCCACGCTTTGTTGGGGGAGAGCACATGTTTTTTATCGATTGTTACCCATGTTTTCTGTTCCATTTAATATTCCTGTTCTCACTAAGTTACTGAACGGGCGCTGAAGACCTTGCTGTCATGCGCCCAAAATCCCTAAACTGCTACTACTACTTTTAGTTCAACCGACAAAATACGAGCTTCCCCAAAATTATAACGGTTAACGCTGGAAGTAAGTTATCTTCGAGGCATTATTTATCTCGGGTGAATATTTTACGTTTCCTCGAATTGCAAGAGTGTTAGCTATCTCCACACTAAGGGAGACATCATAAACATACAACGTGACAAGGTTACTACTGCAGTTACACTGTTGGAGGGTACTGACATCACATAATCATCTATCAATCGATTAGGAATTTCCATTCATATTATTTCACATAAAAAAGTGGCTTCCTATTATACGTTTAGGATAGAACAGAGACCACTCTGATCCAGTAATCATTATGAATTTAGACATAAAGGAATTTCAGACACCGACCGCGGGAAGGAAATGGTTTAAATCAATCACTACGTAGGAAGTGTGTGGATAAGATAATAATTTGGGTCTGTCGGGAGGCGTTATGGAGTAGTCAGTGCGGTTGAGCTGATCGATGTGTGATGATGGCTCACTGATCAGAGCACCTGCCTAGTAAGCAAAAGACCCGTGTTCGAATACCAGTCCGACACAAATTTCTAACTTCCCTCATTGATTTAAATCAGTGTCCGCACGCACCCAATGCCTGTAATTTCTTTCTGTATCTACTTAACAGTGATCCAGTTAACGCATATGCAATCTGTAATTATTCATCGCATACTATAAAAAAAGCACTCCGTCTTCAGGCCACAAGTGGCCCATCGGGACCATCCGACCGCCGTGTCATCCGCAGTTAAGGATGCAGATAGAAGGGGCGTGTGGTCAGCACACCGCTCTTCCGGTCTTTATGATGGTTTTCCTTGACCGGAGCCGCTACTATTCGGTCAAGTAGCTCCTCAGTTGGCATCACGAGTGCACTCCGAAAAATGACAACAGCACAGGGTGGCTGGATAGTCACCCATCCAAGTGCCGGCCACGCCCGACAGCGCTTAACTTCGGTGATCGCACGGGAACCGGAGTATCCACTGCGGCAAGGCCGTTGCCCATCGAATACTATATTAATGTGTTATTACTTGATCGACCTTCCATAAGTCAGCTGTTGATATGATTTAATCGCACGGTGTCTGGTGGATTAATGTACAACATAAAAAATGGTGGCAAAAATAGGGAATCTATGAAGCGGTGGAATAGGAGTGAAGCTTAAAGAACAGAAACGATTTTCGCGTGTTTGACGTTCTGGAATCGAGGTAAGAGAAGAGGCGACTTGTAACTGCACCTTGTAATCACATTGCGTCGGTCCTACAGTTAAATAGTACGCCTTATTGGTCTGGCAAAAAATACTAAATAAACCTCTGCAAGGTTTATGAAGTTCATACGTGGCTAGAGTGCTGAGCAGAGCTGTTGTTGAATGTCAATAATAAAATATCGACTAGCAATGTTTGTTGTCGGTCGGAGTGTACATTTGGCTTTTTGCGACGTGTGGCTCGCTGGCGCTCTGTGGGCGTATGTGGTTGAGAATCCTGACATTTTGGACACTTTATTGCGTGACCATCGAGTATATGGTTTAGCATATGGCTCGACCAAGTGCTGTAAGCTGGTGTCTGCTGATTCTGTCTTCGACTACCTGGAGTGACTGAACTGTTGTGCGTAATCTATTGTTACATGAACTGACCGGTATTTATTAGGTTACGTGCCGCAGCGAATGTAAATTTCGTTGCATTTTAAGGACTGCTTCAATTTTAAATCAGTTCCGAATGGCAGGTGGGTACTGATTTGTCATAATAGGTTTTGCTAAAAAATGTACGCCTTCATAAGACATTTCACTTCTATTTAAACTATTTGGCATCTTCAAAGAGAAGTATGTTAAACTGATGTCCTTAACATGTTGTTGTTGTGTCCTGTGCCTAATCTACGAGGGGCACTCGTACAGTAAGTAATGCAACCCACATTTTTTCTGAAAGCAAGTTGGTTTTATTCATTGTTACAGTACACCATAGTGTTGCAAATGACTGTCTCGTATACATTAGGAGATTTTACATTTCTTCACTCGGCTAGCCCAGAAACGGGCTGCAGGAAAGGCAGAAAGCACTGGCTCAGTGTTTGAAAGGTGATAACAATGCGAGATGATTTCGAGTCTCTTTGTGACAGAGTTACACTAAGGGCTACGTGACCGGGTGCATGCCGAGACGCAGCCGGCAACAGGAGAGAGTCTCCAGAAGCGACCAAGTTCGTAATGTACGTCATCAGCGGCACAGAATGTCCTGGAAGCAGGCCTAAGGGTCATAGAAATAGCAGCCCATCGACACACAAGAAAGGGTAGGACACAGTAGTAGCCAGTCGACACAGTCTCTGTGTCACACGTCGCCGGAGGTCGGATTAATTGACTACCCTCGGCACCATCCGTTGCTAAAGAGATACGTTTTCAGGGCAGCACATGGGATACTGACGAGGAGTTAGGTGGGGATGTAGTGCCAAAGAGGGCTTTAAATAACGTGTAACAAGTGGGGACACATAGAATTTCTACCCTGATTCCTTAGTCATCCTCGCCGAGTTCCGTACTCTGCATCGCTTACAGCTTGTAGGTAGTAGCTGTCTGAGTTCTACAAGTAGTCCACGAAATTTTCGATTCATCGACCGTTCGCCTAAGGTAGGATCCCTGTGACTGTAGCACTCCCTCTAGGAACAATATTATATCTTACTCATTTCGCTACAAAATCCTCTACAACTGCCTCTAATAACATGGCAGTCAGTCCTTGTCTGAAAATATGTCCTATCATTCTGTCCCTTCTCCTCGTCAGTGTTTTCCACATATTCCTTTCCTCTCCGATTCGGCGCAAAACCTCCTCAGTCCTTGCCTTATCAGCCCACCGAATTTTCAACACTCGCCTGTAGCACCACATCTCAAGTTCATCGATTCTCTTCAGTTTCGGTTTTTCCACAGTCTATGTTTCACAAACATTCAATGCTGTGCTCCAAACGTACATTCTCAGAAAGGCCTTCCTCAAATAAAGGCCTATGTTTGATACTAGTAGACTTCTCTTGGCCAGCAATGCCCTTTTCGCCAGTGCTAGTCTGCTTTTTATGTCCTCCTTGCTCCGTCCGTCATTGACTATTTTGCTGCCTAGGTAGCAGAGTTCCTTAACCTCATCTAATTCGTGACCACCAGTGCTGATGTTCTCATTTCTAATACATCGCTGTTGTCATTTATGCTACTTCTCAATCCATATTTTGTAATCAGTAGGCTGTCCATTCCATTTAGATCATATAATTCTTCTTCACTTTCACTCAGGATAGCAATGTCACCAGCGAATCATATCACTGGCACGCTTTCGCTTTCAATTTTAATTCCACTTCTGAATCTTTCTTTTATTACCATCATTGCTTCTTCGATGTACAGATTGAACGGTAGGAGGCAAAATATTACATCCCTATCTTACAACCTTTTTAATCCGGCAATTTCGTTTTTGGTCGTCCACTCTTATTATTCCCTCCCATTTTAGTAGGTATTGTATATTACCCGTCTCTTCCTATAGCTTACCTCTATCATTCTCCGAATTCGAGCATCTTGCACCTTCTTACATTGTCGTAAGAATTTTCTAGGTTGACAAATCCTATGAACGTGTCTTGATTTTTCTTTAGTCTTGCTTCCATTATCAACCGCAACGTCAGAATTGCCTCCCTGGGGCCTTTAACTTTCCTAAACCAAAACTGATCGTCATCTAACAAATCCTCAATTTTCTTTTCCATTCTTTGATGAATTATTGTTGGAAGCAACTTGGATGCATGAGCAGTTAACGTGATTGTCAGATAATTCTCGCACTTGACAGCTCTTGTTGTCTCCAGAATTGTGTGAATGATGTGTTTCGGAAAGTCAAACAGTATATTGCCAGGCTCATACATCATACGCACCAACATGAATAGTCTTTTTGTTGCCACTTCTCCCAATGGTTTTAGAAATTCTGATGTATGTTATCGATCCCTTCTGCCTTATTTGATCATAAGTCCTCCAAAGGCCTCTTAAATTCTGATTGTAATAGTGGATCCCCTATCTCTTCTATACCGACTCCTCTTTCTTCTTTTATCGTATCAGACAAATCTTCCCCCTCGTAGAGGCCCTCAATGTATTCTTTCCACCTATCCGCTCTCTCTTCTGTATTTAACAATGGAATTGCGGTTGCACTCTTAATGTTACCACCTTCGCTTTTAATTTCCCCGAATGTTGATTTGACTTTCCTTCCTATATTCTGAGTAAGTCCTTCTCACAATCATTTCTTTTTCCATTTCTTGACCGTCTTCATTCAGCAATTTCGTCTTTGCTTCAGTGCACTTTCTGTTTATTCCATTTCTCAGCGACTTTTATTCATGTATTCCTGAATCTCATCGAACATTTTGGTACTTCCTTCTTTCATCGATTAGCTGAAGTATTTCTTCTGTTACCCATGGTTCCTATCCAGTTACCTTCTCTGTACCTATGTTTTTCATTCCAGCTACTGTGATTGCCCTTTTTGAGAGATGTCCAATCCTCTTCAACTATACTACCTACTGGACTATTATTTATTGCTGTATCTACAGCCTTAGAGAACTTCAAACTTATCTCATCATTCCTTGGTACTTCCGTAGCCACTTCTTTGCGTACTGATTCTCCCTGACTAATCTCTTAAACTTCGGCCTGCTCTTCATCACTACTATCTTGTGATCTGAGTCTATATCTGCTCTTGGGTATGTCATACAATCCAGAATCTGATTTAGGAACCTCTATCTGACCATGATGTAATCTAACTGAAATCTTCCCCTATCAACCTGCCTTTTCCTAGTACACCTCCTCCTCTTGTGGTTCTTGAACAGATGCTATTATTACCCGAAAACTACTACAGAACTGAATTAATCTTTCTCATGTCTCAATCCTTGTCCGAATCCCACACTCTCCTCTAACCTTTTTTCTAATCTTTCCCCTACAACTGCATTTCAGTCCCCCATAACTAATAGATTTTCTTCTCCCTTTGCGTATTGTATTACCTTTTCAATATCCTCAATACTTTCTCTACCTCTTCATTTTCAGCTTGCGACGTCGGCATGTATAACTGAAATATCGTTCTCGGTGTTCGTTTGCTGTCGATTCTGATAAGCATAGTCCTAGCACTGTACTGTTCACAGTAACACACCCTCCGCCCTACCTTCCTATTCATAATGAATCCTAAACCTGTAACACCATTTTCTGCCGCTGTTGATATCACCCTATATTCATCTGACCAGAAATACTTCTCTTCTTTCCATTTCACTTTACTGACCACTACTGTATCTAGATTGAGTGTTTGCATTTGACTCTTCAGATTTTCTAGCTTCCCTACCACATTCAAGCATCTAACATTCCACGCCACGGCTCTTAGAAATTTATCTTTTCGTTGATTATTCAATATTTTTCTCATGATCACCTCCCCCTTGGCAGTCCCCTCCCGAAGATCCGAAAGGTGGACTATTCTGGAATCTTTTGCCAATGATAGATCATCATGCCACTTTCAATTAAATGAGACATGTCCTGTGGATACACGTTTTGTGTCTTTAATGCAGTGGTTTCCATTGCCCTCTGCACTCTCATGCTCTTTGATCATTGCTGATTCTTCCGTCTTCAGGGGCAGTTTCCCACCCCAAGAGGAAGAGAGTGCCCTGAACCTCTGTCCGATCCCCTCCCTCTTTGACTGGGCCATTGTCAGAATGAGGATGACTTCTTACACCGAAAGCTTCGACCACCAATGCCGATTATTAATCGGTGGCAGTGTCAGAAGCGTTCTGTCGCCAATGCTGATTATTGAACAAAATGTAAGCGATGTCTCGTTTAGAACCCGGACCCAAAGACGGTTTGTTTATGAAACAATGATGTTACCCTACACCACTGGGTTAACGTCGCAATACAGGATTAAATCGAAAGAAGATGATGCCAAGCAAGATGTTAGTACTGTGGCAAGCATCTTCCCCCTATGTATTAATAAAAATCAAAGACACTATATAACAAGTATTATTCAAGATTGACTTGATCACACGCTTCGTTAAGACAGATCACTTAATAAAAGACAAACGGCGGTCAGAGACTACTCAGTCACGTTTCTAATGTATCTGCAAAATTATTTAGTGGTATGTCATATACTTTATTAGATGCAAATTCATAGATATTTAGATCCGAGAGAAACTAAATTCTCTTTAAAACGGCGCCCAGTAAAACATCAGCATCAGACATGACGTTTCAGTTGATGATTGCTGATGCTGCACAAAATAGGAAGGGGTAGAAATTAGATTTTTTTTATTAAAACTCGCACACTTTGCCTCAGGGAAATTCAAATAATGCCAGAGGCAGAGGTGGAAGCAGGACCTGCCAGGGTAGCCGAGAGCGCTAACGCGCTCCTTCGTGGACTCGGGTGAGCGCCCTGGCCCCGGATCGAATCCGACCGGCGGATTAACGTCGAAGGCCGGTATGCCGGCCCGCGTGGATGTGGTTTTTAAGCGATTTGCCACATCCTCCTATGCGAATACCGGGCTGGTCCCCACGTCCCTCCTCCGTTACACGACTCGCAGACATTTGAAACACATTCACACTATTTCACGCTTTACACTAGACGCTGACAGCTGGGGAACACTAATTCCGTCCCGGGGGGTATGGGGTGGTGGCAGGAAGGGCATCCAGCTACCCCTTAACATTACCCATGCCAATTCCGTACTTAATCCTGTCGATCCTGCGCCCAATGCGGGATAAAGGCAGTAGCGAAAGAAAGAAAGCAGAGGTGGAAGCAGGAAGCGAGCCGTTATGTCCGGAGTGGACCAGGTCGACGAAGGTGTCTGTCGAGTAAGGAATAATCATTCAGTAGGAAACAGGATGGGAAACCAATTGAAGCGAGACAAGCATATTCTTTACCTCGTAAGGCATGTTGCAAGAAACTATATCTGTGTCATAACAATACACAGCGAGGGACTGGCACAAGCAGTTAAAAGCCTGTTAAGTGCTTATAGCAGAATAAGGAAGACACATTCCATCATTACGAACCGATTTTTGCTTCATACTCTCACATTAGCCCCTTTTAAACACTCCAGCTCTCCAGTCTTGTCATGAGTTAATCATTGGGATCGATGGCATTTATTCCATGACTACGCCATCGCACTGAATCTATGTCCTAAATGCTCCAGGACAGTCTATTAAATAGCCGAAGATATACTCAGGATGTTGGTCTTCACATAATGAGCTTCATTCTGCTCGAAAACAATACGTCACGGAGTGCTGCCAAACTGGGCTTCAACGCGGAAGCCACGTTCGTGTTCAACACTCAAGTCCCTTGAGTGCTCAAATCTACCAGGAGCAGGGAGGAGATAAACCGACCATTCGACTATCAGTACAAAGTTCATCGCGGACGGGTCATTAAGGACCACCGTAGAATTCGGAGTGGACCGAGAACACTCCACAGCCGGAGCGAGAACCATTTCATTTCGTGCTGGGCAGCTGCAGTCCTGCTCGCCAGCAGCCGCTAGGGCCGCTGACATCACGTCCTGGGCGCGCACACTCCGAGCGTATTCGACGGACATCAGCTAGAATCCAACACGCAGTCGAATTAGCAACAACTGAGGCCGCTGCAGAGGAACGACGACTTGTAAACATTGTAAATTAATGACTGAATTCGAATAATATTCTACTGGCGTCGATGACGCTTCACAGGTTCCCAACTCACGAAAAGGTGTGTCCGCTCCGTCGTCTGTGCTTCTCTGCCACTAACTCTATTCGCAGGACACGTTGCAGGCAGTTTCTTCTGATTATATCTCGAAAATTATATCGTTATACGACTTATAGTTCAGGAGATAAGACATCATTAACATTGAGATGCATGGAAGATATCATTTTGCTTAGAACTGTACTTGTCCAGTGTTTCGTACTCACAACACTTACTCCAACATACACTGAGCAAAATTTGAGCCTTTTCTAATGTCAACTCTTTATTACATTAACTCTTTTTTAATCAGGCGTTTGAAGCTGTTTCACACATGGGAGTCCGTTTCCTTAACGAATAGGGGTTTACCGGTCATATAGTATTGCTGCAAAGCCTTGAGTATTTAATATAAAATATGGATGTATGGTTGTCGGTCCAAAGTTGTGAAGCAGTTGTACGGAAACCAGATATATGTTTAAGGACAGCCACCTTGACAAGACTGGCTGGGATCTAAACCTTGAACCATTCTATTCTAGTAAGGGAAGCCACTAGTTTTTGTCAACTTCTGTAGTTATTTCCATGTTCTGTTTACATATTGGTTTTTTCTGTTAAGCTATTTTATTAAAAGCTTTTGTTTTTGTACAGATTTTCGAGTTGTTGAGTTCCTTTCGCACTCTCGAGAGATTCGAGAAATTATTTGTGAGCCTTGTTTCCTTTTAATGTTTTAAAGTATGGTTACTGGAGCTGAAATGATAGGTTATCATGTTGCGTTGTTATTCGAATAAATGTCCACATTTGCAACTGGTAACTCAATCAAAAGGTCGTAGTCGTCTTCTGTTTTGCACTGTTTTGCCAGAATAACAGCGCTCGGATGTTGTGTAACCTTATTAATTAAATTAGCTTCAGTGGCCATATTGACTTTATGTTCTCAGCAGCATAGTGATGTGAAGGCTCTGGCGTATTAACATAAAAGAGAAATTATTCATGACTTAAAAAGAAAGAAGACAGGATCGAAAGGAAATTTTCGCTATTTAGTTGAGCAGGTATGCCAAAATAATCACATGTCTGTTGTACAACAGATTACCGAGCTAAGCGAGTTACGTTCCACCGCTGTCAGAGTGTGTACTGCCTTTGAGGAAATTTTGGAGGTTACTCAATGTGAAGGGGGACGCAGTCCCAATTTATTCATTATACTGGTAGGATGGGCGTGCACGAAGACCAGGAAAAATGTATAGAAGCTTACAGTAAATCTCTTGATGAATGCTTTAAGGCTTTTAATAGGACATTAAGTCAATCAGTTAATGATACCAGTCAGAATGATCGAAGTAAAGGTAGAGAGTGACTTATCTCTGGAAATCTGACTGCAAAAATTCAGAATCTCTTACAGGTATTTTTGAGTGACTATATGGAGTTTTCTTTGAATTCTCTGCACCAGGCAGTTAAGTTTTCGTGTTTTATTGTTGTATATCACGACAGAGTTATGGTTGATAGGTAAAAGTAAGGCTTTGTTTCTTTGAAGATGTACTACAGGACACACAGGGATATGCACTCAAGCGCCAGACAAAGTGGCATAGGCATGCTTATTCATATACAGACATAAGTAAAAGGGCACAATACAACGCAGTTGTTAAATCGGTTAGTGCTGTTACAATGGTGGGTTATCAAGATTTTAGTGAGTTTGCACTGGTGTTACAGTCGGTGCACGAGCGATAGGATACAGCATCTGCGAGGTGGCAATGAAGTGGGGATTTTCCGTTATGGCCATTTCAAAAGTGTACCATTAATATGAATCCGGTAAAACATCAAATCTCCGACACCGCTGCGGCCGGAATAAGATCCTGCAAGAACGGGACCAACGACGACAGAAGAGAATCGTTCAACGTGACAGAATGTCAACCTTTCCGCTGCAGATTTCAGTGCTGGGCCATTAAGAAGTGTCAGCGTGCGAACCATTCAATGAAACATCATCGATCTGGGCTTTCGGAGCCGAAAGCTCATTCGTGTATCCTTGATGACTGCACGACACAAAGCTATACCCCTCGCCTCGGCCCGTCAACACTAACATTGGACTGTTCTGACTGGAAACATGTTGCCCGGTCGGACGAGTCTTGTTTCAAATTGTTTCGAGGGGATGGACGTGTACAGGTATAGAGACAACCTCATGACTCCATGGACCCTGCATGTCAGCAGGGAATTGTTCAAGCTGGTGGAGGCTCTGTAATGGTGTGGGGCGTGTGCTGTTGGAGTGATATGTGACCCCTGGTACGTTTAGACACATGTTTGACTTGTACTTTAGTTCGTCCAGTCTTATTGTATTGTTCGTCTGTATTGGACCCTTACCAGTTGGGTCCGATTCAAGAGATTGATAAGGTCCAAAGAAGGGCGGCTAGATTCGTGACTGGTACATTTAGCCATCGCGAGTGGGTTGCAAATCTCATAGAAAATTGGAAGTGGGACACACTTGCAGACAGACGATGCACCCATCGGAAGAGGCTGCTTACTAAATTCCAAAATCCGATCTTCACCTAGGATGTAGAGCATATATTATTACCACCAACTTTCAAATCGCGTAATGATCACCATTCAAAGATAAGGGAAGCTAGAGCTCGTACTGAGGCATTCAGACAGTCGTTTTCCCTTGCGCGATCCGCGAGTGGAACGGAGGGGGAGATATATGACTGGCGCGTATAGTGCCCTCCGTCACACACCGCTTGGTGGCTAGAGCTGTATATATGTAGATATGTAGATGTAGGAATCTGTGTCCTACATACTGGTTACTACAGTTCTAGGTTTATCGTACGTAAATGTTGCCATGAATGAATATCGGGGATTTAACGCTTTATAACATTCATTACATTAAACTTACAGCGCTAAATGGTATGTCAAATGAAAGAGCAACTCAAAGCAGTTGTGTTTGGCACCAATGCGCATGCGCAGCGCGCAATGTTTCTGCCGCCATCCGCTAGACAGCGGTAGTAGTGAAGATGGCGACTAGTGAACAGAAAGCGTTTTGTGTTTTGCAGTCTGCAAAGACCGAATCTGTAGTTGCTGTGCAACGTGCGCTCTCGCTGAAGTTCGATTGTGATCCTCCAAGTGATAACAACATTCGTTGATCGTATCATCAATTCTAAGATATCGGCTGTCTTTTTAAAGGGAAGAGCACAGGATGACCAAGAGTTAGTGAAGAGATTGTTCTGCGAGTGAGAGAGTCATTCACTCGTAGCCCAAAGATATCAGTCTGGAAAACTAGTCGTCAATTATAAGTTCTCCTGTCGACTGTTTGGAAAGTTTTAAGAAAACACATACAACTACGTCCTTAGTGTTTACAATTATCACAGGCTCTAAAGCCGGCAGACCATGGATTACGCGCCAACTTTGCAAACAAAATTTGGATTCATAACGGTGACGATTTTTCTGGGTCAGGTTGTCTTCAATGATGAATTGACCTTCCACCGTAGTGGACATGTTAAAACTCACATTGTGCGCATCTGGGCTTCAGAAAATCTTTATGGGGTGGTAAAAACGCAACGAAATTACCCTAATGTGACTTTTTGTGCTGTATCCTGCCTTTTTTTCTGGTGAACCTACTGTAACTGGCACTTCTTACGTTCATAGTCTAGAGCAATGGCTCTTCCCTCAGCTGGAAGCAGAAGAGCCAGAGGACTTCATTTTCCAGTAAGATGGTGCGCCACCTCACCGGCATAGCGAAGTACACGACTGGTTGAACTTCACTGTACCCAAGCGCTGGATAGGCCGCAAGGGGCCCAATGACTGATTGCTTTGCATAGCCTCCTTGTTCACCTGACCTAACGACATGCTATTGTTGCCTTTGAGGCTTCATCAAGGAACGTGTGTACGTGCCTCCGCTACCAGCGGACCTCCATGAATTAAGAAACCGGATTGAACCAGCTCTTGGTACAATCAGTGAAGGCGCACTTATCAACATTTGGGAAGAACTCGACTATAGACTTGATGTGTGCCATGTGACAAACGGTGCTCGCATTTGATTTGACATATCATTTACAACAGTAAGTTTAATATAATAAACATTAAAAGCGTTAAAACCCAGATATTAGTTTATAAACAGCCTGTATTTTTAACAATTTCCTTTGTTGAAGGACTGCATCGCTTCAGGATTCTACCAGTCTAGAATTCGCCTTACCCTTAACTTGCGTAATCTGATCGTTCCATTTGAGATCATTTCGAATAGTCACATCCAGATGCTTGACGGATGTTACCGCTTCCAATGACTGTGCCTTTATTTTGTACTCGTACATTAATAAGGATTTTCGCTTTGTTATACACATTACGTTACACTTACTAATATTGAGAAATAACTGCCAGTCATTACGCCACACATTTATTTTCTGCAAATCCTCATTGATTTGTTCACAACTTTCGTGTGATACTACTTTGCTGGAGACTACAGCATTATCGGCAAACAGTCTAATGCCGCTGTCAATACAATCAACCAGATCGTTTATGTAAATCGTAAAAAGCAGCGGACCTATTACGCTGCCCTGGGGCACACCTGATGTTACCCTTGTTTCTCTTGAAGTCTCCCCAATCAGGACGACATACTGCTCTCTGTCTGTCAAAAAACTTTCTATCCAACCGCATATGTCAGCGGATAGATTATACAACAGTCGCTGATTGACAGCCTTGTTAAAAACGTTTAGAATGATCTGTTCAGGCGTACTAACAATTTTTGCAGTTGTCACACCCACATCAGTGTCATGAACTGGTAATTTTTCAGGTTAACGGTTTGTTTCCAGTGGGGAGGAACCTAATTAAAAAAAAAAACACCTGCAAGTACTGAGCTACCCGTGCATCTGCTTCCTGTGTGTAGTGCGCCCCTGATCTATCGGGGGCGTCCTACAACCATCCACCTCATAACGTTGGTCAAGAAATCTACAATCATTTTCGTCACAGAGTCGACGTAGCCTCTGGTTATATTTTCCTTTCGACTCCATACCAGAGGACCCCCGTCCATCCTGGGTACGATGCTGAAAATTGTCATCTCCTGGAGAGGTGGAGTCCGCTTTCTCCAATTTAGCCAGCCGTCGAAATAACCCAAGGATTTCCTCGGAACAACGACGACTAGCTTCGTCGGTGCCAACTGTGCAACAATCTGCAGCTGGATGCATCCCCCACGCTCGATAGCCGCCGGAAGAGTCTCTTCCTCATGCCGACAAGCACACGAGTGAACACCCTAGCCGCTATGTTCCTGAGGGGCTCCGTGACCGGCCTAAAATTGGAAATCCCAATAACTAACAAACCCCTATCCCCAGATGCCTGTCCGGGCCTTGGTGAAGGAGCGGCCACTACCCTGGCAGAAGGTGCATTCTGATGTGGCTTCGCCTCCCTCCCCCCACCCCCATCAGCATCAGGTAGCACACTGGATCTATTAGCAAAGTGCGTGGGATTTGGCAGGAGCCTGAGTCCCCTTGTCGCCTTGAAGCTCGAGACCTCGACACAGTCCGCCACGGACTGTCGCTAAACCAAACCATACAAACCAAACTAATTTCAATCATGCCTCGCAGCCACCTGTGGAGCTTAAATGTCCAAACTCAAACCGCTTAGATGTTATGACGATTTAATTCACTAATTGTCACCCTGTATGAAGATATTAAGGGAACTGGTTGATAATGCGTTACAACAAGGAGAAGTTAAGCTTTCGAAATCTCCTCACGCTACATCTGCATCGATTCCGAAGTCTAATGGCGAGTATCGGCCGGCGGTGGACCACCAGTAATTGAAAGGAAAGATAGTGTTAAGGTCTGTCCTGCTGTCCGATTTGTCCTCCTGACTCTAAGTGCATTGTCAGATAGAATTGGAGTAAGGTTCCGGGCCTGTTACAGCATTTGTACAAGATTAGAATATTTTTTATTCAACCCCCTTCTCTTTGGACTGGCCACATATACGGCTGTTCTCTTTCAGTTTATGGACAGTATGTTTTCTGACATTAAGTTTCTGTGCATCATTATCTTGACGACTAGAAGGTCGATTCAAAAACACATACAATATGACTGGGAGATTTGTGGGTGGTTAATGACGGCAGTTCAGCAGTTAACGCATAGAAGTTGTTTCTGCCTGTTTACCCATTATGTTTTTAGGTCGTACCTGAGAGGTATTCTAAATTGATCTGGTAAGATTCGAAGCCGTTAGTCAATTTTGTACATCACGAAATGTTAAGCAAGTCGCCAAATTCGTGATTCGGCTAATTCTTTTTAGAAATTTCATTGGCGGCTTTGCTACTATTAACGAATCACATAAGAAAGGTTGCAAGTTTTTTGGGGGCGGCGTCTAATGCGGTACATTTACGTGGATACCTTTGCGTAATGGCTAGTTTGATACATTTTATGAATGAGTGATTGTTGAGCCGAAATTATGAAGAATTTGTACTAAAATTGGGTGGATGTTTAAGAGCAACGGACTTGACCAAGCTCATATGCTGTCTAAACCTGAAGCCACTGAATTCTTTTAAGGGAAGCTATCTGTATTTTGCCAGATTATGTAATTATTTTCATGTTCAATTTATATATTACTTTTATTTCTAGTAAGCTTTCTTTCTTTAGGAATTCGGGTTTTCGCAAAGGCTTTCAAGTTGTTAAGCACCTGTTCCACTCTCCAAAGATTTGAGTGTATTATATGTGTGATTCGTTCTATTCTAGTGGCTTAAGGTATAATTATTGGAGCTGAAATTACATGTTTAACAACTTGTATTTTGCTTGAATGAATGTGCAGGATTTGTAACTGGCTGTCTCGGTCAATCGTCCTACTCGTTTTTGCTTCCGCCCTGTTTAGCGACACTTCATGTTATTACAGTCTTTGACTTCGTAACGATGATCTGATTGAATACCATATTGTGACAAACCTTAGAACTACATTTGTTATTGTTCTTGTAGGACGGCAGTTTAGGCCACCATGACTGAGATAGATACATAAATATGTCTACTATATTTGAAATGGAAAAGAAAGAATGAAAGAACACTAATAGTAGACAGAAAGAGAGACATTCATAGATATAGGTACGAGTACCATCGGACGAGAGTGCAAGAGATATCAGATCGTTTAAGTGTGCTCGGTGATGCAATACAGAATCCAATTTCCGGCGTGGACTGTGAGGCCGACGCTATGAAGGACGAAAACTACGTTGATATCATGAGGAAGGCAATTCTGAATCCAATAAGAAATACTGCAAATACTGCGAAGACTCGACGATCCGTCCTGACTGTTGTCGTAAGTCTATCGGATGATCGAAAATCCGGGTAATGAATGATGACGGAAACAGATTTATGTATTATTAACTCTAGAAAGATAACCTACGTCGGCAGCATATGGTTATCTTTTGATTACGTTGCCATGCGGATATCTTTCTAGGATTAGTACATAATGTTAGGTACTTATTTAAAACAACAAAAACAAATTAAGCTTATTAAAGTCAACACAAATCAATGTTTATTAAGAGACTAGAGACATATTTTCGTAGGTACGTACATATTTTCTTAAAATACTAAAGTACTAGAACCTTAATCATGAAATGCTTAACAAAAGTCATATGGGACAGTTGCTGTAGTTCAATTAATGAAATATTTGCTATCACACTGTTTGTTTTTCGAACGATTTGGAAAGTATTTTCAGAGCTTGAAATGCTTCCTCATGACGTGGTCTGCATCATTTTTTGCATTTACGTTTTCTTCTGTTTCAACTTTTTACACTTCTTCCTATTCGTTTGCCAGCAATTTCTTTTAATGTCGCCATCCAACATGATCCGGAAACCTTTATCACTACTGCGACATGTGAACCACTCTTCCATATCATCGGCTTTACAATTCTGGTGTATTATTACGTTTGTCAACAGCTGATTTATATCCTCAAAAACAGAATCACCCGTACCGGTTATTGAATTTTCGTGTTCCTATTTTAATACTCTCTTCCAAGCTTTCTTTAAAGTCTTTCTTTCAATCAAATCCCAAGACTTTACAAACGTGTAAAACTCTCCTTCAGATTTATTTGCTTCAGAAATGACAAAAGGACTTCTAAATTATCTTCGTCAATAGATGTTTTCACTGATAAGTCGTTTTAAAGTTTCCGTACCACTTTGATCTATTGTTTGTAGAAAGGAAACACATTAGGAGGAAAAATGGTATTGGAAACATTGGATTTTCTGTCTCCAACAGTTCAGTAGTTGGCGCACTACCCAGTAAGAGTACGACATTCCCTGTTTACCAACTTCGTTTTGAATGGTTTTTTTTATTTCAGGGATGAAAGTGTTGTCATGCCAGGCAAAGAATATTTCGGTGGTCATTCATGTGGTTTTTAGGATTTTATAAAGTGAGGGACTATGAGAGTTTTTAAGCATCTGAGGTTTTCCACTGAGGAGCAACGGCATTTTATGGATCTCAGTAGCGTTTATGGAATCTGATATTGTTACTCGCCCTTCGCTAGTTTTACATCATGGAGCTGCACCCTGTCGCCCAGAAGCTAAGGATTTTAACGCTAATGGTTTCCGATTTAATCCGGTTTCATCACCGTTGTAAACAATGTGCACATCGTAGTCATTTTCGTCCAATTCTTTTTTTAAACCACCTTTGAAAGAATTTGCTGCATGGGCATCAGCTGACATTTTTTCACCTTGTACTTCCGATTCGCGAGATCCATGACGAGATATCAGTGTGTACATCCATCCGTTATTTTGCAACTATTCTTTATTTGACTATTACGTATTTTCACAGAACAAAGGATCAGATATAGAGTGCCCAGTTAATGGTTTTTGTAAGGACCAACAATGTAAGGCATCTTCCAAAAGTTCTTTTATCGTAGAAGTACCTACACCATGGTTGTCGGCTAACTTAAGACCAGTATCTTTTTGTTAATGAATCTACAATGTTTATTTCATCTTTGAGCGATAGCGCCTTTCTCTTACGCTTGGACCTTCCTAAGCGTAGACACGACACGGCGCAGCGGTGTAGTGGCTGGCAACTGTCTTCATTCAAACAATAATGAAGCGCTCGCTGTCTAACTCAAACAATAACGCAACGGGCGGGGTTAGTCCAGCACGATATGTCCGTACACGAACGGACTGGACTACAGGGATACTTTCTCCCAGTTCACAATCCGGATAATCGCAAACCCGTTATGAGGTCCAGATAATCGAGTGTCCGCTGTAGGTTGTCTTCATGAGACGCAGACCCGATTCGCCAGCTGCAGTTGCGACAGCAGCGGCTGACGCATACACAAGCTTCGAGCCATCTGATTAGAGCAATTTCCAAGAGAAACAAAAGTGATCTCGATTTTGCGAGCAGTTTCAGTATCATACAAACTGTCAGTCTTCAGTATCTGCGGCTGACAAGCGGGTCTTCATCCCAAGGGAATTGTAGGACAAGCAAACAACCTGGCTGAAGGCATTTCAGTCACTGCTGATTCGTATAATGAAATGAAATGAATTTTTGATTCTCGCTTTGGAAACTTTATTCTTTAAGCTCATCATGACTGAGGCTATGAAACAGATGGCACGTACTTCAGCAGACATTTTGAATGGTACATTATCAGTGCAGCAGTAGTGCAGCAGCAGTGCGGTAGGGAGTCGCATATTTAGCTTTCATATTAGTTTTGTAGTTTGATTCTTAATTTATTTCCGAGTGTTTGAGCACTTGCATATTTAATTATATAAAATATTTGAGTATTCTCGTATTTGAGAGGAGTTATATTGCTTATTGATAGCTGTAACGTATAAATTCGCGGGTCGTTTGTCAGTTGTTTGTTTTGGACAGCCAGTGCTCTCTGTTTATTTCGTAGAGTCAGTTAGCAGCAGACAGAGGCCAGTGCAGTTTCATCTGTGCTTGCAGACTGACCTGTGCGAGCACCAGTAGCAGAAAACAGTCGTATATTCAGGTTTTCGTATTAGTTCGGCAGGTTTAATTCAAATTAATTTGTGTTTGTGGGCAGCGTGGTGAAATTTTTTGCGTAATTCTTTGCGTGATTTCGAATTAGAGAGGGGTAGCATCAAATTTTAATAACGGTAGAGTGTAACATCGAGTAGGCGGTTGTCATTTGTACTAAGACAGGGGTAGGATCGCATTGTAATATCTGTATAATTGCGTAGTCGTTGTCATTTGATTGCTTGGTTCGTAAGTAATTGTTCATATATCGCAGCTCAATCTGGCGCTGGTGACGCAACTGTGCAGTCGCATATTGCTGTTTTATTTGTCACAACTCTATACGTCCAGATATTAGCAATAGGGTGGTTAGGGTGGGTGCGTGCTGTGTGCGGGCGCAGGAGGAACTGGCCGCGGTTCGCGAGCAGCTGAGCGTGCTGTTGGCCAGGGTCAGCCGCCTTCAGGCTGCTGCCTCGAGGTGCAGCGACGGCGTAGGATCTGGTGCGTGGATTGAGACACCCCCGGTGTGCCTTGCTGCGTCCGCTGACTCGGCCGCCTTCTAGTGTACCCGGCGCGTTGGGGCCGCCCTCACCTCAGGGTAAGTGGCGGACTGCAACGCGTTCGCGTCGCTCGAAGCGGAGGGTCAACGTGAACGTGGAGGCTGGCCGGCTGGCCTCGCCCGTTCATCCTGGCAGTGGGCAGGTGGCCGCTCCTTCAGCGGGGACCGAGCAGGCACAAGGGGGCAAAGGCTTGCTGGTTATTGGGAGCTCAAACGTTAGGCGGGTGATGGAGCCTCTTAGGGGAATAGCGCACAGGGCTGGAAAGAATTCCAACGTGCACTCTATTTGTCTGCCTGGGGCCCTCATTCAAGACGTGGAGGCGGCCTTGCCTGCGGCTATCGAGCGCACGGGGTGCAGTCGTCTGCAAGTAGTTGCTCACGTCGGCACTAATGATGCCTGTCGCTTGGGTTCTGAGGCGGTCCTCAGTTCGTAAAGGCAGCTGTCGGATTTGGTGAAGACTGCAGGGTGCAAGCAGAGCTCCCTATTTGCAGCATTGTTACCAGAGTGGATCTGGATTCTTTGGTTTGAAGCCGAGTGGAGGGTCTCAACCAGAGGCTTCGTTGACTCTGTGATGGTCTTGGCTGCAGATTTATAGACTTGCGCTATTGGGTGGGGAATTCTAGGACGCCCCTAGATAGGTTAGGGGTGCACTACACAAAGGAAGCGGCTACTCAGGTAGCAGAGTACTTGTGGCGTGCACATGGGAGTTTTTTAGGCTAGGCAGCAGTGCGAGGTGTCGTGATGAACACTCACCAGTCGACGTGCAGGCAGGGAAATTAGGACGCGCTCAGTGTAAAGACACTTCAGCTATCAAGATACTAGCAAAAAAAAATTCAGAGTGTTTGGAATAAAGTTACTGAATTTGCTGCCCTTCAGGAAGCGTGTGGCGGGCAAATTATTCTCGGGACTGAGACCTGGCTGAACGCTGAGATAGGAAATTCTGAAATATTTAGTGAGGGTTGGAACGTGTATGGGAAAGACAGATTAGACACCATAGGAGGTGGTGTCTTCATTGCAGTTGACAAAAATATTGTGTCTACTGAGGTCGAAGTAGAGTGTGCTTGTGAAGTTACCTGGACACGTTTAACAGGGCTAGGAGAAGTAAAGTTAATTGTTGGGTGTTATTACCGGTCACCAGGTTCTACCGTGACAGTTCTAGAATCATTCAAAGGGAGTCAACACTCTGTATCACAGAAGTACCCGGATCATGCTATATTAGTCGGAGGCGGCTTCAACCTAGCTAGTATAGACCGGGATGTCTATGGATTCATTACAAGTAGAACAGACAAGCCGTCGTGTGAATTACTTTTAAACACATTATCCGAAAACTGTCTTGAGCAGCTAAATCTACAGCCAACACGTAATGGAAATATTTTAGATCTGGTATCCACGAACAGACCAGACCTCATCAACGGTGTCAGTGCTGAGACAGGGATTAGTGATCATGATGTTGTCATTACGACTATGGTTGCGAAAGTTAAGAAGTCGGTCAAGAAGGCTAGGAGTGTATTCTTACTAGAAAGAGCAGATAAGCAGTGGTTAGCGTCCCAGTTAGTAAGTGAATCGACTTCATTTACTTCCGGTACGATGGTCGTAGAATAATTATAGGCATATTTAAACACATTGTAAATCACGCATTGGAGAAGAATGTGCCGAAAAAGTGAGTTACGGACAGAAAAAATCCACCGTGGTTTAATAGCGCAATTCGGAGACTGCTCAGGAAGCAAAGATAGTTGCACTCGCGGTACAAGAAAGATCGGGAGAATGAGGACAACACAAGTTAGTAGAGATTCGTGCTGCTGTAAAAAGAGCGATGCGCGAAGCATAAAACCACTACCAACGTCATACCTTAGCAAAAGATCTTGCTGAAAACCCAAGGAAATTCTAGTCTTACGTAAAATCGGTAAGCGGGACGAAGGCATCCATCCAGTCACTCACTGATCAGTCTGGCCTGGCAACGGAAGACAGCAAAACGAAAGTTGAAGTTTTAAATTTAGCATCTGAGAAATCTTTCACGCGGGAGGATCGTACAAACGTACCGCCGTTCGATGGTTGGTTGGTTGTTTCGGGGAAGAGACCAAACTCCTAGGTCATCGGTCTCATCGGATTAGGGAAAGATGGGGAAGGAAGTCGGCCGTGCCCTTTCAAAGGAACCATCGCGGCATTTGCCTGGAGCCATTTAGGGAAATCACGGAAAACCTAAATCAGGATGGCCGGACGCGGGATTGAACCGTCGTCCTCCCGAATGCGAGTCGAGTGTGCTAACCACTGCACCACCTCGCTCGGTACGCCGCTAGAGTCTCGTACAGATTCCCGTATGGAGGACATAGTGTTAGACATCCCTGGGGCTGTCAAGCAGCTGAATGGGTTGAAAATAAATAAATCGCCAGGTCCTGATGGGATTGCAATTCGGTTTTACAGAGAGTACTCTACTGCATTGGCTCCATACTTAGCTTGCATTTATCGCGAATCTCTTGGCCAACGTAATGTCCCGAAAGACTGGAAAAAAGCGCAGATGACGCCTGTATATAAGAAGGGTAGAAGGAAAGATTCTCTAAATTACAGACCAATATCCCTAATATCGGTTTGTTGCAGGATTATCGAACATATTCTCAGTTCGAATATAATGAATTTCCTTGAGACAGAGAAGTTGCTGTCCATGCAACAGCACGGCTTTAGAAAGCATCGCTCCTGCGAAACGTAACTCGCCCTTTTTTCACGTGATATCTTGCGAACCATGGATGATGGGTATCAGACAGATGCCACATTCCTTGACTTCCGGAAAGCGTTCGACTCGGTGCCCCACTGAAGACTCCTAACAAGGTACGAGCATAAGGGATTGGTTCCCAAATACGTGAGTTGCTCGAAGACTTCTTAAGTAATAGAACGCAGTACGTTACCTCGATGGTGAGTGTTGATCGGAGGTGAGGGTATCGACTTGTGCCATAGGGTGGTGGGGTTTCGGGGGGGGGGGGGGGGCGGCTTATGGGCCCTCAACATCGAGGTCATCAGCGCGTGGGCTTTCTTTCGGGTTCCGCTGGATAGGTCAGGAGTCTACTACACACAGCAGGTGTAGGGGTTGTGTGGCGTGGACTGGGCGATTTTTTTAGGTTAGATGGCCTCGGGCAAGTACAGAAAGGGCAACAGCCTCAAAGGGTCAGGGGCAAAGTAAGGACATGCGGGGACCAAGCAGCAATCGGTATTGTAATTGTAAACTGTCGAAGCTGCGTTGGTTAAGTACCGGAACTTCAAGTGCTGGTAGAAAGCACCGAAGCTGAAATCGTTATACGTACGGAAAGCTGGCTGAAGCCAGAGATAAATTCTGCCGAAATTTTTGCAAAGCCACAGACGGTGTTTAGAAAGGATAAATTGCATACAACCGGTGGTGGCGTGTTTGTCGCTGTTAGTAGTAGTTTATCCTGTAGTGAAGTACAAGTGGATAGTTCCCGTGAATTGTTATGGGTGGTGGTTACACTCAACAACCGAGCTAGATTAATAATTGGCTCCTTTTACCGACCTCCCGACTCACCAGCATTAGTGGCAGAACAACTGAGAGAAAATCTGAAGGGGACTGATGACCATAGATGTTAAGTTCCATAGTGCTCAGAGCCATTTGAACCAGCCAGAAAATCTGAAATACATTTCACATAAATTTTCCCAGCATGTTCTAGTCTTAGGTGGAGATTTCAATTTACCAGATAAAGAATGGGACACTCAGATGTTTAGGACGGGTGGTAGGGACAGAGCATCGAGTGACGTTATACTGAGTGCACTATCCGAAAATTACCTCGAGCAATTAAACAGAGAACCGACTCGTGGAGATAACATCTTGGACCTACTCATAACAAACAGACCCGAACTTTTCGACTCTGCAAGAGCAGAACAGAGAATCAGTGATCATAATGCCGTTGCAGGATCCCTGAATATGGAAGTAAATAGGAATATAAAAAAATGGAGGAAGGTTTATCTGTTTAGCAAGAAAAGCAGAAGGCAGATTTTAGATTACCTAACAGATCAAAACGAAAATTTGTGTTTCGACATTGACTATGTTGAGTGTTTATGGAAAAAGTTCAAGGCAATTGTAAAATGCGTTTTAGACAGGTACGTGCCTAGTAAGACTGTGAGGGACGGGAAAAACCCACCGTAGTACAACAACGAAGTTAGGAAACTACTGCAAAAGCAAAGAGAGCTTCACTCCAAGTGTAAACGCAGCCAAAACCTGTCAGACAAACAGAAGCTAAACGACGTCACAGTTAGCGTAAGGAGGGCTGTGCGTGAAGCGTTCGATGAATTCGAAAGTAAAATTCTATGCGCCGGAATGACAGAAAATCCCAGGAAGTTCTGGTCTCACGTTAAATCAGTAAGTGGCTCGAAACAGCATATCCAGACACTCCGGGATGATGGTGGCACTGAAAGAGGATGACACGCGTAAAGCTGAAACACTAAACACCTTTTTCCAAAGCTATTTCACAGAGGAAGACCGCACTGCAGTTCCTTCTCTAAATCCTCTCACAAACGAAAAAATAGCTGACATCTAATTAAGTGTAAAAGGAATAGAAAAGCAACTGAAATCACTCAGCAGAGGAAAGTCCACTGGACCTGACGGGATACCAGTTTGATTCTACACAGAGTACGCGAAAGAACTGGCCCCCCTTCTAATAGCCGTGTACCGCAAGTCTCTAGAAGAACGGAAGGTTCCAAATGATTGGTAAAGAGCACAGGTAGTCCCAGTCTTCAAGAAGGGTCGTCGAGCAGATGCGCAAAGCTATAGACCCATATCTCTTACATAGATCTGCTGCAGAATTTTAAAACATGTTTTTTGCTCGCGTATCATTTCATTCCTCGAAACCCAGAATCTACTCTGTAGGAATCAACATTGATTCCGGAAACAGCGATCGTGAGAGACCCAACTCGCTTTATTTGTTCATGAGACCCAGAAAATAATAGATACAGGCTCCCAGGTAGATGCCATTTTCCTTGACTTCCGGAAGGTGTGCGATAGAGTTCCGCACTGTCGCCTGATAAACAAAGGAAGAGCCTACGGAATATCAGACCAGCTGTGTGGCTGGATTGAAGAGTTTTTAGCAAAAAGAACACAGCGTGTTGTACTCAATGGAGAGACGTCTACAGATGTTAAAGTAACCTCTGGCATGCCACAGGGGAGTATTATGGGACCATTGCTTTTCACAATATATATAAATGACCTAGCAGATAGTGTCGGAAGTTCCATGCGGCCTTTCGCGGATGATGCTTTAGTATACAGAGAAGTTACAGCATTAGAAAATTGCAGCGAAATCAGGAAGATCTGCAGCGGATAGGCACTTGGTGCAGGGAGTGGCAACTGACCCTTAACATAGACAAATGTAATGTATTGCGAATACATAGAAAGAAGGACCCTTTATTGTATGATTATATGATAGCGGAACAAACACTGGTAGCAGTTACTTCTGTAAAATATCTGGGAGTATGACTGCGGAACGATTTGAAGTGGAATGATCATATAAAATTAATTGTTGGTAAGGCAGGTGCCAGGTTGAGATTCATTGTGAGACTCTTTAGGAAATGTAGTCCATCAACAAAGGAGGTGGCTTACAAAACACTCGTTCGACCTATACTTGAGTATTGCTCATAAGTGTGGGATCCGTACCAGGTTTGTTGACAGAGGAGATAGAGAAGATCCAAGGAAGAGCGGCGCGTTTCGTCACAGGGTTGTTTGTTAATCCTGATAGCGCTACGAAGATGTTTAGCAAACTCAAGTGGCAGACTCTGCAAGAGAGGCGCTCTGCATCGCGGTGTAGCTTGCTGTCCAGGTTTCGAGAGGGAGCGTTTCTGGATAACGTATCGCATATTTTGGTTCCCCCTACTTATACCTCCGGAGGAAATCACGATTGTAAAATTAGAGAGATTCGAGCGCTCGCGAGGCTTTCCGGCATTCGTTCTTCCCGCGAACCATACACGACTGTAACATTAAAGGGAGGTAATGACAGTGGTACGTAAAGTTCCCTCCGCCGCACACCGTTGGGTGTAGATGTAGATCTGGAGTGCCCCAGGGAAGTGTGGTTGTCCGCTGTTGTTTTCTATCTACATAAATGATCTTTTGGATAGGGTAGGTAGCAATGTGCGACTGTTTGCTGATAATGCTGTGGTGTACGGGAAGGTGTCATCGTTGACGGACTGTAGGAGGATACAAGATGACTTGGACAGGATTTGTGATTTGTGTAAAGAATGGGAGCTAACTCTAAATATTCGTAAATGTAAATTAATGCAGATGAATAGGAAAACGAATCCCGTAATGTTTGATTACTCCATTAGTTGTGTAGCGCTTGACACAATCACGTCGATTAAATATTTTGGCGTAGCATTGCAGAGGGATTTGAAGATGGAAAAGCATGTAATGGCAGTTGTGGGGAAGGCGGATAGTGGTCTTCGATTCATTGGTAGAATTTTGGGAATATATGGTTCATCTGTAAAGGAGACTGCTTATAAAACACTAATATGACCTATTCTTGAGTACTGCTCGAGCGTTTGGGATCCCTATCAGGTCGGATTGAAGGAGGACATAGAAGCAAAACAGAGGCGGGCTGCTAGATTTGTTACTGGTAAGTTTGATCATCACGCGAGTGTTACGGAAATGCTTCAGGAACTCGTGTGGGAGTCTCTGGAGGAAAGGAGGCGTTCTTTTCGTGAATCGCTACTAAGGAAATTTAGAGAACCAGCATTTGAGGCTGACTACAGTATAATTTTACTGTCGCCATCTTATATTTCGCGGAAAGACCATAAACATAAGATAAGAGAGATTAGGGCTCGTACAGAGGCACATAGGCAATCATTTTTCCCTCGTTCTGTTTGGGAGTGGAACAGGGAGATAAGATACTAGTTGTGGTACGAGGTACCCTCGGCCACGCAAAGTATGGTGGATTGCGGACTATATATGTAGATGTAGATGTAGATGTAGATGTAGATGTAGATGTAGATGTAGATGTAGATGTAGATGTAGATGTACATAAAACTTCCTGGTAGAGTAAAATTGTGTGCCGGACCGAGACTCGAACTCGAAAGGCAAAGGTCCCGAGTTCGAGTCTCGGTCCGGCACACAGTTTTAATCTGCCAGGAAATTTCATATCAGCGCACACTCCGCTGCAGAGTGAAAATCTCATTCTAGATGAACATATATCGACTGTAACAAACGGGTATCAGTCATGGGAGCTTCGAGGGTAAACGTGGCCAATTGTAGCCGTATGTTGACACCCAAAATTCTTTGTGTGTGTCATTTAAATGTTGATCGACAGTGTATTACTTACGACAGAAGAGGAAAGATCACTGAAATCCACGGACCCAATTGAATGTTTGAAAAATGAAGTTGACAGCGCCTTGAACTCCCACAGAATTAGAGATAATAACATTTCAGACATTCAAATCCACACCTGTAAAACTAAAAGTTAATGCAAAAAGAAGAAATCCCACTAGAAAGACGAAAGGGAACAATTAAAACACTGTTTGTTTTGTGACTCATGCCTCCCGTGGGCACAAGACTGTTCGAAGGTATCGAAAATGGCAGACAGGATCGACAAGTTGACAGCCTGACGTCGATGTTTTTTGTGTGTAAAGTAGATACACAATATCAAGAAAAGCAGCAATAAATATAGCCTGTTTTAGATTCAAGACGTCCCAACACGCATTTATCTGCATTGAAAAACAGCGAGTTTTACAGAACAAAATTGATGTTCAGCTGCCCCTCCTCACGTATCTTCACAGCGCCTCTGTTTAGAACGTGGTCAACAGGACTGAAGAAACGCACACGCTCTTTACTCGACTCTGGAATCTAGTGCAGCTTCATCTGTGCGAAACTAAACACTTTGCTACCTAAGCAGCAAAACAACCAATGACGGACGGAGCGAGGAGGAGAATCGAAAGCAGAACAGCATTAGGAAAAGGGGCATTCCTGGCCAAGAGAAGTCTACTAGTAGCAAACATTGGTCTTAATTTCAGAAAGAAATTTCTGAGAATTTGAGTTTGGAGCACAGAATTGTACGGTAGTGAAACATGAACTGTGGGTAAACGGGAATAGAAGATAATCAAAAAATTTGAGATGTGGTGCTGAAGACAACAGTTGAAAATTACGTTGACTGGTAACGTAAGGAATGAAGAGGTTCTGCGCAGAATCTGAGAAGAAAGCATAATAGGACACCTGTTAAGACAACAGGGAACGACTTCCACGGTACTGAGGTGGCTATAAAGGGAACTATAGAGGAAGAAAAAGACTGGAATACATCCAGCAAATAATTGACGAAGTAGGTTGCAAGTTCTACTATGGGATGAAGAGATTGTCACAGAGAGGAATTCGCAGTGGGCCGCATCGTAGCAGTCAGAAGACTACTGCTCAGTAAATGGGAAGCTGGCGACCGGCGACACACCAGTACGCCTTACTGATTCGGCAGCTCTACTTCCATAGAAATTTGTATAGTTCCTGAGTTGGCAGATGTCTGATAGTATTGTGGGGAATGTTATTGTCAACCAGGTACTTCTCACGAGAGTTTGCATCATTACATAAGCATATGTGTCGTTCTCGACACTTTGAAACGATGGGAATAAAAGATCAACAAGAACGAACGTTACGTCAAACATGCCGTCATTCTGCAACAATTTCTTAACACACTAATGCTCAGTAAAAACAGAGCACCTTGAACGATACGAAATAGGACGTTCATATTCACAGCACTTGTACGACAGTACGTTCTGCAGAAATGATTAGCATTTCAGCCACCCCGGTTCCTGTTGCTCAGTAGGCACAAGGTGTGGCTCGGGCCTGATAACGTGTTCCATGCGTGATAGTATCAATGTGCATAAGGCAAAAGTAGTGTCCTGTGGTACAGTCATCCACGCCGTATTCACTTGTTTCCAAAATGCATCTGTTGTGTTTGGCATTGGGTCACAGCGCTGCACCCGTCGGTTCACCAAATACTACACATATTCGATTGGTAACAGGTCTGGTGATGTGGAGGGCAAAACGCTGACATTCTGTGACACTGAGAAGGCACCTGTTCGTACAGCAACATGTGAGCGTTCAATGTCTTGCTGAAAATGGAGTCTTGGGTGTTGTGCAGAAAGGGTACGGCAGGATGTCATCAACATATGTCACACTGGTCGCAGTGTCCTGGATACGCACCAACTATAATTTGTGGCTCTCCTCGGTATCACCCCACACCATACGGCCCTGAGCTGGCACTGTATGTCTTGTGCGAATGCAGACACTGTGCCTGCGGTGAACCAAAATGCGGCCGTCATTTTCAAACAAACAGAATCTAGATACGTCCGAAAACACTGTCTGATACCATTCCTGGGCCAGTGGCGTGGTTCCCTACACCGTTGCCGTCTAGCATGTTTCTGCACATTCGTCAAAGGTATGCCGAGAAGTGGACGACACGCACGTAACTCATGCCGTAATAAACGGCGACAGACTATCATCCCTGATAGTGTACGATGCGTCACACTTTTACACAGTTGCGCAACATCTGAGGAGGTTGCAGATCCGTCCTGCAATATCGTTCGGATGAGGTGACGATCTTCTCGCGGGGTGGTCTGTCTGGTGCAACCTGACTCATCTCGTCGTGTTGTACGGCCTTCCCTGAACCACTGCCGAAGCACTTCGTCCGATACTAGCAGAAATTTCCGTGATGGAAACATCACATTCTCTCGCGCCAATAATGCGCTCTCTTTCAGATTCACTGATCTGACCGTACGGTTCGCACATATGTCTGCAAAGCATCCTGCACGTCTGCTCAAGTCACACTGATCCATTACTATCGGTTTATAGCCGTAGGCACATGTTAATGGTAGGTGGTGTTGTACCGCGATATTGACAATGAACCCACGAGCCAACGTGATTCAAATGCTAATCGTTTCCGCAGAACATATCCTGTAAAATGCCGGCAGCGGTGGCCGAGCGGTTCTGGGCGCTCCAGTTCGGAACCGCGCTGCTGCTTCGGTCGCAGGTTAGAATCCTGCGTCGGGCATGGATGTGGGTGATGTCCTTAGGTTTAAGTAGTTCTAAGCCGAGGGGACTGATGGCCTCAGATGTTGAGTCCCATAGTGCTCAGAGAAATTTGAACCATTCGAATTATCCTGTAAATATGAATGTCCTCTCGCTAGTCGTTCAAGGTGTTCTGTTTTTTTTTTTTTTCTGTCGGTACCAAATCGTCTGTGATTGCGATGAGTGAGCTTCTGATAATAATGTTAGTATCGTGCTCAGTACTGAAAATTCGCGGACTTTCCTAAGGGTTGGGTACACGGCTTCATCTACCAGCTGAGATGTTTCACCGTTTCCGTTACGTTCGCCATAGGCCAAACAAGTCTGTGGACACTCATTAACCCCCTCTTTGTGGTTTGTTAGTCCGACATCCCTCGCGCCTCAGCATTATTGCTCTCCGAGTCTGTGCAAGCAATATCTTTCGTAGACAGTCACAAACATGGTGCTTCTATTTACTTCAATAACAGCCAATCCGACACTGAATCTGAAGCTTCCTCAAAATCCTGTCACACTTAACGGACCTCGTCATCTTTCTTCCTCATAATAGCCTCAACCACAAACTATACACCAACTCAACCACTGTCACACACCCACGGCAATTCGCTTTAGTTAGCTCTATCCGTTTTACTCGAACTCTCCGTGCTCCTGGTGCAGGTATTTTTCACGACATCAATTCTTCATTTAGCAACATGTTCTTAGTCCTTCACATGTTCTTTAACAAATCTCATTGTCATTAAACCTGTAAATACACTCCTGGAAATGGAAAAAGAACACATTGACACCGGTGTGTCAGACTCACCATACTTGCTCCGGACACTGCGAGAGGGCTGTACAAGCAATGATCACACGCACGGCACAGCGGACACACCAGGAACCGCGGTGTTGGCCGTCGAAAGCCGCTAGCTGCGCAGCACTTGTGCACCGCCGCAGTCAGTGTCAGCCAGTTTGCCGTGGCATACGGAGCTCCATCGCAGTCTTTAACACCGGTAGCATGCCGCGACAGCGTGGACGTGAACCGTATGTGCAGTTGACGGACTTTGAGCGAGGGCGTATAGTGGGCATGCGGGAGGCCGGGTGGACGTACCGCCGAATTGCTCAACATGTGGGGCGTGAGGTCTCCACAGTACATCGATGTTGTCGCCAGTGGTCGGCGGAAGGTGCACGTGCCCGTCGACCTGGGACCGGACCGCAGCGACGCACGGATGCACGCCAAGACCGTAGGATCCTACGCAGTGCCGTAGGGGACCGCACTGCCACTTCCCAGCAAATTAGGGACACTGTTGCTCCTGGGGTATCGGCGAGGACCATTCGCAACCGTCTCCATGAAGCTGGGCTACGGTCCCGCACACCGTTAGGCCGTCTTCCCCTCACGCCCCAACATCGTGCAGCCCGCCTCCAGTGGTGTCGCGACAGGCGTGAATGGAGGGACGAATGGAGACGTGTCGTCTTTAGCGATGAGAGTCGCTTCTGCCTTGGTGCCAATGATGGTTGTATGCGTGTTTGGCGCCGTGCAGGTGAGCGCCACAATCGGGACTGCATACGACCGAGGCACACTGGGCCAACACCCGGCATCATGGTGTGGGGAGCGATCTCCTACACTGGCCGTACACCTCTGGTGATCGTCGAGGGGACACTGAACAGTGCACGGTACATCCAAACCGTCATCGAACCCATCGTTCTACCATTCCTAGACCGGCAAGGGAACTTGTTGTTCCAACAGGACAATGCACGTCCCAATGTATCCCGTGCCACCCAACGTGCTCTAGAAGGTGTAAGTCAACTACCCTGGCCAGCAAGATCTCCGGATCTGCCCCCATTGAGCATGTTTGGGACTGGATGAAGCGTCGTCTCACGCGGTCTGCACGTCCAGCACGAACGCTGGTCCAACTGAGGCGCCAGGTGGAAATGGCATGGCAAGCCTTTCCACAGGACTACATCCAGCATCTGTACGATCGTCTCCATGGGAGAATAGCAGCCTGCATTGCTGCGAAAGGTGGATATACACTGTACTAGTGCCGACATTGTGCATGCTCTGTTGCCTGTGTCTATGTGCCTGTGGTTCTGTCAGTGTGATCATGTGATGCATCTGACCACAGTAAAGTGTCAATAAATTTTCCCCTTCCTGGGACAATGAATTCACGGTGTTCTTATTTCAATTTCCAGCTGGGTACATAGACTCGCTATAGAAATCATGAGGGCATAATTATATTAATTGTCTTTCAGTACCAAGTATTTTATAAAAAAAATTAGACGTCTGATTTTTGTTGTATTAATAATCGTAACTGAAATATGGATTTATGTCCCGCCGGTTGGTCACCATCTGCCCGTACGTTGACCGGAAACTGAAATAAACGTCAGGCATAAACTCAGTGAACTGTAGCTGGTTGTCCAATTGACGATAGCAAAAGAAACACAAGATGAACTTCATTTGGAACAAAATTTCTTCAAAGCAGGTGCTCTGGTCCGCAGGTATCAGCGCTTCTCGGAACGGTAAAGGGCGCGCGCGCGCAACACGTTTCTATTCGCATTGCATTAGCGACCGTGCAGCAGCAATCTGGAGACGCGAAATGCCATGCCGTGCATTCCATACGTTCTACGCATGCGCATTCGGCTAGCAGTGCTGCCAACAACTACGCCAAGCATCCGATTGTTCTCACCCATGAACATCTACCTCTGTAGAGAGAAGTCTGTCACCCGATCATATTCACGCCGTGCCAGTAACGGGGTTAGACTGCACGAAACGCAGTAGCTGTAGACTACAGTTCAGAGCTAGACGGCTCAACCTTCACTTAAGTGTTTCTTCTAAACACTAGTTGTTTACGGTTCTTCACCTCCATACGAGCACAGCCAATAACTGTTCTGCGGTAGATTCTTCATTCTCCCAAATGCCTAATTATCTGTTACATTAATGATTCCATAATTCATGTTCTTCGTTTCTGGTCATACACGGAAAATCCTGCGTTTGAGTTTAACGTATGAGGCAGATGTCATATTGGTCCGATCGGGAAAGAAATACCTGCTAATTTTAGTAGTAAATACCGATAAGGTAGGGCGAAGGGCACAAGACTGCTGGACTGAAATGCTGAGCCACAATTTGAGGATACAGTAAAAAATATATATTTATTTGACAAAACCTAGATGCAAACACTGGTAACAAGACAGTTACAGAATAATGCTAGTATAAGCAACTGATGATATACTGATGGTTAAAGAATTAGTTGGAAAAAAGTGTTTAAACTTATCACCCATTTAAGCAAACAATTCTTGAAGGTGGCAAGGTCAACAGTCTTACGGCCCAAAACTTTAATAAAAACAGTATTCAGTATTACTGTTACACAGAATTCACTTCAAAAATGAAATAAAGAAACCTTAACTTGTGATGTACGCTGAATGCACGAATTTTCACCCAGACAAAATGATAGTCCCTTACGAACGTCGATACGGTAACACAGGTTATAGCAAACTATAAGGTGTCAAACTATTCACATGTAAATTGTATTAACAGCAGAAGTCTGTATCGGAACTGAGCAACCAGATTAATAACTGACTGGTCTGCAGCTTACAGAGAAAAGCATAATAACAAATATCAGGTCATCATTAGATAACGCAGTAACCTGAAAAGAGTAAACAGAAATTAGCAGTCTGTTGACCGTCGGCGTCCAAAATAGGCCGCGTGTCTGAATTTCGTGCACGAGACCCGATCGGAAACAACCAACATGGGCTGTACACTAACAACAGCTTCTATAACACACACGACACCACCATTAATATACATTTCACTTAAAGAAGTCACCACAACGGTAAAATACAGAATCATCAAGATAGAAAACAAATGGAGATAAGATTCAGATCGAAGTTTGTAAAATTCGGCATTGCATAATAAACTGCAGCTCCAGTTGATGTTTATTCTGCCTTTAAGACAGCATGAATCAAATTGACATTCGTTAAAGATAATCTGCAGAGCAACTCAGGCCTTTGATGTTGTAAAGAACGAAAGTCAGCGCACAGTTTTAACTGTTAAGAACACCGCCCTTTGACAGCGGGATTTCAAGTTACAACCGTCCACAGGTAGAAAGTGGCACAGTAAACTCCAACTTAAGTCCAATGTTAACTTTTACTATGCAGGCAATGAATTCACTGAGAAGTCATGAAACTAGCAGTTCACATAGATAAGATACTAATTCGCCGAAAATCGGTAAAAATTGACAACAGTCAAGAACTGATAGCAAAATCAATCAGGGCAGTGATGCAACTAAAGCGATTTAGAAGAACATCCTCCGAACAGAGTGGCCACGCGGAGTAATCACGGTTTGAAAAGATCCAACAGACAAATAGCTCACCATCTGAAAATTAATCTAGGGGGCTGCAGTAGATGAACTAGCCAGGCCAGACACCGGGAAGTCCCGTCATAGTGTAAAGGCGGAACGACTACTGAACAGAACCTGTGTTTACTGGTTACTGTAGCCACACTCCAGTTCCGCTCGCCAACGACCGCAGGTGCCGCAATGACAACATCAATACGGTGAAGAAGAACGTCACGCGCCAATAGATCCCTTGCGATGTCTTGTACAGATTCACACCGTACTCCTTCCTCCTGCAGAGCACCAAGCCATGCATGTCAAGGGGGCGCTCACCAACCAGCATATCGTTTAGACAGAGAAAATTCCGCGAAAGAAGGAGCATCGCATGAGGTCACGTCCCAAATACATAGCTCCTCATTAACTAATGAATGTACCGAAAGACAAAACCTTAGCAACAGCGTCGTCACTTCGAAGTATTCTCCCATTAACAGGAAGGTATCTCTCAGTATGGGATTCATATGCTTTAAGGTAGATTATATAGAAATCATTCAAAGAATAAAAGTCGGCAAAACAGCTGCTCCTACAGTAATAAAACACTTACGGCTACTTAATCATATCTGATAACGTTGGTTTCGTTGGATATCGTTGACAAATTTGGCTGGAGCACCATATCTTATAATGAAGCAGACGAGACCTTAAGCCCTAACTTACCCAGACTATCCACAGAAGGAGCCAGAAATATAGCCGTGCGAATATGTACGTTCCGAAACCTTATTTCAGCATTCCCTTTCGGGTTATCTTATTTCAATGCAGCCTGACACTGGTGATAAACAATAAACACAAAGACATCGAAAATGCCGTGTGTCTGTGTGTGTGCGTGTGCGTGTGCGTGTGCGTGTGCGTGTGCGTGTGTATACGTCACCTACATGCTTGCGAACAAGCAGAGAAACAGCAACGTTGTAGAAATGTTGGTTCGTTGGCATGAATTACGGAGCTATGCGTATTGTTTATGAAATTCATCATTGAATCAGTCACCCCTGGGGCTAGCTTGAGAAAACTTTAGAGGATTCATCTGAAAATGAAATATGGCATATGACTAATAAGAGGCAATAGCGATTACAGATACACAAACGAAAAAAATCGCTACAGAAAATAATTTTAAAAAAAGTGTAGGATAATGAAATTTCTGGAATACATTTGTCTAGCTAACATATTTAAGTAATTAAAATTGCAAGATTACATAGTAATGTAGCTCGATATAAGCCACTGCAAATATGAAATACAGGTACATTAAAAACCTGTGTAACGTCCAGAATGTTGAATGCAAACATGCAAACGTGCATGCATTGACATGCGCCGGATGTCAATTTGTGAGTTACAGTTGCACTTTATCGGTCAATACAGGAACGGTTAAAGCTGGTTGTGGATGACGCTGGAGTTGTCATGTAATGATGTCCCATATGTGTCTAATTTGTGCCACTGTGGTGCCAAATGCTGCTCAAATTGCTGCTGCAGATGCAGTGTAATGCGCCAGAGCCATACGCCGAACACAATGGCTTTCCTTCTCAGTAACGCCACATGGCTGTCCGTCGACAAATATGGCCGTGACAACCGCTGCCAGCAATCTTGTACAGTGGCTACATTCCCGTCAAGTCTTTCTGCAGTATCGCAGGAGGAACATATAGCTTCTGGTAGCCCTATTACACGACCTTATTCAAACTCAGTCTGACATGAACTCATCACATCCAGTCTCAAAGATAACTAATGTGCACGACCGCTATAGTGTGTATTTGAAGCAAATTTGATTTGTATCCTCAAAGTGGCGTTACTAGTTCCACTCTTATGCGACTGGGGTGAAATCTGAACAGACATCATCTTTCAGCTATATTAACACGCCTACCAACTTTATATCGCGCAACTCCTTCTTGGTGTTAGGACCTTTTTTCATTAGTGTGTAAGGAATAGTCAAATAAAACCGAGAGATGAATGGGAAAAACTAAGTAACTGCTTATCGTTACAAAAGTGATCATCATAACTAAATAGATTCACCACACTGTGAGACAAGACAGCAATGTCTTCATGGAGAAGGGTTTGGGAATCTATGGGGTATGTGTAAGGGCTTCCCAAAGAAACTTCTGCAACTCGGCGACATGTACGTAGGTTCTCATTATTGTTAGTTAATACTAATCATTACTAATTATGCTCCGGCTGGTGTGGCCGAGCGGCTCTAGGCGCTTCAGTCTGGAACCGGACGACCGCTACGGTCGCAGGTTCGAATCTTGCCTCGGGCATGGGTGTCCTTAGGTTCGATAGGTTTAAATAGTTCTAAGTTCTAGGGGACTGATGACATATGTTAAGTCCCATAGTGCTATAGTGCTCAGAGCCATTGGAACCATCTAATTATGCCTCACAATCGACGAAAATACTTATAGCTGAGCAACGTTTTAATTTGTGCTACCCTGACACTTATAACAGTTGCACAAAACAATCGATATTGCGGTTATGAGCTACAAGAAACGTGTTTAGTTTTGGGAGACAAGAGTTCGGTAGTTATTGTGTCATAAAATCATTTCGATAACAAAATACTGTGTTTTCACTTTCCACGGCTTTTAGACGTAGTAATACTTCAGAAAATCACCGAAAGGGATGGAATGGCGAGTTATTTACAGAAAACTATAAATCACAATGCTTACCAGCCTCAGGCGAGAAGGGCTGACAGTCACGTTTCAACATTTGGAGCTTTATGTTGAATGAACAACGGACGTGATGGTTGGGTTGTCGTGAGATATGATCGACGATTACGGCAACAGTGAATTAATAACGCTCTGAGCAATAACTACTACTTCATGTAAGTGTTACCATTGATTCCAACATGAGTGTATCAGCATTTATGATCCAACACTAATTCATCTAGTAAGATCATAGTTAAGACTTTCACTTGACCCCCATGCCACGCGGGATTAGCCGAGCGATCTAGGGCACTGCCGTCATGGACTGTGCGGCTGGTCCAGGCGGAGGTTAGAGTCCTCCCACGGGCATGGGTGTGTGTCTTTATCCTTAGGATAATTTAGGTTAGGTAATGTGTAAGCTTAGGGACTAATAACCGTAGCAGTTATGTCCCATAAGATTTCACACACATTTGAACATTTATTCCCCTTTGAAAATATTGATCGTTTACGTTACGTTGTGCACGTCATAGACTGGGGAAGTCAAATACAGTGTCAGCTGCGAAAACCTATTCGGTCAGAAGCATAATTCTAAATCATTTCTTCCTTAGCTAATTGTTTTCTGGGATTGTAGTGTAGCTGTCAAGTGTAGATAACTGTGATAAATCGGTACAGAGTGTTGAGTTACGCATATTTTATCGATGCGGAAGAGATGGAGTGAAACCAGATGTCGGAAAGTAAACTAATCGGCTCTAACAGAACATAAGGAAAAGCCAACCTTAACGCAAAGGGACGACGGACGAATCAACGACATGAGACACTGCAAAGCTTGGGATTTAATTTAGAATCAGTTGTTGTCAGGACCGACACATCCCCTCAAGCGAAACACACAGATAGTGGATTTCTTTTCTACTGGCTTCATTCTAACCACCAAGTTCACTAAGGAAACCTGGTCGTCAACTGAAAATGCGGCCTGGCAGACACTTCGTTAACCCCCTCCCCCCGTCCTCTCTCTCTCTTTCTCTTTCTCTCTCTCTCTCTCTCTCTCTCTCTCTCTCTCTCTCCCTCTCCTCTCTCCTCTCCCTCTCTGTGTGTGTGTGTGTGTGTGTGTGTGTGTGTGTGTGTGTGTGTGTGTGTGTGTGTATGGGAGCTCGCACGTCTTCTGCGAGGGATGAAACGGCACGTCTGTGCTGATATCCTCAACTCAGAGTATAACTTGCACCTAGCGTCCTGGATTGTGTTAGAATTATTCCAGTTTGTGTCTCCCTCTACAGTTTTTACGCATTATAATTCCCTCTAATACCAGAGAAGTTATGCCTCAAAGTCTTAAACATGCTCTGTTATTTGTCCCTCTTTCTTGTCAGTGTTTTCAACATATTCCTTTGCTAATTTCTCACCTTATCAGTCCACCAAAAGTACAAGTACATTATATCTCAGAGCTTAAATAGGTGTCCACAATTATTTAATGTAGATTAATTTACTTAAAAAGGTAAACGTACTTGAGCATACTGCGCAAAGTACATCGCATTTATATGAACATGGCTGTCACGTTTTTGAATTAAAGAAACTCGATTGTGATTATATGATTAAAGTCGCCGTATCCAACGAGGTAGCACGTATAAAATATTCTCTAAAGCTATTTCATTCATATTCTGATAACGTTAGGCTGACACTGAAAATGAAACATCGAAAACAGAAAAATAATTTAATCCGCGAAATCCTGTTGGATATCTACAAAATTAACCAAAAAATTCCTCTATTTATTGTCATCACAGTGAAGAAACAGGTACCTTTAAAAACCTTGTAGTCTGCTTATGGTATATATTTCTTCCTGCAAACTTAACTTTTTACTATGTTAATAGATTGACGCATTATTTTCACGTTTTTCTGTTTCTTAATGCTACAGCAAAGTTAATCCACATATTTATGAAAATTTATGTCTTTTTAAATAGTTGGGCCAACATTCAGCGACATGACTGTGGGAAAACTTCCTAATAAACTCGATGATTTCTCGGTAGACTCGACTGTTAATAGCCTAGGAGTAAACCACGTCCGTTGTTTGATACGTTATTGTAGAGTCATGCTAACTGGGACTGAAGAATTCGCAACTACATTGCTGCGTGCGCCCTGTTTTCGCCTCATATAGTATGAGAAGGTTCCAACTCGTTGATTTGTCATCTCTTCAAACTTGAAGCGTCACGCTTTTTTTATCTCGTCTAGCGCAGAAAATTGCATCTCTTCTTTTCTATTGACTCCCTTGAGTCCACAGATGAAATATCGACGAACGCACCTACAGTATGGCGCGGTGGTGTCCTTCACAGTCTAGCACACACAACCGCGAATGTAGTCACAACTTGCCTTGACGAGTCGTCTTCCACCGTAGACAAATGTTAACTACAGTTTCATTAGGTTATAAAGTTATTAAGTAACTGAGTGATAAAGCCTGTACATAAATTGCACAATACCTATGCTTCCACTCTTAGTTTTCCCAATAGATTCTTGTGTATATATCATATTACACGATATTCTTTATACCTTATACACATATTCAAAGAATTTCAAACATGTTGAACAATTTTATGTTGACGAACACTTTTTGCAGGTCCACAGCTCCAAGGAAGGTGTCTTCGTTTTTCTTATACCTTGCCTCCATAATATTACAACTAAGTTGATCTTCTAAGAGATCCTTCCTTTTCTTTCAGGTTCTGTTGCACACAATCGTCTCAGAAAATTTTGTACATCAACTATTAAACCAACTGTGCGGTATTTCTGGCATCTATTTGCCATTGCTATCTTCGGGATTGTGTGGATCATATTTTTCCGAAATTCTGTAATTTTATAGATTCTACAAACCAAAGATTTTAGAAATTAAGGTTATCTATGCTTTTTGCCATGTTTGTCCAATTCTGACTCTAACAGTGGATTTCCTACGTCTTCTAAATTTACACCCATTTGTTCTTCCCGCACTACAGCAGACAGCTCCTACCTCTCGTAGAGGCATTCGTTGTCCATCTGATCTGTCCTCTACGTTTAAGGAATGGAATTACTATTGATTTCTGATGCTAACACATTCACTTTTAATTACACAAAAGGTTGTTTCAAGTTTTTAATGTTCTGAATCTGCTCTTCTAAATACCATTTCCCTTTCAATGTTTTCAATTATTTCCGGGAGTCATCTCCCTGCATATTCTATTTATTTCATTCCTAAATGACTTGTGTTACTGTATTCCAGTCTTTTCTGAACATTTCTGTAATTCAATCCTTCTTCAGCAATTAATGTATTTTTTTCGTTACCCGAAGATTTGCTGTTACCTTCTTTTAACCCATATTTGCTTGTGCAATATCTGTGACTGACTTTTTTAGGGATCTCAATCATCAATTGAATGCCTACTGCGTTATTTATTATCACATTACTTAGAGAAACTAGAACGAACATCATCATTCTACAGTCTTTCAGTGAGACACTTCTTTATACTTTCATTCTTCTTGATGATTCTCTTAAACTTCAGCTTACTCATTACCAGACAGGTGATTTTATTCTGTATCTGCTACTACTCCTAAAATTCAATATCTGAATTTGAGCTCCCTTTCTGTCACAGATGTTAACGAACTGAAATCTTTCCGTGCCTCCAGGTATTTTCCCGGTATGTCTCAGAATATTTCGAATCCTGACCTGTTCTTTGCTGTTACAAGCTGAAAATCATTTGCAAATTTCAAAGAGTCTTTCTTCATTTTATTCCTGCCACCGTGCCCGTACTCTCCTGTACTGGTACGTGACTATCGCATTACCCACTTCATTCTGTGTTCCATCCCTTTTCCTACTAATACATTACAATTCCCTATTATTATTAGAATTCCATCTCTCTTTATACAGTGAGTTGCCTGCCAAATATTCACACATATTCTCTTGCGTTGTTGTTGTTATGGTCTTCAGTCCTGAGACTGGTTTTGATGCAGCTCTCCATGCTACTCTATCCTGTACAAGCTTCTTCATCTCTCAGTACCCACTGCAACCTACATCCTTCTGAACCTGCGTAGTGTAGTCATTCTTGGTCTCCGACCACGATTTTTACCCTCCACGCTGCCCTCCAATACTAAATTGGTGATCCCTTGTTGCCTCAGAACATGTCCTACCAACCTATCCCTTCTTCTGGAGAAGTTGTGCCACAAACTTCTCTTCGCCCCAATCCTATTCAATACTTCCTCATTAGTTATGTGATCTACCCATCTAATCTTCAGCATTCTTCTGTAGCACCACATTTCGAAAGCTTCTATTCTCTTCTTGTCCAAACTATTTATCGTCCATGTTTCACTTCCATACATGGCTACACTCCATACAAATACTTTCAGAAATGTCTTCCTGACACTTAAATCTATACTCGATGTTAACAAATTTCTCTTCTTCAGAAACGCTTTCCTTGCCATTGCCAGTCTACATTTTATATCCTCTCTACTTCGACCATCATCAGTTATTTTGCTCCCCAAATAGCAAAACTCCTTTACTACTTTAAGTGTCTCATTTCCTAATCTAATACCCTCAACATCACCCGACTTAATTAAACTACATTCCATTATCCTCGTTTTGCTTTTGTTGATGTTCATCTTATATCCTCCTTTCAAGACACTATCCATTCCGTTCAACTGCTCTTCCAAGTCCTTTGCTGTCTCTGACAGAATTACAATGTCGTCGGCGAACCTCAAAGTTTTTATTTCTTCTCCATGGATTTTAATACCTACTTTTCTTTTGTTTCCTTCACTGCTTGCTCAATATACAGATTGAATAACATCGGGGAGAGGCTACAACCCTGTCCCACTCCCTTCCCAACCACTGCTTCCCTTTCATGTCCCTCGACTCTTGTAACTGCCATCTGGTTTCTGTACAAATTGTAAATAGCCTTTCGCTCCCTGTATTTTACCCCTGCCACCTTCAGAATTTGAATGAGAGTATTCCAATCAACTTTGTCAAAAGCTTTCTCTAAGTCTACAAATGCTAGAAACGTAAGTTTGCCCTTCCTTAATCTAGCTTCTAAGATAAGTCGTAGGGTCAGTATTGCCTCACGTGTTCCAACATTTCTACGGAATCCAAAATGATCTTCCCAGAGGTCGGATTCTACTAGTTTTTCCATTCGTTTCTAAAGAATTCGCGTTAGTATTTTGCAGCTGTGACTTATTAAACTGATAGTTCGGTAATTTTCACATCTGTCAACACCTGCTTTCTTTGGGATTGGAATTATTATATTCTTCTTTAAGTCTGAGGGTGTTTCACCTGTCTCATACATCTTGCTCTTCTCTGTGTGTCCTTATTTTTACTTGTCGGAGTGTACACCTCAGCTCTTGCAGTTGAAGTTAGTTTGCTGCAAATTTCGCTTAGAATAATCCTAGCAGCTAACTGTTCATAGTAGCTCAGATTCTTCTCTACCTTACTAATCAAAACATATATTACTCGCGTTAAACAATTTTCTGTTGCCATTCATCTGGCCGGAAATACTGATCTTTTGTTCAATTTCAGTTCACAAATCCTCATTGTATATATATATATATATATATATATATATATATATATATATATATATATATATATATATATATATATATATTGCGCCTTTGCATTTCCCTTTTCAGATACATTGTTGATTATTCAACATTTTCTCATGTTTACCTCCCCCTTCGCAGTTCGTTCCGTAAGATTCAAACTGAATTAATTAGAGTATCTTTGTTCAATGGACAGCTCATCAAGACACTTTTTCAAATAAAGACCTCCTATCCTGAGATGCTTATTGTGTGCCTCTTCTGCAGTGGTTTCCATTGCCTTCTGCTTGTTCATGCCGTTGATCATTGCTGGCTTTCCATACTTTAGGGGCAGTTTTTTACCCACGGACAGGAGGGTGCACTACATCTCTGTCTGTGACTACGTCCCCGTTCTCGAGACCATTTGTAGAATGAGGTTGACTGATTTCATCTTAAATCTTCAGATACCATTGTTGATGATTTTACCGAGAGTTTAAGCGCTGTCCCGACTACAATCCGGCATTGTGACGTTTTTAGTGCTCGCAGCAGTTGCGAAATCACTACCCCTAGACCTCAGCAGCGCCTTACTTGCATGAAAAGATAAATGAGGCAACATAGTATAGCCTCTTCGTTGGAAGTAAAACGATGGAGGTATTCATTAAGACACTGTTTTCCTTGGTTTAATTGAAGAGACACGGGAATAGCATATTGAAGAGACAGACAAGCACTTCTATATGATGAACTTACACCTACTTAGACGGCAACACACATTACATCGAAGTTAAGCGGGCAGTCGGCTCACTAACAGACGACACTCGAGGACTGCCACGCTACACGTGCCACCAGTCAGCGACCGAAGCGCCAGCGAGGCCGCTGGTCCGACGGAACTCTCTTTCCTACTCCGGATGCGTGACAGGAAGCAAGACCGAGTGCATCCTGTCGCCGAGGGCTGCACTTAAGACAAGCACACCGATCCTGAGAGGCGAGTTCACTACGAGGGGCTTCCTGGGCCAAACGCTGAAACCTTATGCATTTCTTCAATCAGGAGCTCAATCTGGAGCCGTCGCTATGCTGTCACCAGCGACCGAGCAAGGCTTGGTGTCCAGAAGACGTGGTCCTGTCGTAGTGACCGACCAGTGGACTTGTAATACTTCAGTGTTCGTCGTTAACTCAGATTCGACGGCGTTCGAGAATTTCTCGTTGTGAACTGTGAGTCTAACTTGTCCCTTCAGGAGTACTTTCTCAAGTGTCAGTAAAGGATCTTGATGAAACTTGGCGGGCGTGTAGAGGGGCAAAATAGTGCAATACACAATTCCTTATTTATGTTCATTTGCACTTCTAACGGGTGAAACACACACGTAAAGGTAATTTGCCATTATAGGTTTAGAGGAAATACCTTCGAAACGATGATCTACTAAAAACTTTTTTCATAATACAGTTGACACATAATTAATGTTATTGAAGCGACAGAATAAACGTTTATAATTATTTGAAGTTTTCGAAAATGCTCCACCAACATTAATTAAGTCCGAAAAATGAAAACTTTCGTTATAACGTACATTAAAGAATCTTTCAAGCCACGTACACTTCCATGTAATGCCGTGTAATACAGCTAGTTTCACAGATACCATTTTTTGAAAATAAGCAGTACACAATGTGCTGTTCGAGTATTTTCATCATACGTAATTCAAAAACCTAAACATTCATTAATTTTCTAATTATCTATTTTAGTTTATGTTTTAAATTGTTACTTTGCATTTTACGTTCATGGTTTTTATTAATTTTCTAGTTTACCTTATCACATAATAACAAACAAATAACAAGTAAACGATTATTATGACATAAAATAATTACATTTATGAGAATCTGTAAGGGCTTAACAGCTGGAAGAGCTCTGTGGGAAGATTTTCAGAGGATCACCCTTGAAAATTTGAAATCCTTCTGAATTTTGTTTTATATTGGCTTTTCTGTCTTGTACATCACGTGATGAAATTTCATTCCCTATATATGCATGGCATAAAGAAATCGTTCTGTTTCTAGCATTTCCTTAGAGATTCTTATTACTGTTATTATTTTCTATCATCATAATGATTTTCTTATCATTTTCCATTAACAAAATGCATATGTCATACAGCAAACTAAAAAACAAATCCATGAATGAAAAACGTAAAATAACAATTTAAAACATAAAATACATATAAGTAAAATAGATAATTAGACTAGCAATGAATGTTTAGACATTTTAATTGGGTATGTTGAAAATGCTCCGACAGCACAGTGAGTACAGCTTATTTTCCAAAAATGGTAGCTCAGAAACCAGTTTTATTACACAGGGATTTATGTGAGTTGAAAGTTTCTTTAATGTGCGTTGTTGGAAAAGTTTTCATTTTTCAAAATTAGTTTTTTCGTGGTGGGGTATTTTACAATATTTGAAATTGTTACAAAATTTGATTATACAGTTTTCAAGAACATTAATTAGGTATCAACTTTCGTATGAAAAACATTTTTTGTATAACCGTTTCGAAAATATTCACTCTAAACCTAAAATGCCAAAATACCTTGTGGGTTTTGTTTTACCCCTTAAAAGTGAAACTGTGGGACAAAGAAAGGAATATGTGTAGCCTATTTGGCCCTCTCTACACACCTGTAAAGTATCATCATAAATGTTTAATGACACTTAAGAATGCTCCCTTGTAAGTGTGAAAAGAACTTTAATTCAGAACTCTTTCTTTCCTCCAAAACCAGGCCTTCTACCTGAAGTACTATTTTGTGTTCAAACCAGAAGAGTTTGTTTTGTTCAATACTTTTTAAAGACTTGTATACAAGAAGCAAAATTATGTTCTCCTAATTTAAATAAGCTTGGTGTTCACTGTATACCTGGGTCTTTGCTTTTAGACCGCGTGCTGCAGATACTTTATGCATCCCGTTTAAATTATATAGTCATATTTCACAAAAGATGACTGCAAGAGGACTAACAGTGGAAATTAACACACATCTTCTATTGGGAGTAGAGATGTTGGTTGTCACACAAAGTCTAATATTGGGACAGGGACATCTGCCAAGTAAAAAAGTTGCAGCTATCAACAGAGCGAAAAGTAACAGGTATAAAAATGTGATCGTGTAATACATTCCAGGTTGAATGTAAATTCACAAGGTACAGCGATTGGGAGGGTTACATTGGAGGCGTCATGAATGAGCAGTTTTGGCATTGCATGGTGAATGACGAGACTGATGACAATGTAGGTACACAGGTCCCAAATTTTAAAATAACTGCAAGATGTCGCGTTATCATTGTCCACCAACGTTCCTTCCTCGACAGATGCTGCGTTCCTCTAGTTTCTGAAGTCAGATATGGTCGAAACTGGCTGCGTTCATCATTCCTTTTGGAGCTGTGTTTGGTGTGAACAGATATCACCGCAATAAATGCTGTTGGATGTAGCTTAAGCTCAGCTCTGGACACAGCCCTTGATTGTGTACAAGAAGAAATACGACGAGCAAGAACCGCTGGAAATCGGATCATTCCAGGTGCTCAGGTGAACTGTAAGAAACTGGGCGAAGAAGAGAATCACCAGTTAATTGGGAGGAAGTTAGAAATCTGAACGAACTTCCAACCTTGGGGCAATAGCTCAAAATGGGGGCTTACGAAGTCGTACAAAGTACAAAGAGGGAAGGCAGTAGAATGAAGTTCACTGAATTGGTCGCAAAGGACGCGTGTCTGTTGTCTGTGTGACCACTTTCGTGGTTAATATGAAGATTCCTCCGTCACCTGGTCGTGGAAACTCTTGCAGTCTATTCTAGCTGACGGACTCCTATGAGCCCAAACTTTCTATCTTCAGCAGAGGAGACTATTTTTTTATTGTTTTTTATTGTTCTGAAACCCAGTGAACTGTATATTGTACAATGGTGAGGGAAAGTTTGTACAATATCAACAAATCCTTCAAAATATTGACAAGAAGCAAGCACTTAAAAAAGCAACAATACCAACGTACATTTTTATCCACAAGAATATAATTTTTCAAATACTATAAGTTGTTTTAATTTGTTCTTGCAGATAATTTTCTCCAAATTATGTTGATATATTATTTGAATTGCTTTAGTTGTAAATTAGATAAATTAAACAGTATAATTGTAATAATTTCCACAAACCAAGTGATGACGAAAATTAAGTGTGTCACATGACTTCAAGATAACCTGTGACATTCATGTGAATTCAAACGACCGCTACGGTCGCAGATTCGAATCCTGCCTCGGGCATGGATGTGTGTAATGTCCTTAGGTTAGTTAGGTTTAAGTAGTTCTAAGTTATAGAACTCAGATGTTAAGTCCCATAGTGCTCAGAGCCATTTGAATTCAAACAGCTGTCAGACGAACATTTTTAATATATCCCACAACTACATTTAGAAGCCAGCATTGTATAGTTCGCACACATTTCTTTTACAAATAGAAGTTTCATCGTTCACGATAAATGATAACAGCCAAACAGTTGCTGGATAAAGATTTATTAAAATTCTTGACCATGGTTTCGGTATATCTAAATATACCTTCATCAGAAGTAAAATACACTAAAATCACATCCTGCACTGGACATACATAAAACAATTGTGCCAAAGGCGTCGTCAGTAGCAAAACATCTCCATTTATACAACTAAATTATGGACAGAGGGTTGATGTGATGTGTTCGCATCAACCCTCTGTCCATAATTATGTTGTATAAATGGAGATGTTTCAACTACTGACGACGCCTTTGGCACAATTGTTTTATGTATTTCCAGTGCAGGATGTGATTTTAGTGTATTTTATTTCTGATGAAGGTATATTTAGATATACCGAAATCGTGGTCAAGAATTTTAATAAATCTTTATCCAGCAACTGTTTGGCTGTTATCATTTACCGTGAAGAATTTCAACAGTTGCTGTTTCAGCCAAGTTTAAAATCTTGAATTTTTATTGTTTTTTGTTATTTATTTATATGTCAATTATTTGTAAAGAAATCAAATATAAATAAATTAAATATATACGATATCGTCTTGGTATGTAATGGCTATTTCCAAAACAAATATAGATTCGCATGCAGTTTTTCTTAGAAAATAATGGAGAATACATAAAAAAATTTGCGTGCAACTGATTTTTCTTCCCAGGTCCAACAACTCTTAAATGTATCGCATAAAATATTAACAAAACGCTTGTATCTGCGTTCTACGAGACTCTGAAGCTGAGTATGGTAATCATAATTTGCACTGCCAAATTTATAGGTGAAATATCAGTGATAAAATTCTTTCTGGTCAAAACGTAAAGAAGTGGCAACCTCCGCATACAGTGCAGTCGAGTAACAGTTCGTTAGCATTTCCTGCTGTCAAATTTAATACCGACAATGAGATGTGAAACTCAGAAGGTTTAAGATTTGTATTACCCTGTTTATATGTACACTTGATGAATTTAGAGAATAAATTTTTGCGTCAAGTTGGCCTTTTTTCTGCTTCTAACCTTTCATTCAAGCACTTGTAGGGAGTTTTCGCTCTGCTTTTGTGAAATATGTCGGCTGGTCAGACTGTCAGTTACATGCACAAAACTTTGCGGGAGAGTAAAATGGTCTACCGTCCACCGTCGGCAAAAAAATTTTAAACTGTAACGATTATTCATTTTGGCTTTCTGTCTGCTGTGGACAATTCATTCTTGAGTTTCGCATATGCTTCACAGAAGGCTTACTTACTAGAAGAGTTCTGCGTTCCTTAGCTGCCATGAAATAAAATAAGGCGAAAAAAAGCAAGGAATTCATCACATGACAGACGACGAGATCATTTTGAACTATCTGCCCACCATGTCCATTCCATATCAAATGATTTCATTGTTTGGTAAGTGATTAATTTTAAACTTGGTGTCTGCTTCCTTATTTTGTTTAGAAGTAGCATACTGGACACAGAGGTGCTGTAAAATGCAATGTACAAGATCTGGGAAATATCTCACTTTCGCCTGAAGTTATTATTGAAGCCTTAGGAAATCCAGATAGAGATCTGAATGAAACGACTCAAAAAAAAAAAAAAAGAAAAACGCAAAATATTTCTATTCTTTTAAAAAAATTCAGGTAAAAATTCGCTTGACGTCTTCCTAACGAACAGTCTCCACTATTTCCTAAATGGTTTCTTGAGTGTGGACGAGATGTGGTTTAAATTCAAAGAAATAGTATCTGAGGCAACTGAGAGATTTATACCGAATAAAGTAATAAAAAGGACACTGTTGCAGAAGCAATGGAAAAAGCGCACAAAATTTAAAATAACACAAAATCTCCAAGATCGGCGTCGTTTCACTGGAGCTCGAAACTTAACGCAGACTTCAGTCCAAGATGCTTTTAATAGCTTCCACAGTGAACCTGTCTCGAAATCTGACAGAAAATCCTAAGAGATTCCAGTCGTACGTAAACTACACCAGTGTCAGGATACAATCATTACTTTCATTTCGCGATACCATTGCCAATATTACTGATGACGGCGCCACTAAATAAAATTCCTTCACAAAAGAAGACGAACTAAATATTCTAGAATTCTAATCGAGAACAACTGCCAGCATAAGTGACTCAGGAGTAAATATCCTCAGTGTAGCGAAGCAGCTGAAAGCACTTAATAAAGGGAAGTCTTCCAATCCAGTTACTCGTAGTATATCAATAAGGTATCTTTCAGAGTATGCTGATAGAATCTCCCCATATTTAGCAATCAACCACAACAACTCGCTCGAAGAAATATCCCTATAAAAGACTGGAAAGTTTCAAGGGTCATACCAATACTCCAGATAAGAAATAGAAGTAATCCGCTGAATTACAGACCCATATCACTGACGTCAATTTGCAACAGGTTTTTGGAACATATATGTACTGTGTTCGAAAGTTATGAATTACATCTGAAACGTCCCCTTAGAAAAATTTCTGAATTACTGTGCCGATAAAACTCTTACGTTATTCGATTTTCAAACAGCTGAGCAAAAGTGAACGTACTCAAAAATTTCGCTCTTTACCTATTCTGATCAACTCTAAACTAACACACAATATTTTTAGCGCAACACAATCTGACTTTCAATAATCCCTACAAAAGAATGGCCCTGACTAACATTAACCTATACCTTTCACAAATCACTTACTTCACAAAAATCTTCATTACTCGGACTACTACAATACAGCGAGAGCCACTACTGCCAGCTAAATAAAAGATTCAAACTACTGAAGGCACTAACTACTGATAGGCATAGTTAGTAAATGAAAGATTTTGATAGAGAACAAACAATGTATTTACCTTAATAGTGTTCAAAAGTCATAATATATATAGCAGTTCATGACATCTAGTCTTACAAATTTACTCTCTCTGATGGACACACGTCCCTATCATCCGCTCTCAAAACGCCGCCATTTCTCTCCCCACATCCACCACTGCTGGCGGCTCACCTCCAACTGCGCAACGCTAAGCGCTGTTAACAGCCAACTGCCCAACACTACAATAGCATGTACTCCAACAATGCAAACCAGCCACTGACTGCTCACAGCACAGTCAGTGATTTTCATATAGAGCGCAACATGGCGTTACCAACATAAAAACCTAAACACCCTACTTACACCTCGAAGGTAACGGTGTATTGGCACACAGTCAGAAAGGATCCAGATAATATCGTTCTTGTGAAATGCAACTAGCTCTTTAATCGCACGAAGTAGTGAGTGCTATCACAGGGGTCTCAAATTGATTCCATATTTCTAGATTTCCAGATGGATTTCGACACAATTCCTCACAATAGAGACGTCTAATCAAATTTCATACCTATGGAGTTATGCGATGGATCCCTGATTTCCTCTCAGAAACGTAGTGATCGAGGGAAAATCATCCAGTAAAACTGAAGTGACATCCGGCCTCCTCGAAGGAAATGTTACGGGTCCTCTTCTGTTCCTAACAAACATAAACGATTTAGGAGATAATCTGAGCAGCCTTGTTGAACTGTTTGCAGGTGATGCTGTCATTTACCACCTAGTAAAGTCGTGAGAAGAACAAAACCAAACGCAAAATCATCTAGACACGATATCCGAACTGTGCGAAAGTGACAGTTGTTCTCCACAAGGAAAAGCGTGAGGTCATACACATGAGTACAAAATAAATTCGCAAATTTTCGATTACACGATAAGTCACTCGAGTGTAAAGGCTATCACTTTGACTAAGTGCGTGAGAATTACAATTACGAACAAGCTAAGTTGGAACGATCACATAGATAATGTTGTGGGAAAGGAAATCACAGACTACTTTTTATTGGCAGAACACTTAGAAAATGCAACGGACCTACTAAAGAGAATGCCTACAGTATGGTTGTCCGTCCTACGTTAAAGCACTGCTGTGCAATATTGGATCTTAACCAGATAGCATTGATGTAGGACATCGAAAAAATACAGAAAGAGCAGCTCGTTTTGTACTGTCGTGGAATAGTGAAGAGAGTGTCACTGATATGATAAGCGAGTTGGGATGTTAGTCATTAAAACAAAGGCTTTTTTCATTGCGGTGAGATCTTTTCACGAAATTTCAGTCACCAGCCCTTTCCTCTGAATGTGAAAATATTTTACTGTCACCAACGTACATAGGGAGAAATGATCACCACAATAAAATAAGAGAAATAAGAGTTCACAGAGGAAGATTTAAGTGATCGTTTTTCCCATGCGCTGTTAGAGACTGGAACACTAAAGAAAAAGTCTGGAGGCGCTTTGAAGAACCCTCTGCCAGGTACTTAAGTGTGAACTGCAGAGTAGTTATGTACTGTAGATGAACAACTCCCGAATATGATTTCAGTGTCTAAATTAAAACACGAAATGCCATCTCGCTCGATGGACTGTTTCATGTCCCTTAATGAACTCACTAAATCACAGCACATTAATTCCACAACAGTTGCAGTTACGAGCGAATAGTTGGCATTGCTTCGCAGAATTATGATTCATTTATCAAATTAATGTATGGCTGTAGAGTGGTGACCATCACTGGATAATTAGTGACACTTATATACTATAATTCGTGATTTCAGAAGAATTCCTGGAAACTTATGCATGCATAATTGTCATCAGCTTTTTGATATATCAGATTATTCTTGGAAACAAATTTCAATACGTGAAGCAAGAATTACATACCGTACTCTCCTCCTGCCTCTGTCTTACATGGCTCTGTCCCAAAAGCCGATTAATTCCACGTAATCCTCCCGCTAAGACGTCATCGTAAGTGCCTCATGTACAAACAAATACGTATATGCTGTGAACAAAAGGGGGTTGTGGATGCTAAGAAAGAAAGGGTCAGCAATTTTTACCGTGCTATATTTTTATCTGTGAAGTAAGCTACTAAATAAAATATTTGTCTACAAAAATTATTAAAACCACAATCCACAGTAAAAACTCTCAACAGACTTTTTTATGTCGCCTTAAGAGTAATTTAAATAACGAATAGAGTATTAGTTTGGTCGCCATTATGTACCCTTCTTTACATAGTATGTGTTGAAGGCAGACGTTGTAACCGTTATTTAATCTGGAGGACTGAAGGTCTTACAGGACACAAAGTCTGATATGGGAAAATGTTAGTCATTTGGTTTTGTAATGGTGTATGTCCGATACCACTAAATGTGCAATAACAGTTTAATACTCAGAAAAGCAACAACTACATACAGCTATCTAAAGGAAGGAAACATACCCTGTGCTCATATGGACATCACATGTACCTAAAGCAAACACACATAATGTGAAAATTAAGTATTGCAGTTTCATGGCAGATTCTTGGCTCACAGATTAGCCATACAATGGACAGATTAAGTGAACATTGAAAGTTTTCTGTTAAACGCTCACTTTCAATTTTTCATCGATATACTTTCGTAACATGCAAACTTTTCTTTGCTGATATTTTGCAAAGATTCTTCTGTAACCAGTATCGATATATGCAGGGTTGACCTTTGAGTCGTCTCTCTGAGATGATGGGTGGAAACTTGACGGTCACGAGTTTCCGAGTCAATCAGCGAACAGGCGGATGGGACACCTCGCTTGCGATTTGCGAGCAGCTTTGAAACACACACTGGTTCGCAACCGCTTGGTATGAGTATGGGCGTACGGCCCGACCGGGTTTAGAGAAGGGTTCTCAGTATTGAAGAGAAAGTTCCATTTATTGCGGTTACTCAAAGTCGTTGTCAAATGCGAGGTTTTTTTATTGACCACCGACTGGGCGAGTCGATTTTCATAACACGAGCGGGCGTTTGGTGTACCTTATACACTTGTAAAGGATAGCTGTTTTTATGTTGCGAAGGGAAACATGTGTGGGCAAATTCACAGTTTAATCTCAGTTTAATTAAACAACGATAAAATAAACGTACAATATATGCACTACATCACTGTTTAATTAAACAATAATAAAGTAAACTTTCATTGTATAGCTCTGTTGATGCAGTCAAGTGTTACCGCACAATAAAGACGCACTCGGAGCATTAAACGGCCCATGAGCATCAGATTCCAGCCAAACACTTAGTCGATTATCTCGTAAGAAACTGCTCGTTAGTCGGTTGTGCTGCCAGCTCGGAATCTACGACACTTTCGCACGGGTCGTATTTTTTTTCTGATCTGGCTCTCTGTTTATTTTATATTACTACTGGTCAACTGGTTGTATAACACACCGCTAATAACTGTGTTACTAAAGCAATGATGAGTGAATAAAAGGAGGCTCGCTATTGTAACGTAACAATGCAACAGCACAAAACATTGTTAATTGTGGTTGGCGCACTTTATACATAGGGGAAGCTTGAGGGTTAAATCATTTGTGTGGTGTTCCTATCCCACGGCTAGTTTCCACCAACTTCCTTAGCACACTTGCTAGGAATTGCGGAAGTAAACTGATCCACCTGCTCGTTATTAAAAAAAAAATGTGGTTTTTGTGAATCCTGTAGACTTGAGTCTGGCTACAGAATGCTATTGTTGTTCAGTCGGAAACGTTATGTGGTTAGTTGTGTGATTCACCCCTTCACGTCAGCTTATTCTGTGGGCCTCTGGAAATCGATCATAGATATTTATGTATGTGATTGCTACTGTATCTGACTTATGCTACATGTGTCTTCCAGACACCGAATTTCTTCTGCATTAAATTCATTTGCTGTACTACATAATCTAACTATACATGCTACTTCTCATTTCTATTTTCCTAATTAAGTTACTGAATATTCTACTTAGTAGAGGCATATTCTTTGTCTACCCCCGTTCCGTGATCACATGGTACAAGGTACCTCCTTTATCACAATTAACGAGGTGCAACTTGCCAAGTATTTAATATCTTCAAGAGTTGCACCTATTTATAAATATACAATGCTGAGTTCAGCTGGGAAGCAAAGTCTTAACAGCAATCACTGAGCGGAGAGATTCTGCTTCTGATTGTATTAAGCGTATGTTTTCCTGTTGCACAAACTGCATTATGTTACCTCGAATTGGTTGCTATTTTCTGTCAACTATTACATATTCATACCTTTCGAACGAGAACCACATTCAGCCGATTCAGTCCAATGCCAACGAAACGTGTATAAATAACTTGATGGACAGTGTTTTGTTACGAGACATTCTGTCAGCTGAGACCCAAACTTTGCTTCTTCCCAGAACTTGATTTGCTAGGTTAATCAGTGGCTAATCATAATATGTAAGATATAAGCTTCTACCGCCTGAAAATAAATCAAAAAATTAACTGCTACACTTTAAAACAAGTCATTAACGTATATCAGAAAAAGTAGCGGCCTTGATATGGAACCTTGAGAAATAATACAAGTTACATTAGCTCATCTTGACAGTATGCCACTCTGGAAACGAAATGTTCCTGCCAATAACAGTTACACTGTGCTAATGTTCATTGCCCACTACAAATCCGGATCTGCCAACACAGCGTCAGGATCCGAGAGCGCGTTCAAAGGGGAACGTCGGAATGCTGGAACAAGAACTTAAATCGCTTGGTAATGTCATAATATTTTGAAGAATGGTGGATTGTAATCGGTTACGCACAGAGTTAAGTCCTGTATCAGGTTTTCACTATCCCCTATACCTGTTGTGTATACCCAGCTCTCATTTCCCGATAAGCATTTCCCGTGCACCTGCATTAGTTCTAGAGTAATAAAAGGTAAGTAACTTGTTCCGATTTCACTGCCTCGTAAATTATACAGGGAAATTTACGCTCAGTATAAACCGCTTTCTTAGAACCGGCGTCGTTGCCCGGCTGCTGATGAGTGCACTTAACTTTTCTTTTACTCAGAATTTTTAGGTTTTTACCACAAGTGAAGTATTCTGCAGAAGTTTTCGTTTGTTCGCTAAAACAACAAAATACGTTTTACTGCATTTTTCAGCGTCAGGTCACACAAATTTTATTGTTTCTGCATACCGAATGATCTGTTTCAAAATGAAATAAAATGGTTGATAGGGTAGTAAAATACTAGCAAACTAAACCACGAAACCAAACTAACTTCTGTGCGCAACTACACGCACTTAACACTCAAAGTACTGTAGTGTCACAAACTCGTTTGTACACTTTCTCAGAGCGACCGACCAAATGCATGTACTACACATTTTAACAAGATTTAATATGTTTTCAGGTTTATGTATGTTTCTTTCGTAACTAAGGAGAAAAACTGTGTTGCGTTTCTTTTTCATGTTAACTTCGATAGCCAAAGACCGAAATATGCCAAGTTCCTCGTCACCAGCTGTTTATGCGTCGAGTGACATCGCTCGGCGGAGAATCGCTCTCGTACTGTCCTCGGGAGTTTTGTTCATTATTGGATTGGGAATCTGTTATTTCCGTTAATGAAATTAAATATTTTATTGCTTTATGAGAACATTTCTCTTGGAGGAACAGTAATCTCGTTTAAAGTACTTTAAAAATGGATTAAAACAGTGTCGACCGCAGTAAAACATTCCATTATAACGGTTACCACTTTCGCTCAGTATGTGACCATTTCAGACCATTTATATCATGATGGTGGGCAATGACGGATAACAAAGCAGGTGTTATGACTCTACGAACGTGAGCAGTTAACTTTCGTGGAGTCATAACACCAGTTCCGTTCCCTTCCAGTCGTCGTGGTATAAATGGTTTGAAGACGATCACATTGTGACCGAAATCGGTAACCATTGTAAATGAATGTTTTATTGGAGTTGAGACCGTTTTTAATCCATTTCAAGCGATGTTTTATTTTTTGCCGAATTGTTGTAGAGCCACTACGCAAATAAAACTAGACATTATGTTGATCGCAAGTTTGTTCCCTATTTCTGTGAAATTAGAGTATATCTCAGCTGAAAGCTATATTAGACGATATTAATTTTGCAAAGAATAACTGCAACGAATAATTTTGTTTGATTTGGGCAAAATGTGAAGAGGAAGTTTCTACAGCATATTTTAAATAGAAAGTGAAGACTTTTTTTGAAGAGCGCGAATATTTTGCATGAGAGTAAATATTTTATTTGGTGTGTTTTTTTTTCATATCGGTGCATACGGTCTGTGACAGGTATTTGGTTTCATTGACGGAGAGGAAGTTGAAGAGTTTAATCGCTGTCAGTTCTGCTTTACCTCTACTAGCTTTCTCTCTCCTATAACTGCGTAGGATTTGCGGCCAGTTTCAGTTGACACAAAAGTTTTCTAAGTATCGTACTGTGTACTGTGTAATGAATAAAATACAATAAAATAAAGGTTTCGGCCAGGACAGTGTAACTGTGACTGAAAGGTTGGTTTCTGCAGGATGCTTTTTACATCATAATGCGGTATGATACTCATAAGTCAAATTTTCGTTTCGTGTGGTAAAAGAACAAATCTGCAACAGCATTTTTAAATTAACGCAGAAGAGAAATTCAACCCCTACGAAGTGAAATAGTAGATGAGGGTTTGTGTGGAAGTATCTCATTATGCAAGCATTTTGAAGATAAATATATAAAAAGTAGAAGTAAAGATATTATATACCAGTATAACGAAATTATTGAGCTTCCTTTGCGAACAGAAATTGTTTTATGTAAGTTACAAACAAGGAGGTATGATGATGGTTGCAAAAACCGCCGACTAGCAATTAAATGACTGTAGCTCATCCCCTTAGGGGCTGAATTTCCAAAAATACTGAACGACGCAATTTTTTCACACCGAAGAGCTCAGTACAACTTTTCATAGATTTAGCTTTAAAATGCTTCCTTATGAGATACTTCCACACAAACCTTCATCTACTATTTCACTCCTTAGGGTTTGCATTTCTAAAAATTCTGAAAAATGTATTTTTGTAGACTTACATCACCGTTCTAAGAAACTTTTTTATTTTAGACCGAGAAACTAAATACCAATTGTCGTAGTTCTGGCTTTAAAATTTCCTTAACAGTGGCTTATTTTCAGAAAATCTTTCATCAACCTATTTCACCGTCTTAGGGTAGAATTTCGAAAAAACCTGTTTTAAGAGATCCTACAGTATAAGATCAGCACCCTCTCCTAATTTCAAGGTTCTATATTCCAAAAAAATTCATCCTCCATTTCACCAAGTTAGGAATTGAAGTTTCTAAACACACTGAAACATGTACGGTTTTTGTGTCTAATCAAGGAGTCAAACACCAATTTCCGTAGTTCTAGCTATAAAACTGACAAGAGCGACATATTTGCAGAAAACGTTTGATCCTGTATTTCACCCCCTTACGAGCTGAATTTCCGAATACATTGTGGAATTTCGGAAAAGCTCTTTTAAACTATGCCTGCAGTATAAAGTCAACACCCTCTCCACATTTCAAGTTTATATCCTTAGCCGTTTGCCCCGGGCGACGAAGAGTCAGTCAGAACATTTCCTTTCATATACGTATGTAGATTTTAATGAGATACAAAGAAAGCTTTGTATATGTAAATCAGGTTTACTGGGAAGTTTTCTGCAGAACATTTATACTCATACGTAAAACAGCTTTATTGTTGAACGATCGCAGGTAGGTCGTAAGTCTACAATGATTTTCACGAATGGAAAATATTACGTGATAATAACTTACGTAGAACATCACCAAAATGTTTATGGACCAACTGAATTGTTTGAAGAACGGTTTCTTGTTCTCCTTCATTAATACTGTCAAGTGGATTCACTAAGCTGCAAATTTTTCGCAGAGGAAACATATTCAAATGTAAAACGTGATTCATAAAATACCAACTAGTGCAGTAAATCTCTCCGTTTTCTCTCATAAAACGCAAATTTAAATTTTATACGAATAACATACTGTAAATGAATTTCGGAATATCTTTCACCAAATCCAGTATATGGAGACGTTGGTGGCATTGCGGTTCTTTCATAGCCTGCGAGGAACAGTCCACTACCTGATCAAATATTCAACGAAGCATTTGACCAGCGACACAAAGTGGACACCCGTGTAGTGTGTCATTCACAACACTGCAAGAATAAAATACATACAAATAATAAGTGCATTTCTACTCCATGATCGTTTTATATATCACTGAGTTTCTCTAATCAATAATTAAAGGTGAGAAAACAAGACTGATGCCTGTACCTGAGTGGTACACGAAGTTACGGAAGTAGTCTGGTGATTAAAATCTAATTTATGAATATTAGTCAAGATGAAAATTATAATCAATATATCAGCATATGAAAGCTATTAGAGATCACAGCTGGAATGCCATGTTAGAGGGAAGTGGCTTTCATTTAAATAGTCCGTAATTATCTCCTAATCGCTCTAAGCCAGACCAGTACAATTGAAACAATGTATAAACTGATCGACTCAACTACATGGAAATCACAGATAATTCACAGTCTTCTGGAAACATCGCAACAGATTTTTTCTGGAAATAGCTCACAAACTGGACGAGTAATTTGCTGAATGAATTTGTAACATTCTTATTGGCCAAGATATTGCAGCAAAAGTTTTTAATTAAATGAATGTTCTTAATGGCTTTGGGTCTCAATAGCGAGGTAGGGAAAACAAAATGCAAGTACAAGCCATATATGTATCTCTAGAGTACTATCAGGACCAAAAACATTGTTCTTCGGTATCTCGAAAAATACATCGAATGTTGCAGTTTCCTCACTAGTTGCCACATTCAATCATCACTGAGAAAACATAGATAACTGTAATAAAAGATCACTGTGTTCAAAATTAAATGTCAAACGTTACATGAAAACGCTAATAGCGGTGGGGAATACATTTGTAAGTAGATTGGAAATTCTGCGCGTGAAATTAAAACTGGGAATTCCGTGCACGTAATGAAAATGTTTAATATAAACACAATGTGCGCAAATAAATTTTGTACACCAATAAGGGACCTCCCATGTGGGGTTGCTAGTCCCCCATCAGGCGCCTCCCTAGGTGGCGGATAGGGGAAATCCTCCCAGATTTGGGTGGCACCGGGGACCAAAACTAACAGCGTGGTGGCGTCTGTAGTGGAACGGCCTATCCATATCGTCTGTACCACACGTCAGGGGCGGTCTGGAAATTATATCGCCAATCCGTTCTGAAGCAAGAGTCGCGATTGTGCTTCTCACCTTCGAGTTATGTTGTGTGACATTAATGTTAAATTTTCCGGAGTAATAGCCCCACAGTCGGATCTCCGGGTGGGAGCAACTTTGATGTCCCAAACACCAAGTGGTGCTGAGAAGAAGATACAGACTCTTCAAGACTGTACATATAACTGTCGCTCTCTAATAGGCAACGACAGACTAGAAGGGATCAAGAAAGAGCTTACAAAAATCAACTGGAGTATTGTTGGTTTAAGCGAAGTACGCCGAAAAGGGGAAGACTGTCTCCGTTTGCAGTCTGGCAACTTGTTTTACTTTTGTGACGACCCAGAACGAAAACTCAATGGAGTTAGGTTCTTAATCAACAAGAATATTGCGGATAGAGTATCTGTCTTAGAAGGAACTTCCAGCAGGTCAGCTCGAATGGTCCTGAAGGTGTCGAATAGGTACTAAATACAGATTGTTCAAGTGTACGCTCCCACCTCAAGTCACCCTGTGGAAGAAATTAAATCATTTTATGAAAGTCTGGGTAACACCTGTAAAACAGGTATCAATTGTCACTTCCAGATGGTCATTGGCGATTTCAAGGCAAAAGTTGGCACCAAGAAACAAGGCGACACAGTGGTGGGCAACTATGGGATTGACAACCGAAACGATAGAGATGAGAAATTAGTCCAGTTCGCCGAGTACACCAATAAGTACATCATGAACACGTTCGTTAAGAAGCACCCTGACCGAAAATGGACTTGGAGGAGCCCAAATTTCAGTGTCAAAAATGAGATAGACTTTATTCTGTCAAACATTGCGCAGATGGTAAAAGACATATCAGTCGTAAATCAGTTCAACACTGGCAGTGATCACCGTCTTGTGAGAGCAAGGGTCGAACGCAATGTAAGAAATGAAAGGAATAAACTTATGAAAGGGAAGAGAAGGGTAATCAACCTCAAAAATCTGGAAGAACGTTCCTCGAAATTCCAAGAAGTCCTCCAGAGCAAGTTCCACGTAACTCAAGAAGGTAATTTGGCGGAAATCATTGTTTCAAGTGCACAAGAAGTCGGTGGCCTATGCCAAAAAAATAAACGACCAAAGAAAATCAGTGCCAAAACAGAAACCCTTTTACAACAGAGGAGAGAAATGAAAATTCAAACCGGTCGTGACATGGTATTCTGAACTATGTAAGGCAGTGCGAAGAGAAATGAAAACTGACATACAGAAATTCACTGAAGACACCTTACGAGCAAGCATTGAGAACAAGACAAGTTTAAAGTCAGACAAACGCAAACTCACAATCGGTAAAAAGCAGATTATCGCACTCGATGGAAATGACAGTCGAATCAATGAAAAGGAGGAGGTTTTGAAGTTCATCAGAGACTTTTATAGCAATTTGTATAGCAATCCCACGGAAAATTTGAGTGTATCTAAATTAAATGATGTACCTAGTGTTCCAGATATACTCCCATCGGAAGTCGAATGTGCTCTAGATACCATGAAGAAGGGAACAGTGCCGGGTGATGATGAGCTCAGCGTTGACATCCTCAAACTGGCAGAAGAGGTAACAATAAATCACTTGGCAAAAGTATTTACTTCCTGCCTGCACTATGCTTCAATCCCATTATCGTGGAACAAGGCTAAAATTATATTGATACACAAGAAAGGAAGTAGTAGCAATATGAAAAACTACCGTCCTATCAGCTTGCTCTCAATTTTATACAAAATTTTCACAAATATCTTGTTAAACCGAATTAGTTCCACCCTAACCTCAGCCCAACATATAAATAAGCAGGATTCCAAAGCAATTTTAGCACTATTGACCATATTCTGATCGTTAGTGAAGTGATAAGCAGAGCGAATGAATACCAACTGCCTCTCTGCAATGCCTTTGTTTACTTTGAAAAGTCATTTGACTCCGTTAGCCATGTAGCTGTCCTCCAAGCTTTGAGCGAGCAAGGACTGGGAGCAGCACACACTGAAGTGCTCAGGAAAATCTATGAGAATTCTTCAGCTTATGTTAACATCGGCGAATCAACTAAAGAATTCCGCAACCTTGAGGGGTGTCAAGCAAGGCGATCCCATCTCCCCAAAACTGTTCTCTGCTGCATTGGAAATGGCTATGTCAAAGCTGAGCTGGGAAGGTAAGGGAATTAGAGTTAATGGAAGAAGGCTTACCAACTTGAGATTTGCTGATGATATTGCCTTACTGGCCAAAGACTTCGCAGAGCTCCAAAACTTAGTTACAGATCTTGCATCGGAATGTCAACTGGTTGTCTTGAACATGAACCTAACCAATGGGTCCCAGCTGGAGATGTGAAAGTCAAGGACAGTCTACTAGAAGAGGTCAGTGAATATGTCTACCTTGGCCAGATTATAAATATGAAGGGAGACATAAGGCCAGAAATCTATCGACGCATCAAGCTTGGCTGGCAAGCATTTGGGAAGAATTCAAAAGCATTCAGATCAAAAATGCCAGTAAATTTGAAGAAAGCGGTATTTGATCAATGCATTCTTCCTGTGATGACGTATGGCTGCGAGACATGGACACTGAACTCATTTACAAAAGGGAAACTTAGGACAGGACAGAGAGCCATGGAGAGATCGATGCTGGGCTATACAAGAAAGGACAGGAAAAGGGCAGATGACATCCGGTCTGTGACGATGGTTAACGACATCTTAGAGACACTAGGTTTCTTGAAATGGCAGTGGGCTGGCCACGCCGCAAGAAGAAAAGACAACAGATGGACGAAGCTAGTACTGGAGTCCGAGAGAGCACTGGAGGCTTAGAGTAAGACCACCAGACAGATGGGACAAAGACTTCGACAAGCTCGCTGGTAACACCTGGCAGAGAACTGCCCAAGACCGTCCCACTTGGAGAAGACTGCTGAAAGCCTACCTGAATCCACGACTCGAAGAGGCCACATCATTTAATGATTGAATTGGCTGATGACGACGATGATGATGATAAGGGACCTATTACATTTCCCCGTAAATACAAACACAACCGTTTAGGAAGTGTTCAAAATCTTCAAGCGCTGTAGTGTAGCTAGTGTTACAATGACTGGGGTCTGGCGCAATAATTTTCTTCCGTAATTTCTTAATCTGCAGGGTGTAAGGTATGAGAAAAAAAATTACTGAAATTGAAACATACACACGTACTTGCTTCCAATTCAGCACTTTCCATCTTTTGGAACTAATGTGAAATTCTGCTTGGTTGCAACAGACGCCGCTGTTTATGAAGAACTGTGGACTTCAACCACGGCCAGTGCAGCCGGTTACTCATTGGTAAGCTGCAGAACTCGCACGTCGTGGAGCCGTAATTGCTTTACGTTATGAAGCGCTTAATTTTATGGCTTACTGCAATCAAAGAGATAAGGAGGCCATTTGAAAGCCACAAGTGCCGGTAACAGCCACTTTCCTTTCCGTCATAAAGTCCAACGCTTTGTGGCAGGAGCTGGTATCATTTAAAGGAGGGATACCGATCATTTCTGCTGTAACAGCCTCGCATCTGTAAGAGCCTTGACTGTTCCTCGGAAATTAGACCGTTCTGCTACACTGGACTACATAAATAATTGTCTACTAAAGTGATAACAGACGTGTAACTTGTAATGAAACTGGGAAACGTGAGTATGCTTCGGGTCTTGAGCTACACTGTAACGGTAAGTTAGGCTTTAACGATCCGCATAGCTTAAAAATGGTACGAATGGATATTCTATGTTTTCAAGTACTGGATGACCACTCGCTTCGAAGCGAGGACAAATATTTTGAGCTGCACTTCATTTAAGGGCGAGCGCTCCATAACGCTCAGTCTGATTAGTTTTGTGTATGATATATGCAGCTGGCTTACTGAGTCTATAAAGATGGGAAGAAAGTTAGCTCATAATCAACGAACGAATTGTTAATTGCATTGTCACGTACAGGATGGAAAAAAAGGAAGAGAGATTAAGGTGTTATGACGTTGTGACGGTGACGTTATTGAACGGAGTGATGATCCTCTAACACTGTGAAATTACTCTCAGTTACTGAGGTATACAGACTAAGACAGGTAAAGTGCTTATCATCTTCCTTATCACATAAAGAGAGGTATATTTTATTTGAAAATAGGACTGAGTGATAATAGTATTGTGACATGGGATTGTTACTGTAACAACCACTCGCAGTTACTGAGAATACAGACTAAGGTAAACAGCACATCACAAAAAAGGCAAGTCAGTGAAAAGATGAAGTGTGCAGTAAAGATAGAAACTCAAGAAATAAATCAGAACAATAAGAGTAGTGGTGTAATGGGGTTCCTGGAACACTTTTGATGCCAAATTAATTAACTGATCAATTAATTACCCCCAAACCAATATGTAACATGGTTACCCACCCCTTCGTCCTCCCCTCACTTCCACCCCCTTCCCCACCTGCTCTATTGCTGGGGATTTCGAAATTTGGTGGGAATCTCGAATTTTGGAAGGAAATTCAAAAAACGGCGAGAATTTCAAAAATTGCAGGAATTTCATTCTCCCATGGTTTTGCTGAAGTCACACCCCCACCTCTCCACAGGGGAATTGCAGGGAAATTCATAATGGCAGTGCATGTTCCAGGAGTCTAACTCTGATCCTTCTGGGAAGTAAGCGCAAGCCCATCCACCAACGCAGGTAAAGTGTCCAAGTGCAGCAGAAGGAGGTTTGGTTAGTGTAATTTATTTATTTTGGGTGGGAAATTGAGGTAAATATTGGTGCTAATTGCATAATTAATCATAAATATCGAGCCTAATTACACAACTACATGCACAGCGATACATAAGGAGCGCCTATAATTGCAATATAGCTCAAAAATTGACGGTATCATACAACTGGTGTTATCCTGATATGAAAAAAACTTCACAGCATGACGCTAAACTAGCGACGACGTACTCAAATTCTACATAGAAAGGTCCCTTCACCTACAAGATGGCGGGAAAAGCTCTCGAGTCAAAGGTACTATCTTCATATTTTATAGCTATGCCCAAGATACCATACACATAGAATTTATGTTTGTCTTATAAAGTATCTTTGTATGCAATGTGTCAAGTAGTATTATTGGGCACATGAACGAAAAGCTTGTTTGCTTCGCTAACACTCAAAACAGCCTTAGAAATGGCTGTGCGAAAAATCAAGTGACGCTATGGTTCAGGCCCGCAACACGCAGCGTTTGGCCTTGTGCTTTATTTATGGTCACTTCATAACATAAGCTAACCGGGAACAGTGTCACGGCTCACCTCATTTGATTTACCCGCAAGATTATTCACTTGTTTTCGCCGCAGCGATAGGGGGCGTGATCGCTGAGCGCTGTTGGCGCTGGTGCGCGAAGCAACGTTTTTGGAGGACGGCTCGGTATGGAGATGGCGAGAGGACCAGTCACTCAGTCTCGGCGAGTCTGTTCAGTCGGTTAGTCGCTCAGTCTGGGAGTCGGTGCAGTGAGGCGACAGTCAGAAGGCAGATACTCGCATGTTAGTCGGTCGGCTCTAAGGCTCCGTCGCTGTTGGGTTGTGCACTCTATCGGGTTCGTCGTTACTCCGCGGTTGGACGATTTGCAGTCAGCAGCAGGCAGGTCCGCACGGTGCAGGTACGCGCCGGGGCCGTGGTCGATGCAGACGGAAGGCCGTTGGACGATCGGTCGGCTGGTCGTCGGATGGCGACAGGACGGAAGCGGCTGGGAGTCAACTGGTGCCTGCCGTTTAAGGACTGCGATAAGATGGCTGTTTGCGAGCGTGTGGGCAGGACGGAATGCTATCTTGCTTAGCGTGGTTCTCTATAACCAGCTGTTGTTTGTTGGGCCTTGCACTCGAGAGTAGCAGGAAACTGCATTGGTGTGGTTCTCGTCACCTGGCTAAGGCCGAAATTTTCATACACTTTTATTATATTTCATGATCATTACTTATTATGGGGTTGATACTTGTAGCCAATATTTTGTGATTTGGAATAACTTGATGCGTTTAAATTGCGAATTTCTTAATTCTACTAATATTGCACATTTGAGTGGGTAATGTGTTTCATTTCCATTGTTATTTATATTGCGTGATTTGTTGGTTTTTGTAGTGAGTGGAACTTTAATTTGTGTGATTCTGTTTTGTAGAATGTTTTTCGTAGCAGCATTTGAGAATTAGTTGTTACAAGAAGTTGCTAGCTCTAAATTGCCACTTCGTTAATCAATCATTTATTGACAGATGTGTTGGTCTGTCTGTACCAATTAAGAGGCAGCAATTGTAGCTTGTTAGTATAAAAAACTGTTATGCAGAAATTTGAATGGGAAAAAAGCAGTCATCTTTATTATAAAGTTGTTTTAAAGTATGTTGGAAGATCATTCTTTTGAGCTGTGTTTATTCTGTATCAATCAAATTTAGGTATCACATAGCTGGCAGAAATAACTGTTGAGCTCGTAATAGAATGTATGTGTGAAATAATTCGTGTGGTTTTGAGAGTGATGTGTTAAATTATTTATTTGAAAGTTGTTTTGAAGATTTGCATTTTTGGTGTTTCACCTTATGTTGAACCAAAACAGTATTCTTGAGGTCTTGATGACTGCACATGATATATGATATACCTTTTACTAACCGTGCCTTTATGTAATGTTTCAGAGTGGGGCTGGATGTACTTCTGGAGAATGTTTTAAAAAAAAATTCTATTGTAAAATATCCTTTAAACTGTTAATTTATTAATTTGGATGTATTGTTAAATAATAAATTTGTGCCAACAAGGCTTGGACCAAATAAATGTGCCTACACCTTCCCCATCCTGGCTCTTCTGCCGTCTGCGCATCTCAATAAGCTAACCGGGAATTCAAAATTTTTAAAGCGTAATGTTAATTTGTTAGGAGTAAGCACGATTCGTGATATGAAAAGTCGTTCGCTAGCACCACTTCCATCAAAATTTCAACATGTATGATGTTACGTTGAGCACAAATAACTTTAAGCCACTTTCCATTGCACAGCTTAAATTGTGTCACTGATGCAAATTACTCAAAAATACGTCTGTCACTCAGTTGAAAAAAAGAATCAGCGCCATCTAATGGTTCTTCGTCCTCAGCTCGTGGTCTCGCGGTAGCGTTCTTGCTTCCCGAGCACGGGGTCCCGGATTCGATTCCCGGTGGTGTCACCGATTTTCACCTGCGTTGAGATGACTAGGTGGTGGTGTGTCGTCCTCATCATCATCATTCATCCCCATTACGGTCGGAGGAAGGAAATGGCAAACCACCTCCGCTAGGACCTTGCCTAGTAAGGCGGTGCTGGTCTCCCGCATCGTCCCCTACGCTCTGTCAAGGAGTATAGGACCTCATCATCATCAACGGTTCTTCGGTGTACTCCGAAAGTAACAGCGCCATCTATTGGACTTTTTCTGTACTACGGCACTAAATGCGCCACTTGTTGTTTCTGTGGTGTATTACGCCTTGATGATCATGTCACTAAGGTAAACATCCGAATTACTAAGTTGGCCAGACGACTGTAGATAACTAAAGTACGATATCTTTTTTTCCAGTGTTCTAATTTTGATGATATAAAGCCTACGTGTTACCCTGAGCTACGCTCAAGTTACCAGTGAAAGCCCCATAAAAATTTGTGCAGTAGTTCTGGAGCTTAGATTGTTTAAAGAGACAGATATGACGGTTTTACAGTTCCACTATTAGTATAGATAGAGGACGTCAGGCGACCGATACGAAAGTTACACATGACACATGTTCTTTATTTGACGTTATGAATATCACTGTTGTTGTTGTTGTTGTTCTCTTCAGTCCTGAGACTGGTTTGATGCAGCTCTCCATTCTACTCTATCCTGTGCAAGCTTCTTCATCTCCCAGTACCTACTGCAACCCACATCCTTCTGAATCTGCTTAGTGAATTCATCTCTTGGTCTCCCTCTACGATTTTTACCCTCCACGCTGCCCTCCAATGCTAAATTTGTGATCCCTTGATGCCTCAAAGCATGTCCTACCAACCCATCCCTTCTTCTAGTCAAGTTGGGCCACAAACTTCTCTTCTCCCCAATCCTATTCAATACCTCCTCATTAGTAACGTGATCTACCCATCTAATCTCAGCATTCTTCTGTAGCACCACATTTCTAAAGCTTCTATTCTCTTCTTGTCCAAACTACTTATCGTCCATGTTTCACTTCCATACATGGCTACACTCCAAACAAATACTTTCAGAATCGACTTCCTGATACATAAATCTATATTCGATGTTAACAAATTTCTCTTCTTCAGAAACGCTTTCCTTGCCATTGCCAGTCTACATTTTATATCCTCTCTACTTCGACCATCATCAGTTATTTTACTTCCTAAATTGCAAACCTCCTTTACTACTTTAAGTGTCTCATTTCCTAATCTAATTCCCTCAACATCACCCGATTTAATTTGACTACGTTCCATTATCCTCGTTTTTTCTTTTGTTGATGTTCATCTTATATCCTCCTTTCAAGACACTGTCCATTCCGTTCAACTGCTCTTCCAAGTCCTTTGCCGTCTCTGACAGAATTACAATGTCATCGGCGAACCTCAAAGTTTTTACTTCTTCTCCATGAATTTTAATACCTACTCCAAATTTTTCTTTTGTTTCCTTTACTGCTTGCTCAATATACAGATTGAATAACATCGGGGAGAGGCTACAACCATCTCTCACTCCTTTCCCAACCACTGCTTCCCTTTCATGCCCCTCGACTCTAATAACTGCCATCTGGTTTCTGTACAAATTGTAAATAGCCTTTCGCTCCCTGTATTTTACCCCTGCCACCTTCAGAATTTGAAAGAGAGTATTCCAGTCAACATTGTCAAAAGCTTTCTCTAAGTCTACAAATGCTACAAACGTAGGTTTGTCTTTTCTTAATATTTCTTCTAAGATAAGTCGTAAGGTCAGTATTGCCTCACGTGTTCCAACATTTCTACGGAATCCAAACAGATCCTCCCCGAGGTCCGCATCTACCAGTTTTTCCATTCGTCTGTAAATAATTCGCGTTAGTATTTTGCAGCTGTGACTTATTAAACTGATAGTTCGGTAATTTCTGTCAACACCTGATTTCCTTGGGATTGGAATTATTATATTCTTCTTGAAGTCTGAGGGTATTTCACCTGTCTCATACATCTTGCTCACCAGATGGTAGAGTTTTGTCAGAACTGGCTCTCCCAAGGCCGTCAGTAGTTCTAATGGAATGTTGTCTACTCTGGGGGCCTTGTTTCGACTCAGGTCTTTCAGTGCTCTGTCAAACTCTTCACGCAGTATCTTACCCCCCCATTTCGTCTTCATTTACATCCTCTTCCATTTCCATAATATTGTCCTCAAGTACATCGCCCTTGTATAAACCTTCTATATACTCCTTCCACTTTTCTGCCTTCCCTTCTTTGCTTAGAACTGGGTTGCCATCTGAGCTCTTGATATTCATACACGTGGTTCTCTTCTCTCCAAAGGTCTCTTTAATTTTCCTGTAGGCAGTATCTATCTTACCCCTAGTGAGATAAGCTTCTACATCCTTACATTTGTTCTCTAGCCATCCCTGTTTAGCCATTTTGCACTTCCTGTCGATCTCATTGTTGAGACGTTTGTATTCCTTTTTGCCTGCTTCATTTACTGCATTTTTATATTTTCTCCTTTCATCACTGTAAGCAACATTATCCACTACGCTACATTTTACGTCTTTCTTGTTTTATGAGATTTCCTGCTGACAGTGCATGGTCGATCTTGTCTTGGTTTCTGTTGGTCCATCATGGACAGGGGACGTCGGCTGGTTAAATAATTGTCAATGTCAATGAAAATATGCCAACAACCGTGTAACTTAAGATTATTTTATTTTGAAGGCTACCAGCTTCAGTATTTCAATATGCTATCTTCCGGCCCAAATGGATCTCTCCAAGTAAACGAAAATGTCATGAACTTCCGGATGCCGGAGTTGCTATCAAGTCTTCGAATGAAGCACTAATGTAACGACTGAATTCACAAGGTAAAGAGGTTCACGGCTCTGTATGACATTTTCCTTTATTTGAAGAGACATATCGGGCTTGAAGATGGCATAGTAAAATGCTGAAACCGCTGGCCTTCAAAATAAAATAACATCTCAAGTTACATGGCTGTTGTATTTTCATTGACATTAGTTTGGTTGATCCTTTGTTTATACAACTAGTCCTTTGTCGGTACTATCGTGAGAAACAATTGACTTTAAATATCTACACTCCTGGAAATGGAAAAAAGAACACATTGACACCGGTGTGTCAGACCCACCATACTTGCTCCGGACACTGCGAGAGGGCTGTACAAGCAATGATCACACGCACGGCACAGCGGACACACCAGGAACCACGGTGTTGGCCGTCGAATGGCGCTAGCTGCGCAGCATTTGTGCACCGCCGCCGTCAGTGTCAGCCAGTTTGCCGTGGCATACGGAGCTCCATCGCAGTCTTTAACACTGGTAGCATGCTGCGACAGCGTGGACGTGAACCGTATGTGCAGTTGACGGACTTTGAGCGAGGGCGTATAGTGGGCATGCGGGAGGCCGGGTGGACGTACCGCCGAATTGCTCAACACGTGGGGCGTGAGGTCTCCACAGTACATCGATGTTGTCGCCGGTGGTCGGCGGAAGGTGCACGTGCCCGTCGACCTGGAACCGGACCGCAGCGACGCAGGGATGCACGCCAAGACCGTAGGATCCTACGTAGTGCCGTAGGGGACCGCACCGCCACTTCCCAGCAAATTAGGGACACTGTTGCTCCTGGGGTATCGGCGAGGACCATTCGCAACCGTCTCCATGAAGCTGGGCTACGGTCCCGCACACCGTTATGCCGTCTTCCGCTCACGCCCCAACATCGTGCAGCCCTCCTCCAGTGGTGTCGCGACAGGCGTGAATGGAGAGACGATTGGAGACGTGTCGTCTTCAGCGATGAGAGTCGCTTCTGCCTTGGTGCCAATGATGGTCGTATGCGTGTTTGGCGCCGTGCAGGTGAGCGCCACAATCAGGACTGCATACGACCGAGGCACACAGGACCAACACCCGGCATCATGGTGTGGGGAGCGATCTCCTACACTGACCGTACACCTCTGGTGATCGTCGAGGGGACACTGAATAGTGCACGGTACATCCAAACCGTCATCGAACCCATCGTTCTACCATTACTAGACCGGCAAGGGAATTTGCTGTTCCAACAGGCCAATGCACGTCCGCATGTATCCCGTGCCACCCAACGTGCTCTAGAAGGTGTAAGTCAACTACCCTGGCCAGCAAGATCTCCGGATCTGTCCCCCCATTGAGCATGTTTGGAACTGGATGAAGCGTCGTCTCACGCGGTCTGCACGTCCAGCACGAACGCTGGTCCAATTGAGGCGCCAGGTGGAAATGGTATGGCAAGCCGTTCCACAGGACTACATCCAGCATCTCTACGATCGTCTCCATGGGAGAATAGCAGCCTGCATTGCTGCGAAAGGTGGATATACACTGTACTAGTGCCGACATTGTGCATGCTCTATTGCCTGTGTCTATGTGCCTGTGGTTCTGTCAGTGTGATCATGTGATGTATCTGACCCCAGGAATGTGTCAATAAAGTTTCCCCTTCCTGGGACAATGAATTCACGGTGTTCTTATTTCAATTTCCAGGAGTGTATATTTGTCAAATTATTAGCTGTTACTACAGCGTTTGCAGACTCGCTAGTTGCTACTTTTTTTTGTGAAGATGCTTCAGGTGTCGAGCTTTACCTTTCCTACCGCGAACTGATCATTATCAACGGAGCCCTCACCACTACCATTGTCCTTTCCCTCACAACGTTATCTATATAGGTATGTGTTGTACATGACAACATACACAACAGTAAGAAGAGGTAAGCTAGAGTGATGCGGGAACAGTCGTCTTAAGACAGTTGGACAGGAGCACAAATCAATAGCTGTATTTCTCCAAGTGTACGAAGACTCGTTACAAATAATGCAACACGAAACAGAGTCCAGCGACCTCAGTGTCAACATGGATTGTACTAAAGCACCAAAGATGGAGTCGCTGATGTTACTAAACGGAGTTTGCATTGTTTCACATAGCGAAGAGCAACCAAGTGCGAGAGGGTGTCTGCCTGCCACCGGCCGGCCTTTAGGCGGTGGCGGGGTACAGATCCGCTCGGCTCATCAGGTGTGCTTCATTGGATCCGCTGTATCCCTCACGACCGCTATTGGCATATGACAGAAATTTTCAATTCCTTTGACAATTGGCTGACGCACATGGGGTGGTATTGATATATTATACCACTGCATGAACGAAGCTAATTTGTGCTCAAAAGACTCTCCTACTAAATCAGGAAACTGAGATAATTATAGGTGTCAGCAAACAATTAAAATTTATAAGAGAAAAATAGACTTATGTTTTCTCGAATGCGACATATTACACTACTGGCCATTAAAATTGCTACACCAAGAAGAAATGCAGATGATAAATGGGTATTAATTGGACAAGCATATTATACTGGAACTGATATGTGATTACATTTTCACGCAATTTAGGTTTATACATCCTGAGAAATCAGTACCCAGAACAACCACCTGTGGCAGAAATTACGCCCTTGATACGCCTGGGTATTAACAGCTTGAATGGCGTGTACAGGTACAGCTGCCCATGCAGCTTCAACGCGATACCACAGTTCATCAAGAGTAGTGACTGACGAGCCAGTTCCTCGGCCACCATTGACCAGACGTTCTCAGTAGGTGAGAGATCTGGAGAATGTGCTGGCCAGGGCAGTAATCGAACATTTTCTGTATCCAGAAAGGCCCGTACGGACCTGCAACAAGCGGTCGTGCATTATCCTGCTGAAATGTAGGGTTTCGCAGGGATAGAATGACTGGTAGAACCGCGGGTCGTAACACATCTGAAATGTAACGTCCACTGTTCAAAGTGCCGTCAATGTGAACAAGAGGTGACCGAGACGTGTAACCAATGGCACCCCATACCATCACGTCAGGTGATACCCCAGTATGGCGATGACGTATACACGCGTCCATTGTGCGTTCACCGCGATGTCGCCAAATACGGATGCGACTATCATGATGCTGTAAACAGAATCCGGATTCATCCAAAAAATGACGTTTTGCCATTCGTGCACCCAGGTTTGTCGTTGAGTACACCGTCGCAGGTGCTCCTGTCTGTGATGAAGTGTCAAGGGTAACCGCATCCATGGTCTCCGAGCTGATAGTCCATGCTGCTGCAAACGTCGTCGAGCTGTTCGTGCAGATGGTTGTTGTCTTGAAAATGTCACCATCTGTTGACTCAGAGATTGAGACGTGGCTGCATGATCCGTTACAGCCATGCGGATAAGATGCCTGTCATCTCGACTGCTAGTGATATAAGGCCGGTGGGATCCAGCACGGCGTTCTGTATTACCATCCTGAACACACCGATTCCATATTCTGCTAGCAGTCATTGGATCTCGACCAACGTGAGCAGCAATGTCGCGATACGATAAACTGCAATCACGATAGGCTACAATCCGACCTTTATCAAAGTCGGAAACGTCATTATACGCATTTCTCCTCCTTACACGAAGCATCACAACAACGATTCACCAGGCAACGCCGGTCAACTGCTGTTTGTGCATGAGAAATCGGTTGGAAACTTTCCTTATGTCAGCACGTTGTAGGTGTCGCCACTTGCTTCAACTTTGTGTGAATGCTCTGAAAAGCTAATCATTTGCATATCACAACATCTTCTTCCTGTCGGTTAAATTTCGCGTCTGTAGCACGCCATTTTCGTGGTGTAGCAATTTTAATGGCCAGTAGTGTACTTCTTACAATAACGTACAAATAGCGACCAGTAAATGTTTATTAAGAACACCTTGCACCGTTCCCGTTTTCGAACCGTCAGACTTATTGACAGACGGCCAAACACGTTTAGTATTACATTTGGCTTGTGGTATACATGCAGCGCTGGCTTTTTTCCGCTGTGACGAATGTTCTGTGAGGTGGTAGTGGTGCCCTACCCAGGATAATGATGTATTAGTTATGGACTATTTCACTGTAATTGGACCTACCTACGAACAAAGTAAACCACTTTCGATGGTAAGAGGTGAGTTAGTCTGTGAACTAACGATGTTTTAACTAAAGAAGTCAGTTTGGTTGTCTTAAACGTTCGTTTCTTTTATGAGATACTGACAGTTCACAATGGTCATAAAACGAGAGTTTCCCTTTAAATTAACTGGAACAGAACTCCTACAAAATGACACACATGGTGGGAAATATTTTCATGATTAATTAACGTTCCTTAATAACATTAACAAAAAGTAATATTGATAATTTAACAACTAATGCTGTGAAGTGTACGCTAAAATTAAATACCAGCAGATTGAAATAGTTTCCCCTCGGTTCGATCATTGATGATATGGCGTTGACTGACAAGGACTTCACCATGGCCTTAGAGAAAATAGGATGTCCTTCCCCAAACATAGCGAACCTACTGCGAATCAGTGCGGTTGGTGTTGCGAGACGATTTTATTCAATCGAGCGTCGTGACTTCCCAGCGCACATTTTGGTTCCAGTCCTGAGTCTCGAAGACGGAAGAGGGTATGTATTCGAATAGCGATCTAACATAATCTAATGTCTGGCTGGGTCAGCACTTGTTTTCTTTAGTGTGCTTAAGAACAATTCACTTATGTCACGCTTTAGGCGCTGTTGTTTCCACAACGGCAATACTAATAATTATTCACATGCATTAACAACGCAAGTTCTAAAGATATTGACCTCACAAAGAAGGCACAAGCTTTAAGTGTTTCTGTTTTTCTACCGTAGCCAGTTTCTGAACTAACAACTGTCGCCAATGAGTGTAGGCAATTTTACTGTACACATAAAAAAAAAAATTATCCAAGTGGACAATACAAGTGCCTTTCGCTGTTCTAATGTCTTTAAACGAATCTTTAGTCACAGAATAATTCCTGATCCGGGAACTAAGTTAATCCCGAGGAATCAAATCTAGCCAATACGGCAGCATTGTAAGCACTTAAAAGGAAGTGTCCTGAAATATTTCGGTATCGTTGAGAGAGAGCCGTATGACAGTAAGTTACTGTGCTGGGAGATAACTTTATTCCTTACAAAATGTTCTCATTTATCCTCATTAATAACCTACACTTTCTTCAGAAATGTGGCGTGGTGCTTTTGTCCCAGAATGAAAGCGTTTTTGCTCCCTTTTGTACATTTTCAGCTTTTGTCACCCAATGGTTCGTCTGTTCCTGGGCTTGAGGCTGCAGTGAATCCGTTTTTCATATACCTTCCAAAACTCTGGAGAAACACACGGCAATCTAAGCCCATCTGTCTATCTGTATATGACAGCGTTTTTCGTCGATGACAGCAATAGAGCAGAAGGGTTTGCACAAAATAGCGTCAAGACAACCTATCGAAGTCTTTGAGATCTCAGCAAGCTCGGCTACCTTCAATGGGCAATCACTGACTTCCTCATTGAGAATTTGTGCCGCACACTTCTCGAACGTACATGTTTTCTGACGACCTGAACTCTCATCACCCATAACACCCCACAAATAAATACCTGAATAACAAAACGGGAGAATCGTATAACGTTATATCTATAACCTATTTAAATTCGTTGAGTTTAAGCATGTTAAAACCACGTACTACATCACAACTTAATTTTACCTATTTTTTCACGAAAATCTTTACATATATCTCTGAAACTCCTTGGTGTGCCACCTAAAAAGCCATATCGCAACTTAGACGATGTATTCCATTTCCTGTACCAAATGCCTTTATTTACGTGTGTGCTGCACTAACAAAAGTTGTAAAAGACGGCGCCTTTTAACAGCAAAAGGTATACCGGGGGTTCGCTCTTACAAGCCGTACATTTTCAGATGCTCTAATGCTGCAATCACTCAAGTACTAACTTAGACGTAAACTAGAAGACAACCATGTGATATTATGTGGGTTCTGTTTCATCCGCGTTTGAGTAACACAAAATCTGGCTGTCGAAGTACGATATCTAATACGATTTCTCAGAATAACAATTCTGAATGCCAACATCGCAGGTTCTATATACATCGCAGCATCTCGAGTCATGTGCAAACGAATGGTTTATGCGACACAGACAGGAGATACAATCTTTGAGTACTGTAGAGCCTAGCATAATGAAAGACTGGAAGCCTCATTTTCAGCATTAGAAAGTACCATTTATGCTACACCAGTTATACTCCTCCGTTAATAACTGCAGAGACGGACGTAAGTGACTCACAGAGCTCGTATACAGGGAATAGGATGAAGTTTAAGAGAATCATCAGGAAGATTTAATGTTTAAGGAAGTGAGATAGTGAAGTATTAACACATGATATGCGTCTGAAGCTGTAGGTTGTAGATATTGCGACAATAAATACTGAAGTAGGCATTTCAGCTGAAGACGAATGAACATGTCTAATAGGGACAGCCGTAGAAGTTCTATAAATATACGCAGAAGGATACTAACTGCGAATAAACCTTGGCCAACAGAAGATATTTTTCAACTGATCGACGAAAAAAAGATATATAAAAGTGTTCAGAAAAAGAAGAGAATAATGCAGTATAAATAAAGTTAAGCGAAAAAGGCAACGAGATGATTATTGACGTTGATGTGTAGAATCTATGAGACTGGACACATACCTTCCGACTTTAAGAAAAATATCATCCACCCAATTCCGAAGATACTAAGAGTAGATAAACACAAGAACTATCGCACAGTCAGCTTATAATCACACGTATCAAAGTGGCAGATAGGACAAATACTCAAAAGAATGGAGGGATCTGTTTTGACATTGCGCTTGATAATGCAGGCAAGATTTAGGAAAGATCAAGACACTTATATACGAGGGTTGGAACTTTAATAGTGTCAACTATTTATTTACAGCTCGTACAAAATAGATACGTGTTTCAATGTTTTACTGACCTTCAAAGTAGTCACCAGGGTTGTATATAGCCCGTTGCCAGCGATGTGGAAGTCGTAGGATACTTTTAGCGGTGTCAATTGTGTTGACAGTTCGAGCGGCGTGGTCTATTGCCCGAAGAATTTGTAGCCGTTTGGAAGCAAATGCCGTGAGGTGTTTCCTTCAGTTTAGAAATCGAGTTGAACTTACGAGAGCTTAAGTCATGGGAGCACGTTAGATGATATAGCACTTAGCAGCCACATAAGTTAAACAAATCAGTAACAGCTTGCACTGTACGTGCTTGAGCATTGTGCTGCAAAATGATTGTCTGATCCTGCAGAAAGTGTCATCACTTCTGTCTCTATACTGCTCAATTTTTGAACACAACCTACGAGCAGTTCATAGACAGAAGTGATGACACTTTTTGCAGGACCTGACCATCATTTTGCAGGACAATGCTCAAGCACGTCCAGCGCTAGCTGTTACTGATTTGTTTGACTGATGGGGCTGCTACGTGCTATACCACCTACTGCACTCCCCTGACTTAAGCCCTCGTGAGTTCAACTCGATTTCTAAATTGACGGAAACACTTCACGGCATTCGCTTCAGAACTGCTACAAATTCGTCGGGCAATAGACATCGCCGCTCGAACTGTCAACACAACAGGCTCTGCTAAAAGTATCCTACGACTTCCACATTGCTGGCAACGGGTTATACACAATACTGGTGACTACTTTGAATGTCAGTAAAACATTGAACCACGTATCTATTTTGTACGAGATGTAAATAAATAGTTACCACTATTAAAGTTCCAACCCTCCTATTATTTGTTGGTTTAGAAGAAAGTTCGACCACGTACAATGGCGCAAAGTGTTCGAAATTTTCGGTGAAATAGATGTAAGGAGAGACGGCTAATATACACAGTTTACAAGGACTAATAAGAATGGAAGCCGAAGAAAGATGTGCTCGGATTAAAATGAATGTAAGACTGAGAAGCTTCAGCTTGTCCATCGAAAACCAATGATGGAAATTAAAGAAAAACATTCGCAGGTATTGAACAGAAGCAACAGTCTAATGAGCACAGAACGTAGACTGAGCAACCAAAGAAAAACGAAAGTAATGAGGTTGAGCAGAAATGGGATTTGCTGTAAACTTAACATCAGAATTTGGGGACCACGAATTAGACGATGTGAAGGAATTTGCTATCTTACAAGCAAAATTTCCCTTTACGGACAAAACAAGGTCTACAGGTGTGGAAAACAGCCCTTACATTAAGGGAGACATTTTTCTTTAAATGTAGGTTTACACCACAAAAATTTGTAGAAGTGAGTCATTGACCTGGAAAATCGGAAATGAGGACACTCGCAGAATTTGACATTTGGTGCTTAAATAATTAGGTGGACCATTAAAAATACTAAATTAGGCGGTCTAAAAATAATATCCACTGTACTGTAGCAGAAGTGGAACATATCCAGCAAACAACTGAAGACGCTTGAGATTAAGATCTACTCTTAGACGAAAAGGCTGGCGAAAAAGAGGAAGTCACGGTGGGCAGCATCGAACTATATTAAGAAGGGAAGAAAGAAAAGCAAAGCCGCGGACCGTGGCTCCCTCGATATTGTTTCGGCAGTTTTTCTGTGGTATTTCCTGAGTATTTCGTTACAAAGGAACGCGGTCTCTCGTAGCTTGTTAAGAGAGTAATTGTGTTTCGTTTGATTTCTTTCTTGTGTTTATCTGTTCTTCACAATTGCACTGAAACATCTACACAAGAGCGCAAACGTCCACGGCTTCCTCTTTTTTTCCTTTTGATAACATTCACGGTATTTGCTGTTAATAACAACAATACTGACCGGTTGTCGCCCTCAGGCTTGCATTCAGTACTGCTCTGTTCGTCCCTTCACTGTTCTGAAGGTATTTTCACAGAAGCAGAGGTAATTTGAGTAACAACTGAATAGTTCATAATCACACTATTATTCTTTAAAGAGCCACCAGAGATCCCGGAACTACAATACCAAAATAATCAAGAAATGTCCTTGAAGAATCACCTAAATTTTGTCAGTGGAGTCGGTTTCATGCTGCAGTTTTCAAACGGTCGATATTATTAAGTGTCTTAAAAGCGACCTTTTCAATTCATGAAGATGAACCGACATCCCAACGGTCTCTGTAAAGCACCCCACATCGCCGAATGAAGTTGTTCAGAAGTGAAACTTTGGAATCAGAACTATCCGTCACAATATTCTGATCATAACGTTACCCAGTTTTCCTATTTTAGTAGTGGCGTTACGTTCAAAGCCACCCTCTCTAATTGTCACCATGTTGATTTCTCGGTCTTTTATCTCCTAGAACCCAGATAAGTTTCTTTGCTGAGCCTATCTACCAACCATTCACCATGTTACCTGTCCGCCCACCCATATTTCGTTTCATTATAATCCTAATTATGTCTCATATTCCAGTCTTTTCATTGATCCATTTTTGTCTGTCTTTGCAACTAAGCCCCATCATGCATCTCTCCGAAGCTGTGTAACTCTCAGGCTTTTACGATGTTGAAAGTTCTTGAGAGTATCGGTACCTCTTCATTCTTATAACATCTTCTTTATGATTCGACGCCTCGGTGTTATGGCTGAGGCCGTCTTTCACGAACTAGCTGCAGACTGCGATGTACTACCACGACGGATGTTTGATCGGGATCTCTTCTTCACTGCTGCTTCATATAGTTTAAATCTTTAAGTTATTCCTCCGATCCTTGCTCTTTGTTTCTTCGCTTTTGGTGCGATTTCTTACAAATCTAGGCTTTTTTGTGCTAAGTGGCGTTGCCAAGTAGCAGGTTCGGTCACAACGTTGACACCCGGAAATGTACAAGTATTCTGTGTCGAAGCGACTGGATCTTCGGTTTTACCGAAGCCTATGTTTTTCGGTTTTTAACGATCGCGCACGGCAGGAGATCACCTTTAGCATTTAGCTCCATTCCAGTATGCTGAAGCACAGGAGGGAGCGGCGACTTGTACAGTATCACGCCGATGTGTAAAGGCAATACTTAGTTTGGATTCAGCATAGGGTGCGAACATGTGAGTCTTCCATTAGCCTTTCTCTTGAAACAGACGATGTCCTGAAGCCATGTTAGAGGTTTCTCCAGATGAAGCGAAGTTCATATGCTGTATCGCTTCACGGGACTTCGCTGCCGACGATGGCGATCTGCTGAAGGTCCGCTGGAATTCGTCAGCAGGTGGCTGTGGCGTAATGTCAAACGTTCACAAAGTTAAGGACAGTGCTACTCGCACCTGTCAACATAAATGTAGATCATTACATTGAGATGACGTTGCTGTGACTGGTGAAAGCGTTCACCGGAATACTTCAGGGATGGACAGAAGTATGGAAACACAGAGAGAAATGCATGTTTGACTATAAATGGAGATGCTAGGCAAGCCTGCAGTTGGAGTTGCTGTGTTTGACCTCGAACTGCATCTGTGTAATTTCCTCAATACGTATTAGTAGTGCTGAGAACGATGTTCTGTGTAGTTGTGAGTATTCGAATGTGGTGAAGTTGTTGGTGCTCATATGTTAGCTGCTTTCATGAGTAAGGTAGCAGAGGTGTTTGGTTTTACAAGAGACATCGTATCGAAGATTAATACCATATACAGGGCGCACGAAAGGGTGTACTGATTGATCATGACGGACTGACAATGGAGAAGACTGACAAAAAATACGAGGATGTTAGTTGCTAAAGTCACAGCGGAACTAGATGAAGCACTCGCAAAACATGTCAGTACCAAAACAATACAAAGTGGAAATGTACAAAATGGATTGTTAAAGAGATAGTATGATTGTGGTTCGATGAATCCCCTGCACTTAAATGTGAATTGCAGAGTAATCATGTAGATGTAGATGTAGAATCGTGGATCACGAAAGAGACAAAGTGAAGGAATTGTGCTATCTAGGCAGCAAAATGACCAATGACGGAGAGAGCAAGGAGGACAGAAAAAGCAGACTAGGACTAGCAAAAAAGGCATTCCTGGCAAAGAGAAGTCCATTAGTATCAAACATAGAACTTAATATGAGGAAGAAATTTCTGAGAATGTGAGTTTGGAGCACAGCACTGTGTGGTAGAGTGGGTAAAGTTGAAACCGGGACACAACAGAATCGAAGCTGGTGGATGGGGATGGTTCAAATGACTTTGAGCACTATGGGACTTAACTGCTGTGGTCATCAGTCCCCTAGAACTTAGAACTAATTAAACCTAACTAACCTAAGGACATCACACACATCCATGCCCGAGGCAGGATTCGAATCTGCAATCGTAGCAGTCGCACGTTTCCGGACTGTGCGCCTAGAACCGCGACACCACCGCGGCCGGCAAAGCTGGTGGAGTGATAAGGTAATTAGGAGGTTAGCCGCAGGATCGTCGAGGAAAGGAAAACATGGAAAAGACTGACATCTGTTAAGACATTACGGAATGTCGTTCATGGTACTAGAGGGATCTGTAGAACATGCAAACTGTAGGGGAAGACAGAGACTAGAATATTTCCAACAAACAATAGTTGACGACGTGGCTTGCAGCTGCTACACTGATATGTCTTAACCCACGTCTTATCATCCTGTCCCTCCTTCATCTTAGTTTTCTGTGTGATATTTTTCTCGGTGACCCTGTGAGAGTCTCCTCATACCATACCTTATCAGTTCTTCTGTAACAGCACATATCAAATCCTTAGATTCTCTTCTGTTCTGGTTTTCCCACTGTCCACAATTCACCACCGTACAATGGTGTGCTCCAGACTTACAGTCTGAGAAATTTCTTCCTCTAATTATGACGTATGTTTCACAACAGTAGATTTGTCTTGGCCGGGAATGCCCTCTGTGTCTGTGTTAGTCTCCTTTTTATGTCGTATTTGCTTCGTCCGTCATGGGTTTCTTGCTTCAAAGGTATTCCTTAATTTCGTCTTCTTCTTGATCACTAATATTGACGTTAAATGTCTCGCTATCCTGATATCTGCCACTTCTCATTACTTTCATATTTCTTTGATTTATTCTCTATCCATATACTGTTATCAATAGACTGTACATTCCGTTCAACATACCCCGTAATTTTTCTTCACTTTCGCTGAAGACAGCAATGTCACCAGCGAATCTTTTCGTTGGCTCCTTCCACCCTGAGATTTAACCTCAATTTGGGACCTTTTTCTTTATTTCCGTCGTTGTTTCTTCGGTCTATAGAGTGAACAGTACAGGCGAAAGACTGCATCTCACTCTAAATTCTTCTTCATCCGAGCACATTCCATCTTCATAATTGTGTGGACGGTATTTTTTCGAAAGTCTGATCATATGTCACCAGTCTACCTGATTTTACAAGCTAGCTTGAATGATCTTTTGGTTGTCTCTTCCCCCCAGTGAATTTGGACATTCCTTTTGCTTTAATTGATTTCAAGCCTTCTAACCCCTTTAAAATTCTGACTTTAATAGTGAATCCCCTAGTGCTGCTATCGACTTCTTCTATCATGTCATGCGACAGTTTCATCCCCACATACAAGCAAGTACATTCAATGTACTCTTTCCCCCTATCCGCTCTCCTCTGCGTTCAAGAATGGAATTCCCACTGCACTCTTAGTGTTGCAGCACTTGCTTATATTTTGCCAAAAGTTGTTTTGACTTTTCTATAAGCTGAGTCAGTGACCCAAAGTTCACTTCTTTTTCGATTTCGTCACTTTCTCCCTGCAGCCATTTCAGCTTGGCTTTCCTGCACGTTCTATTTATTTCATTTATAAGTAATTCACTCGTATATTGTTGTATTCCTTTCTTTTCCTCTGTATTTTTATACTCCCTTCTTTCGTCTATCATTTGAAGTATCTTTTGAGTTATCCAGGATTTGTTGGCAGTTTTCAGCCGATAAACATCGAGGGGTAAGCGTCTAGGGCAGTTTAACGTCTAATGGAACATAAAATTAGTTACAGGACAAGCAAATGCGAGACTGAGAGTAATCCGAAGAATCGTACGGAAATATGTTTCTTTCACGACGGAGAGAAATCACAGAATCATCGTCCGAGCTGTTCTTGATTATTCTTCGTCAGTTTGGGAGGCATACTCATAGAATTAATACAGAAAACAGAGGTGCCTTAACAGAGAGCAGTGCGTTTCGCCATGGGTTCCTTTAGTCGACATGAGATCATCTCGGGAATTCTCATCTTTGTCTATTTGCAAAAGCTTACTGTTAAAATCTCGAGATAAAGTTTTTCAAGAAAAGTCAATTGAGATACTGCTTCCTTCATATGCATGTTATAAATTCATCATCGTCGTAACGTTGGTGGATTCAAGTTTATTCAGTGATTTACGCACATTTGTACTTCAAGTACACGATTAGGGAATGAAGCAATGAGGGATGGTAACAGGACGAAGCAGGGAGGAGGGGGAGGAATAACTGCGGCACAGGAGCAGGATGTAGCCTGTGGGTCAGGAAGGTAGAGTACAGAACTTCACTAGAGAAGAAGAGATAGCATCAGTTACGGCATACCTTTCATACGTTCACACATTTGTTAGAGGTTAGGAATGAGTCGTAGGACTGGACTGAATAAAGGCACTATGTTTCGGCTTTTACTTTGGAGCTTCTTCCTGCTAACACAGCACCATACTACTGCATGTGCATTACTTTTATTTCCTTATCTTCATAAGAGAAGCGTGACTCCTAACAGTTGCACGCGATGAAAACTGGGTGTTTTATTCGCACCGTAATGTGAGACAAGTCCGTTAAAACATTCACCGCAGATATCCCGAGGAACAAGAAAGACCTTTCAAAAGCTATAGGCACCACATTTGAGGACTCAGGCTTTGCTCTCGGACTTTTTGGCTCATTGCCGCCTCTAGATCGTTAGCAGCGTTTGCAAAGCCCTGCTCACCAGTGGTACATCTAAGCCGAATCAGCACAGAATAGCCAGTTATCCGACAATCCTTTACAGCGCCCCTTTAACTACCCGCGAGGTAACTTGAGGCCGTTTCTTCAGAGTGCTCGAGAGGCTCTTGGATCGAAAGCGCCATTAACGCCGTGAACTGAACGTTACCGGCGGTGGATCTCAAGTGGCGCCACCCTAATTGTGAGGGAGCCATTCCAGTCGAATCACCGGAGGTGCTTTATTGCTACTACCATCTTTAGGAGTCACACGTAAGTCCCCTCGTATGCTTTACTATCGTGATTACTCGACAATGGTCAACCTGTGTCATTCATAGCTCCACGTAAAAAGAGGTTATAGACCCTCAAGTGCTCAAATAAAGACCAAGTCTTCCACGTCAACCACTACAAAATTTTATAATAAAACCTAAACACAACACGTAAAGCTTATTCTTAGCCTGTGGAACATAATCGGTCTAAAGCAAGTTTTCAAATGAGAGTATTTAAAATGATTTTTCGCTGGGGTAGACACTTCAGCTTAACTCCAACTGTCGAACGCATAGTCTCAGTCAGTGCTGACTTAACAACGAACACAATTTCTTTTGTCATGGCTTCATCTTTGTAATACGAACTATAGAACTAAAGTTGCTGTATTTTCTTCATGGAGATAACCACGGCCTAATATTTGTTGAATGAATGCGACAGTCCGCAGCTCGTGGTCGTACGGTAGCGTTCTCGCTTCCCACGCCCGTGTTTCCGGGTTCGATTCCAGGCGGGGTCAGGGATTTTTTCTGCTTCGTGATGACTGGGTGTTGTGTAATGTCTTTAGGTTAGTTAGGTTTAAGTAGTTCTAAGTTCTAGGGGACTGATGACCACAGATGTTAAGTCCCATAGTGATTTGAGCCAATGAATGTAACATTGTGTCTTCACTTAAGCTATTATTTATTTTTACTACCCGTTTCGGCTCATGAAACAACTGTCTAGTGAATGTCTTTGAATAAGGAAAATATCTAAATTTGCAGTGTCTTCACAATATGTGTCACAATTCGTATTGGTTTACAAACTCTGCTAGGTATTTTGATAGTTTTGACATTTATTTTGTGCACACGAGGCGAGAAATATGCACAGATAAAGCGACCACTTTGGCTTGATTGTAAAATCGCCTTATTTAATGTCAATAGTGTTAGCGCTTTCGATCAGTTTACTATCATCAGTCATCATTTATGGCAGCAACGACACTGACTTCATGATAATACGGAGTTGTATCAGTCATGTGGTAATTGGTTGTCAGAGAGGCCTTTGTTCAGTATGTGTCTGAGACCCTTTCAGTGTTATCTTGAAGTCCACATCGCTGCTGGCTTAAACTATGTCTGATGACAGTCCACTGACCGAAACTTCTAAAAACATTGGCATTACACAAACGTGATTGACACTATTTTTTACAAACACGTCTGCATTCAAGTAAAATATGTTTGCACCGGTTAAACATCGACAAAAAATTTCGAGTGTTATCATAGTGCCCTTAAATTAGTAATTCACATTGTTTCTAAAAAAGGTAAAGTTAAATAATTACAAACTTCGGTCAATTGTATTGCAGAATACATTTCAACAACAGTTTTTCGTAAATGAACTGGACCGTGTACCGGAGGCTGTAGCCACACTGTAACCCGGTAATTGGTTTCAATAATGAGGAAGTCAATGACCAATATTTCTCTCATTTTGCTGACAGACTTGTCTCAAAAGATGTAATTACAGAGTGTATTATAATTGAAACGGTAGTTTAAAGAGGAGAACGACTATAAAACCTCCTTTTGTATAGAATTACAAAAAAAAATCCTCCTCTCTTATTTTTAACTTCGTCTTAAAAACATTTATATGATATTCTTTGCATTAACACCTAACTCACTACGGTGGAAAGATGAACTGGATTATCCTTATGGACCCACCGCAATATTAAAAACCGAGGATTTGTTCCCTTCTTCAAACTGATTACGAATTAGACATTAAAACTTCTTATTACAGCATCAGAAAAAGTTATAGTTTCAAAAAACGTTTATGATAGAGCATGAAATGTCTATATTACTCACAGGTTTTGAAAGCATTTTTTATGAAATCACTGTCTTTCATTTTCATAGTCCTCTGCAGTAACTAATGTTGGTCTCATCAACACCTCCTCATAAAACGGTTTGTACTCATATGAAATGTATATAATTATCTTGCATACATCCTTGATCTTTTTTTTTTTGTACTAGAATTTTTCCGTTGTACACCAGCGCTGATGGAATGTGGGGCACACGTTGTTTTTTGCAGCACAAAAGTGTTCTTCTCCACACCATCAATGAACTCAGATGTGGTTAAGTAACCATTAGGTAGGAGGTACTCTAGCTGCCTGTACTTGGAAATCGAAAATAAGGACATTTCCAGAGACATTGTAGTTATCGTTGCAGCCAGACCCATCTATCTAGAACAGGCACTCTCTGAATAACTGTTATTCTGTTATCTCTAATGAAGAATATCTTAAATCAGTCGACCGCATTAAACACAAGACAGACCTCTAATGCACTTCAGGTTTTAAGCACCTGAACAGCAGATACGAACACCAGATGTTAGAGGGACGATTGGTTGGTTGTTTGGTGAAGGAGACCAGACAGCGAGGTCATCGGTCTCGTCGTATTAGGGAAGGACAGGGAAGGAAGTCGGCCGTGCCCTTTCAAAGGAACAATCCCGGCATTTGCCTGGAGCGATTTAGGGAAATCACGGAAAACCAAAATCAGGAAGGCCCAACGCGGGATTGAACCGTCGTCCTCCCGAATGCGAGTCCAGTGTGCTAGCCACTGCGCCACCTCGCTCGATTTAGAGGGACGAACGAATTCGAAACTGGATATGTTATCTTCCACAATCTAACAAAAATTTCGAAGTGTGATTAAGGCAGCACGTGAGTGGTTTTCGTTCAGTTTTTATAGCTCTCAATGTGCACATATATGCCAAGACACGTTGTGTGAAAAAAAAGCAAAATCGATTTTTTGGCGCTTGTTTCCTTCTTCAAAGTAACAGTTTAATTAGTAGCGAAAACCGACAATGTTGAAATACTCTCCAAGTCAGAGGTGAACTCATCCACAACCGAGAAAGAATGCCTTGCAGCTTTTTTGGCCATCAACATGTCCCAAACTTATCTATTTAGCAATCTAGTTTCCGCTGTGACGGGCCACCATTCTCTGTGATGGCTGACTAGTCTGGCTGACAAGATGGACAGTAAGCCTTTAGGAGTTCGAAATCACAGTGGCTCCAGAACACAAACACAAGGACGCTGACTGCCTTTCGAGAAAATCCTTGGCGGAATACAGCAGTGTGAACGAAATCTCAGTCACCGCGGCATCTAATGACGGTCAGTTAATAAACTGAACTTTGTGGAAGGGGACTATGATCCGAAGTGCACAAACAACAGAACACCATGAACGACTAGAGATAGGACGTGCAAATACACAGGATATGTACATTAGTACTCTCTGCGGAAATGATTAGTATTTCAGTAGCCTCATTTCAGCGCATGTCCTATTGTGCAGTAGGCACAGGGTCCACCGTGGTCCCTCGTAACTTGTGTCATGCGTGATGGCGACGCATATAAGGCGCGAATGGCATCCTGTGTTATAGCCATCCACGCTGCATTCAGCTGGTTCCAGAGTTCATATGTTGTGGTTGGTATTGGGTCACAGTGCTGCGCCCGTGGTTTCACCACATTGCTCACATTTTAGATTGGCAACAAGTGTGGGGATCTGGCGGGTCAGGGAAAAAGGCTTACATCCTGTGACACCAAGAAGGCAGGTGTTCGTGCAGCAACATGTGTCGTGCATTGTGTTGCTGAAAAATGGCAGCTGGTGTGCTGTGCAGAAAGGGTATGGTTACAGTGCACTACACATGCACCAACGCTGAAGTGTTGTTATACCCAGTATCACCCAGCACCATTAAGCCCTGAGTTGGCGCGTTATGTCTTGTGCGAGTGCAGTCACTATGATACTGCTCCCCCTGAATGCTGCGAATCAAAATGTAACCATCATTTTCAAATAAACAGAACCTGGATTCGTCCGAAAATAATATCCGATGCCATTCCTTTATACAGTGACGTCGTTCCATATACCACTGCCGTCTAGCATGTATCTGCACATTCGTCAATGGTAGCCGGAGAAGTGGTAGAGGCTCACGTAAGCTATGCCATTATAAACGGCAACGGACTGTCACCCCTGCGGCGCCAGAGCTGAGGAGGACGCAGATCTGTCCTGCAATGCCATTCGGATGAGGTATTGGTCTTCTCGCTGGGTGGTATGGGTGGTGCGACATGGCCCACTTCGTCGTGTTCTACAGCCTTCCGTGAACCATTCGTCCCACACGAGCAGCAATTTCCCGGATGGATATATCATATGCTCTTATACCAATAATGCGCCCTCTTTCAAACTCAATGATTCGACTATACATTTCGCGCAAAGGTCTTCGAGGCATCCTGCTCGTCTGCTCAGGTCACATTGATCAATTACCTTCGGTTTATAGCGACAATGAGATCCGCAGGCAAGTTTTACCGGAAGGAGGTGTTGCACCGTGATTTGGATGGCTGGAAGGCCGACATGGTTCAGAAGCTAATGATTTCTGCAGACCATACTAATGTACATTTTCTGTGAATATGAACGTCCTATCTCTAGCCGTTCAGGGTGTTCTTTTTCTGAACACGAATATAATGCTCGTCATGCCAGCACATCTGTGGCCAGCTATCGTGAAGTTTTTCCAGGTCACTACAAGATCTGGTCTCTGGTATTCGTGGAGAATCTAGACAGAATCAGATGGAGGCATCACTGGCTCCGTCTCACTGATACGTTAGACACGACGTGAACCATTGAAAGGAGGAGGAAGCACATACCGCAATTATCTCTTGATCATCTGGTTCTGTTCCGCCTGCAGCAGCGCCAATCCTGCGAAATGGAATCGATGGATAATAGTCTGTACTGGCCACCTTACCTGCTTCGCTGTCACCAAAGTTATGCCGGCTGGAGTTGTTACGTTCCTTGTGTAGGGCTATCATTTTGAAGTACTCCGAGTAACGATCTCGGATCATGGAAAGTTTTTCCAATCTAGATAGTACCAGAGGTAATTTCATATTGGAGCATCACGCACAGGGTGAGACCAGCCTGCCACCTGTAGACGAAGGGCCTCACAAAACGTTGTAATAGGACTTTGGCAGAAATGCTTTCGATGTACACTGATGTCAAACGAAGACTGAGATATAATACTCCCCATTTGTTTCTAACAGCGGAGCGCTACAGATTTCACACCGTTTTTGCTTCTCGGTCCCCAATGCGGAAAGACAGTGGGTACATTGTTCCCGCTTCAACCGGACGATACTCAGGATGAATACATGAAACGCCCCATCATCCGGACCGAAGAAGTACGGCAGCTGGCTCGCATACGGGTTCTGGGTGTTCAGGAGAAGAACCAAGGCTCTGAGCACTATGGGACTTAACTTCTGAGGTCATCCGTCCCCTAGAACTTACAACTACTTAAACCTAACTAGCCTAAGGACATCACACACATCCATTCCCGAGGCATGATTCGAACCTGCGACCGTATCGGTCGCACAGTTCCACACTGTAGCGCCTAGAACCGCTCGGCCACTCCGGCCGGGTAAGAACCAAGGGCGATATAATGCAAAGCACTACCTGCGAGATACAGCCAGGGATGCTTAGTATGCATTTTACCCCTTTTCATGAGATTATTGGAAAAGTTACTGAAGCTATACTTTGGGCCTTGTCGTATCCTTCACCTCTTGTCAGTACTCACAGATAAATTCGAGGATTATGGTCACCAAGAAGACAGAAACGCAGAGACGTCGTCCGGTCCTCCGTATGAAGGCGTAATGCGGTCCTGAGGCGTAGAAAGAAGCTGGGCTTCTCTTTGCAGGAAACCGTAGACCCGCTCGGCTAAGGCCTTGCCGCAGTGGTAACGCTGGTTCCCGTCAGGTTACCGAAGCTAAACGCTGTCGGGCATGGCAAACACTTGGATGGGTCACTGTCTGGTTTGGCAGTCGGCCAACACTCTGCCATTTCGAGGCCAATTGAGGAGTTACTTGATCGAGAAGTACTTGATCGATCACGAAAAATGGTAACGGCCGGGAGAGCGATATGCTGACCACATAGCCCTCGTATCCGCAACCAGTGATGCCTAACGGCTGGAGATGACACGGCAGCCGGTCTGTTCTTTTCGGCCTTCAAGGACTGTTTGGACGGTGTTTTTTGGAGACCCTCTCGACGACCGCGAAGATTGGACGGAAGGGGCTACCTTTGATGCTCGTCGTAGTGGAAACGACGCAACAACAATATCAGAAAGCGAGAATACGCAAGCGCTGCCCTCAGACGATCTAAATTCATTCACCGTGAATTTCTTGACATCACCTCTGTTAGGTTTACATCTACTACCCAATACTGATATACAGACTGAGCCAAACTTCCATGGCACATTGTCTACATTCTTACATCGTACTCACCAGAAGACCACTGACAAGATCTACAATGAGGTGCTGCAGCCGGCTGCAATGACATCTTCTGATACAGCGGTTTATTGTTTCTTCAGGAAAGGGAGCGGTATGGCGCATTGTGTTGTATGCAATGTGGCGCAGCGGTGAGCATCGCTGAATGGCATGCTGTGCGTGATAAGTTCAAACCTGACTGCCAGCAACTATTTGTCATTTAGTATTTATCATTTCTGGAAGATTCTCGATATTTCTAGTATTTGTGTATTCCTAAACGTTCAATGTTTGTGTAAAGAGCACCAAGCTCAGTGCAGGAGTTGGGTTCTCTTGTATTTGTACAGTAGTGGTCGCAACAAACGTGCTCGTAGTGTAAATTCAGTGCGTTCTGGATTGGAGTTGATTGTGGTTAAGACGCGACAATATTAATGACTTTGTTCGCTATAACATCGACCGCAGTTTTAATTTAGGTGACATAAAATCCAAAAACGTTTTCCCGTCACACTTAACAAAGAAAAATGAAATAAGAGGTCAGTTATACCTACCTAATTTATATACACCCATGTTCAGAAAAGCAAAACACCTTGAACGGTACGAGATAAGACGTTAATAGTCACAGGACATGCACGTGTACAACACTCTCACCTACTATCCAAGTCAGAGATGAACTACCCCAGCCGGCCGCGGTGGCCGTGCGGTTCTGGCGCTGTAGTCCGGAAACGCGGGGCTGATACGGTCGCACGTTCGAGTCCTGCCTCGGGCATGGGTGTGTGATGTCCTTAGGTTAGTTAGGTTTAAGTAGTTCTAAGTTCTAGGGGACTTATGACCTAAGATGTTGAGTCCCATAGTGCTCAGAGCCATTTGAACCATTTTTTTGAACTGCCCCACAACCGGTAAACAGTGCCTTGCAGTTTTTGGGGCCATCAACATGTGCCGGCCTTATTTATTTAGCAAGCTGGTTACCGCCGTGTTGACTGACTAGTCAAAGATCCGTAAGGTCGACTGACAACATAGGCAGTGATCCTTCAGAAATTCGAAATCACACAGACGCCAACACAAGGACGCTGACAGCCTTTCGAGAAATCTCTAGATGGAATACAGAAGCGTGGACGAAAGAAATCTCAGTCATCACGGGACGGAGTTGAAACAGACAAAAGAAGGCTTTCAATTACTAAACTGAACTTACGTAAGGGAACTGTGATCTGATGGGTCAGAAGTACACTCATGTTCAGAAACAACAGGACACCTTAAACCACTAGAGATGGAACGTTCATATTCACAGGACATGCACATCAGTACGTTTTGCAGAAATGATTAGAATTTCAGTTGTCTCATTCCAGCATGTGTCCTGTTGTCTAGTAGGCACAGGGTCCGCCATGGGCCCTGACAACTTGTGCCATTCGTGATGGTATCGACGCGTTTTTTTTGTTTTTTTTTTTTTTTGGTCATCAGTCTACTGACTGGTTTGATGCGGCCCGCCACGAATTCCTTTCCTATGCTAACCTCTTCATCTCAGAGTAGCACTTGCAACCTACATCCTCAGTTGTTTGCTTGACGTATTCCAATCTCTGTCTTCCTCTACAGTTTTTGCCCTCTACAGCTCCCTCTAGTACCATGGAAGTCATTCCCTCATGTCTTAGCAGATGTCCTATCATCCTGTCCCTTCTCCTTATCAGTGTTTTCCACATATTCCCTTCCTCTCCGATTCAGCGTAGAACCTCCTCATTCCTTACTTTATCAGTCCACCTAATTTTCAACATTCGTCTATAGCACCACATTTCAAATGCTTCGATTCTCTCCTGTTCCGGTTTTCCCACAGTCCATGTTTCACTACCATACAATTCTGTACTCCAGACGTACGTCCTCAGAAATTTCTTCCTCAAATTAAGGCCGGTATTTGATATTAGTAGACTTCTCTTGGCCAGAAATGCCTTTTTTGCCATAGCGAGTCTGCTTTTGATGTCCTCCTTGCTCCGTCCGTCATTGGTTATTTTACTGCCTAGGTAGCAGAATTCCTTAACTTCATTGACTTCGTGACCATCAATCCTGATGTTAAGTTTCTCGCTGTTCTCATTACTTCTACTACTTCTCATTACCTTCGTCTTTCTCCGATTTACTCTCAAACCATACTGTGTACTCATTACACTGTTCGTTCCGTTCAGTAGATCATTTAATGCTTCTTCACTTTCACTTAGGATAGCAATGTCATCAGTGAATCGTATAATTGATATCCTTTCACCTTGTATTTTAGTTCCACTCCTGAACCTTTCTTTTATTTCCATCATTGCTTCTTTGATGTACAGATTGAAGAGTAGGGGCGAAAGGCTACAGCCTTGTCTTACTCCCTTCTTAATACGAGCACATCGTTCTTTACCGTCCACTCTTATTATTCCCTCATGGTTGTTGTGCATATTGTATATGACCCGTCTCTCCCTATAGCTTACCCCTACTTTTTTTCAGAATCTTGAACAGCTTGCACCATTTTATATTGTCGAACGCTTTTTCCAGGTTTACAAATCCTATGAACGTGTCTTGATTTTTCTTTAGCCTTGCTTCCATTATTAGCCGTAACGTCAGAATTGCCTCTCTCGAGCCTTTACTTTTCCTAAAGCCGAACTGATCGTCACCTAGCGCATTGTCAATTTTCTTTTCCATTCTTCTGTATATCATATTTGTAAGCAGCTTCGATGCATGAGCTGTTAAGCTGATTGTGCGATAATTCTCGCACTTGTCAGCTCTTGCCGTCTTCGGAATTGTGTGGATGATGCTTTTCCGAAGGTCATATGGTATGTCGCCAGACTCATATATTCTACACACCAACGTGAATAGTCGTTTTGTTGCCACTTACCCTAGTGATTTTAGAAATTCTGATGGAATGTTGTCTATCCCTTCTGCCACATTTGACCGTAAGTCCTCCAAAGCTCTTTTAAATTCCGATTCTAAAACTGTGTCCTCTATCTCTTCTAAATCGACTCCTGTTTCTTCTTCTATCACATCAGACAAATCTTCACCCTTATAGAGGCTTTCAATGTATTCTTTCCATCTATCTGCTCTCTCCTCTGCATTTAACAGTGGAATTACCGTTGCACTCTTAATGTTTCCACCGTTGCTTTTAATGTCACCAAAGGTTGTTCTGACTTTCCTGCATGCTGAGACTGTCCTTCCGACAATCATATCTTTTTCGATGTCTTCACATTTTTCCTGCAGCCATTTCGTCTTAGATTCCCTGCGCTTCCTATTTATTTCATTCCTCAGCGACTTGTATTTCTGTATTCCTGATTTTCCGGAACATGTTTGTACTTCCTCCTTTCATCAATCACCTGAAGTATTTCTTCTGTTACCCATGGCTTCTTCGCAGCTACCTTCTTTGTACCTATGTTTTCCTTCCCAACTTCTGTGATGGCCCTTTTTAGAGACGTTCATTCCTCTTCAATTGTGCTGCCTACTGCGCTATTCCTTATTGCTGTATCTATAGCGTTAGAGAACTTCAAACGTATCTCGTCATTCCTTAGAACTTCCATATCCCACTTTTTAGCTTATTGATTCTTTCTGAATAATGTCTTGAACTTCAGCCTACTCATCATGACTACTATATTGTGATCTGAGTCTATATCTGCTCCTGGGTACGCCTTACAATCCAGGATCTGATTGCGGAATCTCTGTCTGACCATGATGTAATCTAATTGAAATATTCCCATATCTCCCGGCCTTTTCCAAGTAAACCTCCTCCTCTTGCGATTCTTGAACAGGGTATTCGCTATTACTAGCTGAAACTTGTTACAGAACTCAATTAGTCTTTCTCCTCATTCATTCCTTGTCCCAAGCCCATATTCTCCTGTAACCTTTCCTTCTACTCCTTCCCCTACAACTGCATTCCAGTCCCCCATGACTATTAGATTTTGGCCTCCCTTTACATACTGCATTACCCTTTCAATATCCTCATACACTTTCTCTATCTGTGCATCTTCAGCTTGCGACGTCGGCATGTATACCTGAACTATCGTTGTCGGTGTTGGTCTACTGTCAATTCTGATTAGAACAACCCGGTCACTGAACTGTTCACAGTAACACACCCTCTGCCCTACCTTACTATTCATAACGAATCCTACACCTGTTATACCATTTTGTGCTGCTTTTGATATTACCCGATACTCATCTGACCAGAAATCCTTTTCTTCCTTCCACTTCACTTCACTGACCCCTACTATATCTAGATTGAGCCTTTGCATTTCCCTTTTCAGATTTTCTAGTTTCCCTACCACGTTCAAACTTCTGACATTCCACGCCCCGACTCGTAGAACATTATCCTTTCGTTGATTATTCAATCTTTTTCTCATGGTAACCTCCCCCTTGGCAGTCCCCTCCCGGAGATCCGAATGGGGAACTATTCCGGAATCTTTTGCCAATGGAGAGATCATCATGACACTTCTTCAACTACAGGCCACATGTCCTGTGGATACACGTTACGTGTCTTTAATGCAGTGGTTTCCATTGCCTTCTGCATCCTCATGCCGTTGATCATTGCTGATTCTTCCACCTTTAGGGGCAATTTCCCACCCCTAGGACAAGAGAGTGCCCTGAACCTCTATCCGCTCCTCAGCCCTCTTTGACAAGGCCATTGGCAGAATGAGGCTGACTTCTTATGCCGGAAGTTTTCGGCCGCCAATGCTGATTATTTATCAAAATTTAGGCAGTGGCGAGGGTCGAACCTGGGACCGAAGACATTTTGATTATGAATCAAAGACGCTACCCCTAGACCACGGGTACATCCCATCGACGCGTACAAGGTGTGAATGGCGTCCTGTGGAGTAGCTGTTCACGACGCATTCACCTGGTTCAGAAGTTCATCTCTGATGGTTGTCATTGAGTCACAGCTCTGCACAGCGAGAAGGTAGGTGATTGTGCAGCAACATGTGGTCGTGCATTGTGTTGCTGAAAAACGGCAGCTGAGGTGTTCTGCAGAAAGGGTATAGCTACGAGTCGTAGGATGTCATTCACGTAGGTCACACTGGTCAGAGTGTCCCGGGCAAACATCATCTGTGATTTTTGATTGTACCGAATAGCACTCCACTCCGTAAGACCTTGAGGTGGCGTATGTGCAAATGCAGCCACTGTAATACACTCCCTATCTGTGGCGAACCAAGATGCGACCATCATTTTCAAACAAACAGTACCTGTATTCGTCCGAAAACAGTGTATGATGCCAGTCCTATACCTATTGACATCCTTCCATACACCACAGCAGTCTAACATGTGTCTGCACATTCGTCAAAGATGGGAAGCGAAGTGGAGGACCTGACCAATCTCGTCGTCTTCCTTGAACCATTCTGCACACACTTCTTCCCACACGAGCAGCAGTTTCACGAGTGGATACATCATATTCTCTCATGCCAATAATGTCTTCTTTCAAACTCAGTGATTTGGTGGTACGGTTCGCACATACGTCTGTGATGCATCCTGCAGTTCTATTCAAGTCACACTGATCCCTTACCTTCATTTATAGTGACATCGAGAGCCGCAGGCACAGTTTATCTGTGGGTGATGTTGCGCCGAAATGGCGATGTTGACCTCGAAACAGCGGGTCGGTATGGTTCAAATGCTAATGGTTTCTGCAGAACATACTGATGCATGTCCTGTGAATATGAACGTCCTATCTCTAGTCATTCAAGTTGTTCTGTTTTTTCGGAACATGAGTGTATAATATTTACTTCTATATAATTTATTTATCACACACAGTATTACTGTTAAAACTAACGGGAATTACAAAGAGTTAACACCGGTACAACATAAGGTGTTGTATAGATTATCAATAGTTGCCAAGATTAAAAAAGAAACGTGGAAGATTTTTAGGAACTACTTTACTGGCGTTGGTAGTGGTAATTCGCAATTAAATAACATTAGCATATCACCTAATATTGCTATGTTTTGGATATATACCTTTCTGTAACATTAAACATTTCATTTTAAAGCATATTACTTTATCGATTAGGTAACGTTTCATCAGCGTACAAATAATTATGTTTCCTACAATGCTTACCGGTGTTCTGCGCTATGTAGGCATAACTACAACTGACCATGCTACATACTCCATAAACATAAAAAATTAATTGATTACATGTCTTTGATTACAAATGTTTATGATACTTTGGGTATCAAATTTTTTGGATCAATGTGTTCATAGAGTCAAATGTTAACTTATATTGTATGACGATAGCAATCTTTGGCTTTAACTCGAGTCCGTTTATGTCTTTGACTCATTCGTCAGCAGATCAGAACCATCGTCAAAAAATACATGGTGTATCGTAATTAATCGTCCAACTAACAAGGGTAAAAGTAGACGACAACAAAGGCGCAAACACCCTGGGAACGCCGGCCGCGGTGGCCATGCGGTTCTAGGCGCTGCAGTCCGGAACTGCGGGACTGCTACGGTCGCAGGTTCGAATCCTGCCTCGGGCATGGATGTGTGTGATGTCCTTTGGTTAGTTAGGTTTAAGTAGTTCTAAGTTTTAGGGGACTGATGACCTTAGATGTTAAGTCCCATAGTGCTCAGAGCCATTTGGACCACCCAGGGAACATGGGTCCGCCAGACTCGTCCGCGAGGTAATTGAGAATGAGTGGCTTCAGTAAGAAATGTTGTCCTGATTAGTATAGACAAGTTTCAGTTGTAAACTTTTCAATCAAACCCTCATCTACTTAGTCCCAAATTTCACCTGTGGCAAACCTTAAGAAGAAATATAAAACTTCTTCATCGCGCTACACTTTACAATTTACTGAACAATCGCACCCTCTAAAGAAAGTGTTTCACGTGTCTTCCTCGCATTTTGGATACAACACTCATCCTTCAAAAGAGTTACGAATAATTTATTTACATTTGGATCATCCTCTCTACTTCTGCAACCAATTCAAGAGGATTGCAGTCTTGTACAGACAGAAAGCTCTATATTCTTAATGTCAGGTTATCTTCGAAGCGATCTGTGCATACTGGACCGTATTGGCGTGTTAGATGTCATCTTTTATCAGCAGAATAATGTGCCGGTGCATTACCACATTCCCCAATGTACGAAAAGGGGTCATCTTCGAGGAATCCTGGAAGATGCCGTCACAGAAGCTGAAGGTATGTTATTCATAGGATTTTCGTGGAAGGTTGTGTCGCTCACCGAGTCGATCACCTTGTGCACTCACCACAGATTTAATGAGAAACGCTACTGACGTGACGACTGGTGAGCAACATTTGGGCGTATTTTGTATTTGAGTCCAAGTGGACGGAAGCTTAATCGGAAAGTTCGCATTGCAAATACATTTTTTTATTTACTACAATATTACATGCTGATGTCCCTTTCGCCTCTAGCCAGCCCTGTAATTGGAGTTTACCATATATTTTTACGCCATTTTTAAATGATGGCATCACTTTTCATTTGCTGCTGTTCTTTTCAGAAATCATAAAAAGTACTTCGGAAAATCCACTTTTCTTGAGTTGTGAAAATATTTACCAGGGTACAACATTGTGAAATGGCTAAGAACAAACATTTGATTCAGTCCATAAAATCTTGTCAACACTGCATTCAGATCCTTGTTAGACTATTAGACTACTATACAGCAATAATCAGCAAGTGAAATCAAATTAAGCAGAAGTGTTTTCGAAAGCCAGTTGTAAGTTAAATACATTTTGTAATAGAAGCTATTGAGAACTAACACAATTTTCCATTCTCAAGATAAGCAAAATTGTTAAGAGATTAAAGAAACTTAACGCACTTGCAAGTATCTCGAGTCCCATGCTAAAAGACCTTCTCCTGTTTCGAAGTACAAGATGGTGCAAGACCAATGAAGTGTGGCTTAACTGCCCAAGTGTTACATAAATAGTTCTAAAAACATATAGAATTTTACTCAGCATAAAATTCCGTAGCTGAGAAATTAATAGTATATGAACACCTTTAAGATACTCGTATTATCCAGTAATTGAATTTGTAGAACGCTAAATATTTAAAGATGTTGTGTAAAACACAACTTCATAGCTAACAACAAAAATTGTAGAAAATGGCGGAGACTGCTTGTCGGGAACTCTAGTGCTCTTTTCTTCACGTCGTTGTAAAACCAGCACTAAACTGAAGTTCCGGCCTAAAAATCATTGCGTTTTCCTAGGTAGACTGTCGTATAGGTACTACACTCTGAAAATATTAGCTGTTACTTTTTCAGCAGCTTCCTGAATTTGACTAGAAATGCACTCAAGCAGTAGCTCTACTGTCGGTGTGAAGTTATGTTTCGCCAATCTCGTCGTACAATGTTAGCACTGGCAAAGATGTTACCACCCCCTCGAGGAAGAGGATAGGTCTTTCTTGCATATCATTCCTATAAAATTTAGTATCTGCCTGCTTTAGTTCTTACAATAGACGTGCCGTGGTGCGGAAGTCCTTTATGAATCGCAGGTAGTAGAAGCCGATTCCGAGAATACTTCTCACATCACGAACGTGCCAAGGAGTCGGAAAATTTGTGGGTCCTCTTATTTTCTCTGCATCTGCACATACTCCACTGTCATTAACTGGGTACGTCAAGATTGATATCTCTTGGGCATTTTTTCGTTTTAAATTGGAAGCCTGCAATCTGAAAGCACTTAAAACTGTTGTCAGGCTGCTTAGATGTCCTTCAAATATCCTGCAGTCTGAATACACTTCGCTACGATTGTCAGGCAGCTTAGATATTCTTCAAATGTCTTCAAAAACTAGATTGTCATCCACATAGCAATGACACGTCGACCATCTAAGGTAACGAAAAAAGTTGTCCGTCACACGTCTGAAGATGTCTGGAGCGTTATGTAGTCCAAACGGTATAACGTTGAACTCATAGAGGCCATCAGAAGCCCTGAAGACAATGTTTTCCCAGTCAGCTTCATCATCTTCCGTTTAACAGTGGCCTATCTGCGTCTGTGTAGTTGAGAAATAGGAAGGTTGGAACTTAAAAAGTGGCAACTATTCACTCACAACCGATACAAAACAGTTTGCATCTGTTACCGTCCTTCAAAGTAGTCACCAGCTTTGTGTAAAACCCGTTGCCAGCGATGTGGGAGGCGGGGAGGAGTAGTATATCGTTAGCAGAGCCTTTTCTGTTCATGGTGTGAATGGAGCGGTCTAAAGTTATGGCGATTTTCGTGTACGACTGTGATGGTGTTATCCTAACGCATTGCGTTCCTGCACGTCACACCGTCAATGCACAGTATTCCTGTAATTCTTCAGCTTCTCCCGGCGTATTTCTTGCTCGAACAGTCCACGGGTGTCCTGCCGGTCCATAGTCCCTGTTGGACGCTATGGACCGGCAGTAGACCCGTTGACTGTTCGAGCACAGTATTACTGTTCGCTTTCGGAGCGTCACCTGCGACAAGCTTTGCGAAGGAAGCTGCGATACGTTCTGCACAACTCACCCATCATTTTGCACGACAATGCGCTGGAGCATACAGCGCAAGCTCTGGTCGCTCTGTTCGGTCGATGGGACTCGGCAATACTGTACCATCCCCGATACTCCCCGTAATTAAGCCCTTGAGACTTTTATTTGATTCCGAAGATGAAAGAATCACTTCGTGCCATTTGCTTCAGAACTGTTCCAGAGATTCGACAGGCAGTAGACCGCTCCATTCGCACCATCAACAGAACAGGCTCTGCTAACGGTATACTACGCCTTCCACATCGCTGGCAACGGCTTCCACACAACTCTGTGACTACTTTGAAGGACAGTAACAGGTGCAAACACGTAATTCTTATAGCCGGCCGCTGTGGCCGAGCGGTTCTAGACGCTTCAATCCGGAACCGCTCGACCGCTGCGGTCACAGGTTCGAATCCTGCCATGGGCATGGATTGTGTGATGTCCTTATGTTAGTTAGCTTTAAGTAGTTCTAAGTTCCAGGTGACTGATGACTTCAGATGTTAAGCCCCATAGTGTTCAGAGCCATTTGTAACTCTTTTGTATCGGTTGCGGATAAATAGTCGCAACTATTTAAGTTCCAACCCTCGTGTTATACTCCTTTAAAGCAGTTTATTTAGATTTCAGTGCGCATCTTTGGGTGGATGTCTTTCTTCGTGATTTTGTTTGGTCACCGGTAGACGACGCAGAAACGCTATATCGTTCCTCTTTTACACAGAGACCACAGCTGAGGACCAAGATCTTCGACAAGGTTAGTGAAATCCTGCAGCATCTTCTCTGCCGTGAATCAGCGTCGTTCAGCTGGTGAAGCCCTATATGATCGGTGACTGGTGAATGATCCCCAGTGTATATATGGTGTTTTACATGGGCTGCTTCGTCTGCCTTTTCTCCACTTCAGATTTGAAAGCATTCGAAAATTGTCGCATAACGGCTAACACTTGCCGTCGTTGTTCATCGATTAGCCCAGACCCTATTGGCACCTCGATAGTAGTTTCTTTCAGTGCGTTGCCTGTGTTGCTAGGTGAACACGATTCCTCATCGATGGCACCAAGCTGCCTGGACTGGTTCTGCAGTTCCTACGCCCACATCTTTAGGGACGAGTTGTGGCTGCTGCTGACGATTACTGATCTAAAGTTCTCCTTGACCAGTCCTTGTCCTTATGACAGTCGCTGGTATGTAGATTTCTTTTGTGAATCTGAGCAGCTTTTTGCAATTGACAAAAGCTTCACAGTTTCAGTGAGTAGGTAGATTGAGGTCTAGAACTAGGCTTGTTGACGACGGCAGGATAACAACGTCTTCAACGGCAAACAACTTTTTTGAACAATCTTCGTTATGCGTGCTTGTTGAAACAGTTTGTCAATCTGGAACTCTGATCTCTGCGATTGCTAGTGATGGCTACAACTTATTCTTAGAATACATGTTCCTGCGGGCTGGTCATATGTCCTATATGAAAACTGTCACCACAAACGCTTTCGTATGACGGAACATTAGTCGCCTTTAGCCGAAGACGTTCAACATTACACGAAAAGAAGCCCCTGGGTCGACTAGCGCCCAGGCAGGTTGGTCGTCGATGATGACGTCGATGAGATTTCCTGTCATCTTGGTAACCGCCACCCATGAAGGATTTTCATCTGTGGCGCCCTCACCGCCATACGCGGCCCCCTCGCTTAGTTTTTCTGAAATCGATGGCTAGGCGAGCGGCTGGTACCTCAGTATGTTGACGCGGAACAACTACGGCGAGTTGGAGTGTCACCTCGAACTGTTCACGATGATGGGCTTTGATCGCAGATTGTCTATAATCGCCTGTAGCTGTCAGCTGACTGACGTTTAGAGGACTATTGGATGGTTGACGTGTTGCAGCGTAATAATCGGCGAAAATCCCTTTCTATGCAGTAGCCTACAACTTGTCCAGTGCTTCCACAGTGGAAACCTCCCGTCGTCTTGTCCTCTGTATTCCAAATGCCTGTGCTTCAGTGGAGCATTATGCTTGGCAGAGGAGTTGGTTGTACCTGCGTTGCTCGGATAGGGGCTGCCATTTGACGACTGGCCTAGTCTGTTCTTCCTGGCACGTTCGAGTGGTGGTGGAGACCAGCAATAAAGATCTATCGCACTCTTCTTCAACATACTACCTCCTGACGTATGGCGTGGATATTCATAACTTGCTCATGCGGTCGGATAGGTCTGATTACCATAATGTATTGTGTTTCTTTTCTCAATGCCTGGCATATGGGAGAGGCGAGTTACTGGTGGCGTTCCACAACTGCCATTTCTAGACTCGGGCATACGAGAGACACGAGTTCGTGGTACGTTCCACAACTGCCACAAGGACCGCAGTCGAGGGTCGAGCGCACTTCTTTCGTTCGACACTTTCTATTTTCCCCCTTCCACTTTCTTAATGTGCTGTCACCGCCAGATAAAAAGTCAAAAAAACATGAAATTGGTTGTGAAAACATTACCCCGAATAATTTAAATGTAATGCTATACCGATTTCTCTCCAAGAGCCTGATAATTAGAAGTGTCGGAAACTACAGCGGTTTCTATCATTTTATGCTTATCAACTTTGTCATTTTTAAAGTAAATCCATTATACAATGCATTCTTTTTTAACTTCTGTTCAACTGAAATATAATGACACTTTCAGTAAAAGTACCTCGTAAATGGTAATCACTTATTCAGTCTGCCAAAAAAAATGTGATTCCGAGATTGCTGTTGCAGGTTAGGTTATGAAATTCTTTTAAAAAACTTTGCTTTAGAAAATTCTACTGTAAAACTATATTTAAGAACAGAAAAAAATTAATTTTGAGCATTCCGCCGTCTATATCCGAAAGAGAGCAATTAATGCAAGTGCTGTACTCTTAATGATGTTGAAATTTCTAGTTGTAACATCTCTGAATTTTGTATGCCTTGCGTATCCAGTTTGTTTAGTGCAGTACTTTGTTATTGAGACCAGCTCATTAAATTCGAAAACTGCCTGCACAAGAGTGCAGGTCGCCCATATATCGTTTTATCTCTACCCACCACTACGACGAGAACTACATTCGTGGCTCTCGCTGCCATGTTAAATCTCTCGCAATTAAATTGGCGGTAAAATCCATGCAGTTGCGCTGAAAGGGCTCCCTGAATTTTTGCTGCGAATGCCGTTAGTAGCGTGATGTAATTCCGAACGAGTCCACAATGTTCTCGAATTACCGAAAATTAAATCTGCGAAAACACAATTCTCTATCCGCAGACAGAGTGCAGTTGTGCGTAATGCAATTACGGATAAAGAACATAGAACGTTCTGTACGGAACACCGTGACCCAATTACTGTATCGTGAATGTGGTGCTTTTCCAACAGAATCGGCTTCGCAAATCACGGCTTAACTTGTTGGAGTATGTATTAACTTTTTAAAATAGGTCCTGGCACCTGAAGAGCTCTTCTGCGTAAAACGGGTAAGTTATTCAAATGTTAAATGTTAAACAACAGTTATATCCATTCACAGTTCGCATCAGTGTCCTTTACGGCAAAGAGAAGAATATAAACAGACAATCGTATTTATCTCTTACATATAAAAGGCATTGGCCCGACTGACTGAATCAATGGTTCATCGTCGCCCAGCGCAAACTACTAAGGACAGAAACTTGAAACTTGCAGAGGGGCATGATGTTATAAGTAGATGCCGTTTAAGAATGGATTTTTTGAAATTCCGTCCATAAGGAGGTGAAACAGGCGATGAACTGTAGTTTTGAAAACATGTCAAAGAAAGGAAGATGGGTTTAACTTCCTGTCAAAACTGATGTCATCACAGACGGAGTACAATCTCATATTGTGTCAAAGATGGGGAAGGAAACCGGCAGTGCACTTTTTAAAGAAACCATCCCGGCATTTTCCTGGACCTATTTGGGGAAATCATGCAAAATCTAAACCTGGATGGCGGTACGCGAGTTCGAGCCATTGTTCTCCCTAATATGACTCCACTGCGTTGAAAACATGTCGTTATTAAGACAATGTTGAGAATAGACCTACGAAAATAGGTATTTGGTTTCTCGATTAGAAATAAAGAAATACTTGTCTCAGCACGTTTTTTTAATTTAACCCCTATTGCGGTAAAATAGTGTACGTCTTTGTGAAAATAAATCACATTAAAAAATTAATAAATTATTTTTATACCTAAAATCTATTCAAACTAGTATTTGACTTCATGGTTAAAAATTTTAAAAAGTGCATGTTCCAGTGTTTCTTGAAAGTCGACCCCTAACGGGTTGTTTAATGAAATACACTCCTGGAAATTGAAATAAGAACACCGTGAATTCATTGTCTCAGGAAGGGGAAACTTTATTGACACATTCCTGGGGTCAGATACATCACATGATCACACTGACAGAGCCACAGGCACATAGACACAGGCAACAGAGTATGCACAATGTCGGCACTAGTACAGTGTATATCCACATTTCGCAGCAATGCAGGCTGCTATTCTCCCATGGAGACGATGGTAGAGATGCTGGATGTAGTCCTGTGGAACGGCTTGCCATGCCATTTCCACCTGGCGCCTCAGTTGGACCAGCGTTCGTGCTGGACGTGCAGACCGCGTGAGACGACGCTTCATCCAGTCCCAAACATGCTCAATGGGGCACAGATCCGGAGATCTTGCTGGCCAGGGTAGTTGACTTACACCTTCTAGAGCACGTTGGATGGCACGGGATACATGCGGACGTGCATTGTCCTGTTGGAACGGCAAGTTCCCTTGCCGGTCTAGGAATGGTAGAACGATGGGTTCGATGACGGTTTGGATGTACCGTGCACTATTCAGTGTTCCCTCGACGATCACCAGAGGTGTACGGCCAGTGTAGGAGATCGCTCCCCACACCATGATGCCGGGTGTTGGCCCTGTGTGCCTCGGCCGTATGCAGTCCTGATTATGGCGCTCACCTCCACGGCGCCAAACACGCATACGACCATCATTGGCACCAAGGCAGAAGCGACTCTCATCGCTGAAGACGACACGTCTCCATTCGTCCCTCCATTCACGCCTGTCGCGACAACACTGGAGGCGGGCTGCACGATGTTGGGGCGTGAACGGAAGACGGCCTAACGGTGTGCGGGACCGTAGCCCAGCTTCATGGAAACGGTTGCGAATGGTCCTCGCCGATACCCCAGGAGCAACAGTGTCCCTAATTTGCTGGTAAGTGGCGGTGCGGTCCCCTACAGCACTGCGTAGGATCCTACGGTCTTGGTGTGCATCCGTGCGTCGCTGCGGTCCGGTCCCAGGTCGACGGGCACGTGCACCTTCCGCTGACCACTGGCGACAACATCGATGTACTGTGGAGACCTCACGCTCCACGTGTTGAGCAATTCGGCGGTACGTCCACCCGGCCTCCCGCATGCCAACTATACGCCCTCCCTCTAAGTCCGTCAACTGCACATACGGTTCACGTCCACGCTGTCGCGGCATGCTACCAGTGTTAAAGACTCCGATGGAGCTCCGTATGCCACGGCAAACTGGCTGACACTGACGGCGGCGGTGCACAAATGGCTGCGCAGCTAGCGCCATTCGACGGCCAACACCACGGTTCCTGGTGTGTCCGCTGTGCCGTGCGTGTGATCATTGCTTGTACAGCCCTCTCGCAGTGTCCGGAGCAAGTATGGTGGGTCTGACACACCGGTGTCAATATGTTCTTTTTTCCATTTCCAGGAGTGTATTTCATTATAAACGCATGCTTCAAGCAAATCAATGAAAATTTTAATTTGGCTTATTGTATCAAAGTAAAAAACACGTTTCCTCACTGTTTTTGGAAATTCAAACCCCACTGGGCTCGAATAAGGCCAGTTTGGTTCACTGGCTCATAATCGTGCAGCCCAAATCGCTAAGGATAAAAACTTGAAATTTGGAAGGAGTGTGGATCTTTTATTGTACGTATCATTTAAGAAGGGATTATTCGAAGAAGACTTTTAGTAAATATGTCGCTATAAAAGCAATTTTGAAGCTGGGGCTACGGAAATAGGTATTTGGTGTCTCAATCAGAAGTAAAAAAAAAAATACATCTCCCAGGAATTTTGGATGGTGAAATAGAGGATGCAAATTTTTGTGAAGATATTTCGTTATGTCAAAATTTTTAAAGGTAAATCTATGAAAATTGATATTTCACTTCTCGGTTTGATACAAAGAAATATGTTTTAAGGCATGAAGTTTCTATGGAAATACAACCATAAGAACGCAAAAGGCATGATTAACAAAAACTTTGGAGTCCAGTTACCAGAATCGCTTTTTGGGCAGAATTACAATCGGAAAAGACCATGCTTCTATGACCTTATTTAGAGTGAAAAGTTTATAAGGTGTTGCAATTTGTGAACAACAACAAAATTCTATCAAAGAAAGGGAAAAAGCTGTGCAGGCCATACAGTCTACGAGAGAGAAGCAGCACCCTTTATGCTAGTTGTTATATATTTGTCCTCCTACATAAACGAGTCAGTTGAACATGTTTAATTGCCGTAATACACACGTAATCGTCCGATAACGATATTCCTGCTTCCACGTAGGACAAAGAATTTATTTGTTGCCATGTAATCTATTCTGATTTTGGTAACAGCAAGAATAATTCTGTGGGAATACACATCTTAACATTTCTCCAAAACTCCCACTAGAAAAGAAGTCTCGCGCGTCTGCCTTCAAACATTGTGCGCACAAAACCAGAGATAAAATTTACTTATTCTTGCGACTCCTAAGAAAACAAATGTGGATATTCGCAGGATATTACATACTGTCTATACAACTCTAAATTCAGTATCAGTTGCCACAAAATTCAGATGTTATAATAGATACTGACTAGCGATAAGTGTACCCAAACAATTCTAGTGGAATTTCCAAATTCTTTCTTCGTCTGTCGGTATTCAACTTGCAAGTAAAGTTCGAGGCGGTTCTGGACTCCAAAAATTTCCGTAGCGTTATTCCACCGATTCGCAATTTTTCTCATGTTACCAGCCAGAGTCAAATAAAATTCAAAAGTTAATATAATAAGTGTTCGTATGTATCTGTTTGTTACCTACCTGACAGAAAGATAGTATGAGCAAATCAGTTAGCCGCACTGCACGTAGCAGGTACCTACTACAAAGCAAACCACACTGTAGGTAGTGGGTATCTACTACAAACTAAAAGCGTTGTTGTATTTCATTATTAATAAAAAGAGTTTTTAAACATTTCAAAGTTGTATTTTGTAAGAAATTACCCTTATTTTCCACTGCCATTCCTTTTCCTCGAAACTATTATGAATCGCCTCTCTTCCCTCTAGCTCTGATCTTAGCACTCACCAGGCGTCCTTCTTGCTTCTGCTGAACGGAGTACACTTCGTCAGAACTATTCAAATGAATTTCAGTGTGCCATCTTCCTGTCCCAAACTTGATATCTCCTCTAGCCATCCTCATGGCATATCCAACGCTAGTACAATCTAACACAGCTTACAGGTTTGATAATGCCCTCAGTTCGTCTAGAAAGGTGAGCAAATCTCATACGAATTGTATTCTCTCAGTTGATTCCTTTGGAAGAGCACGGACGATTTTCTTCCCTATTCTTGACACAAACTGAGGTTCTGCTCCGCTTCTAATGATCTCGATGTCGACGGGACGTTAAACTCAATCTTCCTTCCTTCCATAAGTGAGTGGACAAGTATAGTTTAAGCAGTCTCTTTAGCACATTTTCTAAGTTTTCTGCCAATAAGCCACCGTATTTGGTTTTCTTTCCCCACAACGTTACCCATGCGATCGTTCCAATTTAAGTTATTCGTAATTGTAATCAATAAGTATTGAGTTCACAGCCTTCAGATTTGTACCGGATTCTTTTTAGTACCTGTATTAATACACACCTTTCATTATGTAAAGTCAATATCCACTTTTTACACCTTGCAGATATCTCGTGAAAATCATTTTGTAATTCGTTTTGATCATCTGATGCCCTTACAAGACAGCAAATAACAGCATCATCTGCAAAAAATCTAAGAGGATTTTGCGACTTTTACAAATTCCTAACCGGGAGCGAATCTGCCGGATTTCATTGTTTGCTTTGATAGTTTAGTTTCTTGAGTTTCTACGTGTTAATTTAATATCTAATAGTCACAGTTCTCGAGTTCTCGTTTGCGTCGGAAAGTAAATCGATTTTGTGACATATTAGAAGTTCGTAATCGGGGCGAAATATTATCTCTCACCTGACTGCTTCGGTAGTTTGTTTTTTGAATGTCTGCGTATTAATCTAATTTATTAGACACGGTTCTTGCATTTTCGTCAGCGTCTAGAGAAGAATTCCGCAGCAAGTGTCGATAGTCGAATTCTCTGCGTAGTGTAGTTTTCCACGGTCTTTATTATGGATAGGGACTGTGATTGTTGTGTACAAATTCGAGCCGAATTGGTGACACTTCTCTCTAAGCTCCAGGCTGTGATGGCTTTGAAGCTTTAGTGGATGGACATCACTGTTGTGGGCCTGTCGCGGAGATCCAACGGACGTCCAGCACGTCCGAGTTCTCTGGTCGGTCCTCACCGTTGGCCATCCCAGTTATGGTCATCTGGGAAGTCGCCTCGAGGCGTGGCAGGCAGCGAAACACTTCCCAGTGGAGCGCACGTAAGGCCTCCCCGGTTAGTCTGACAAACAGATTCCGGTGCTGTCTGTGGCTGACTCTGTCGCTGAGCCAGGTGCTGTCGCCCGCCCTGTTTTAGAGGAAACCACTCAGCCTGCAAGATCCGGGCAATCACAGAGGGTAGGATTATTGGTAGTTTTGATCTCCAATGTTAGGCGCGTTATGGGGCCTCTTAGGGACATGGCTGTCAAGAAGGGGAAGAAAGCCAATATGCACTCCGTGTCCATACCGGGTGGAGTTATTTCAGATGTGGAACGGATCCTTCCGGATGACATGAAAAACACAGGGTGCTGCCAACTGCAGGTAGTGCCTCACGGCGGTACCAATTGTGTGTGGATCGGAAGAGATTCTCACTGGCTTTGAGCAGAAGTGGTAAAGGCTGCCAGTCTTGCTTGCGAGGTGAAAGCAGAGCTCACCATTCGCAGCATAATCGACAGGAGCGAGCGCGGACTTTTAGTACAGAGCCGAGTGGAGGGTGTGAATCAGAAGCTCAGGCGCTTCTGCGACCGTGTAGGCTGCAGATTCCTTGGCTTGCACGATATGGTGTTTGGATTTCGGGTTCCACTGCGTAGGTCAGGAGACCACTACTTACAGGAGGCGGATACACGGTAGCAAGGGATGTGTGACGTAGACTGGGCGGTTTTTTAGGTTAGAGGGTCTCGGGAAAACAAAAAAGGGCTTCAGTCACAGAGGGTGCAGGCTGAGCAGTGGAAGAACGTAGATACAGGAACATCGGCATGCAAATTCCACAATATTTCCTCGGAGAAACTGTCAGACATTGAAGCAAAGCAAGCGCTGTATCATGTATAAGAAATCAGAGGCGAGCGAGTGCACGGGACTTACCCTAGTTCACTGCTAGTAGCGTCACGTCATCGTAACGCGCCTGCATATAGTATTGCACCACATTTAACATAAAAGTAAAAATTAAGATTTGTGTGTAAAACTTTGTTAAAGTATAGTTCTATGTAATAATGTTTCAGGTAACAAATCTTAATGTTATAAAATTAGTAGTTTACGTAAAATTCACGTTTTGAAAGAAAAATAGGAGGCGCTAAATAATGACGCTAGGAAGCCAAAATTTGGTGAGAAGGTGCAGTAAGAAGTCATTAATGAGTGGTGCTGGTTTCCAAAACCATAAAACTAAAATTGACTCCAGAATCCGCGTTTTTCGGAAAAATCAGAGGCGCGAAATAATAGAGCTACAATATTGAAAATTGGTAGGATGCTTCAGTTCACCCTAATAATAATAATGGAAATACCACAATCAGTTACCTCTTCTAGTTTTTTAGTAATTTAGTAAAAACTACTTTTGTGAGTAAAATGTACATAAGCATTATAGATTAAGTACTTTAAATTTTAATGATAAAACAAATTCTTTAAGACCAATGATCAGATAGGACAATTAACAAAGCTACACCAAGTTTTAGTCTTGTAGCATAATTAACAGCTGATACAAGTCTTGATAAAGCTATGGTTCAGAGGTAACAATCTACCGTTAGTTCCATTGTAAAAATTCTAGAGAGTAAAGTTTTAATTTTAGCGGGCTGAGATTTTCTACGTGCTTCTGTACTGCTCAGATGTATGTATACAAAAATTGAGAAGTTTGTAAAGCTATTATTAAATGTGATATTTAAGATTATGTGCCTGAGATAGCGATCATTTGGAGGCTGCAGGCATCTGCATAGGAACGGAAAGAACAGATGCTCTCTTGGCGGTACGCGCCGGAGCTATATAAAAAGAGCGGCAGAGGCAGTAGTAAGCTCACTCCGCATTAGACCAACACCTAGTCCACGCGAGCTTAACGTCCGATCGTGCCTCGCCTCGGGTGACGTCATAGCGGGCTGTGACATGCGCGTACTTAGCAATGTAAACGGACATTGAAAATCGCGAGGACTGTACACCGTCCTGGATCGTTTAGACTTCGGTAACAAACTGTTATTGTGCCGTCCGTGTGAAGTATAATTCCGCGTGGCAAGTGGTGACTAACTCCACTTTTAAGGTGAGCATTAATCTTTTTTTTTAACATTATTGCGAACTATTAATAGAGCACCGTTAGTTAGAGTAATGAACTATTCGGGAGGAACTTGCTGTAGAAGTCGCCTCTGAACTATTAAACGATTGGCTGAATTAACAATATTTAATGTCTTTAGCATTTTCAGAAGTTTCGAGTAATTTGTGTGAGCCTTTAAGATAATAAAATCTTGTTTGGAACTTTAAATTTTATTGAAGCAGCCCTAATCCCGTGAAGAACTATGGATATTTTTCGTTTAGCTGGGCTGTACAGGAATGTGGCCGTGCAGACTGGGAACTAAGGTCAGTAAGTTTCCCTTCGCTTTCTGACTGGCCACCAAGTTAGTTGCCAGGCTCGCGTGATTTAAGGTGGCAATGTTCAACTTTCATTCAACATTAAACAACGACTTCTTCGCCGTCCCACGTATGTTGCATCGGCAATAGTCTGTTACGTGAAATGAACATTCAAACAACTCATTCGACAACTTCTTCGCCGCCCCACAACATCTTCAGGTAGTTAAACCTTGCTGGTGGCTAGGTACGACTGACGGTATACGCACGTCGACGCTCCATTTCTAGAACACGCGCATGAAGAATGCGCAAGCGCGGAAATCACGCATTTGGTAATGATTTGCGTATGTAAGCCCCAAATTCTCAAAAAATAAGCGAAAAATATACCTATTCAAAAAAGCAGATAAAAATTCACGAGACGTCGTCCTGAGAGACAATCTCCACTCCTTGCAAATGAACAATGTAAGTGTAGACCAGATGTGGCTTAAATTCAAGGAAATAGTATTGGCAGCAATTGAGAGATTTATTCCAAATAAATTAACAAACGACGGAACTGATCCTCCTTAGTACACAAAACGACTCCGAACACTTTCGCAGAAACAACGAAAAAACATGCCAAATTTAAACGGAAGAAGAATCTCCTAGATTGGCGATCTTTTACAGTAGCTTGGTATTTAGCTCGGCCTACAATGCGAGATGCTTATAATAGTTTAAACAACGAAACTTTGCCTCGAAACCTGGCAGAAAATCCAAAGAGATTCAGGTCATATGTATACTGGCGGCAAGACACAATCAGAGCCTTATGTGCGTTATAGCAATGAAAATACGAGTACTATACACGACAGTGTTGCCAAAGCAGAGTTACTAAACACAGCCTTCCGAAGTTCCTTCATCAAAGAAGACGAAGTAAATATTCCAGAATTGGAACCAAGAACATCTGCCAACATGAGTAACGTAGAAATAGATATCCTCGGAGTAGTGAAGTAACTTAAATTACTTAACAAAAGCAAGTCTTGTGGCCCAGTTGGGTTCCTTTCAGAGTGTGCTGATACGATAGCTCCATACGTAACAATCACATACAACCGTTCGCTCGACGAAAGATCCACACCCAAGGACTGGAAAGCTGCAAAGATCAAAACAGTATTCAAGAAACGTGGCAGGAGTAACCCACTAAAATACAGGCCCATATCATTAACGTCCATATGTAGCATCAGTTCGTGTTCTAACATTATGACTTACCACTAAGAAAACATTCTATTGTTACACTGTCAACACGGATTTAGAAAACATAGTTCTTGTGAAACACAACTAGTTCTTTTCTCACACGAAGTGATGAGTGCTCTTGACAAGGGATTTCAAATTGTGTCCGTATTTCTAGATTTCCAGAAGGCTTTTGACACTGTACCACACAAGCGGCTTGCAGTGAAATTACGTGCTTATGGAGTATCTTCTCAGTAAAGTACTGGATTAGTTCTTTCCTGTCAGAGAGGTCACAGTTCGTAGTAATGGATGTAAAGTCATCGAGTAAAACAGAATTGATTTCTGGCGTTCCCCAGGGCAGTGTTACAGGCCCTTTGCTGTTCCTTATGTATATAAACGATTTAGGAGACAATCTGAGCAGTCGTTTTAGGTTGTTTGCGGATGACGCTGTCGTTTATCGACTAATAAAGTCATCAGAAGATGAAAACAAACTGAAAAACGATTTAGAAAAATATCTGAATAGAAGTGTGAGGTCCTCCACATGAGTGCTAAAACGAATCCCTTAAACTTCGGTTAAAAGATCGATCAATCAAATCTAAAGGCCGTAAATTCTACTAAATACCCAAGAATTACAATCACGAACATCTGAAATTGGAAGGAATACATACAAAATGCTGTGAGGAAGGCTAAGCTAAGACTGCGTTTTATTGACTTCGAAATTTAGGCTCATTTAGTAAATGGGACAAATCTACTAATGAGACTGCTTACACTATGCTTTCTCCGTCCTCTCTTAGAATACTGCTGCTGGATGTGGCATCCTCACCAGATACGATTAAGGGAGTACAGCGAGAAAGTACAAAGAAAGACAGCATTTTTTGTATTACCGCGAAATAGGGGAGACAGTGTCACTGAAATGATACAAGATGTGGGGTGGATCTCATTAAAACAAAGGTGTTTTTCGTTGCGGCGCAATCTTTTCACGAAATTTCAATCACCAACTGTCTCCTCTGAATGGGAAAGTATTTTTTTGGCGCTGACCTACATAGGCAGAAACTATCAGCCCGATAAAACAAGCGAAATCAGAGCTCGCACGGAAAGATATAAGTTTTCGTTTTTTCCACGCGCTGTATGAGATTGGGATAATAGAGAATTATTGTAAAGGTAGTTCGATGAACCTTCTGCCAGGCACTTAAATGTGATTTGCAGAGTATCCATGTACATGTAGATGAGGAACAACAGGGGGCCTATGAGGCTTCCTCGGGGCACGAAAGTTATCACTTCTACTTTACTCCATTACTTTCTGTCAGTTATTACGAACTATGACCTTTCTGACAGTAAGTCACAAATCCAGTCACACAACTGGGACGGTACTCCGTAGACAAGCAATTTAATTAGAAGTCGCTTGTGAGGAAACTTGTCAAAAGTCTTCTCGAAATCTAAAAATATTGAATCAATTTTACGGCCCCTGTCGATAACCCTCGTTACTTCGTGAGAATAAAGGGCCAGTTGAGTTTCACAAGAACGGTATTTTCTGAATCCATGCTGGCTATTTGTCAATGAATTAATTTTCTTTGTGGCGATTCATAATGTTTCTACCGGTATGTCATATCCAGCTGACCCACAGATGAATCAGATGCCATAGAGCTAACAAACTGAGGGGAACACTGCTGAATTTCATCATATGTTCAAAATAGTCCCAGATATTTTCTATGGATATAAGATCGAGTGGTTTAGCAGACCCGTCGAGGTAACGTAGGGTGCAGAAACATATGCGTGCTATACTGTGAACAAGTGTGTTGTCATCTTAGAATACGGGACCGTTCACAGCAACACTTCGCACCGATAATGTTCAAAGCTTGATTCATAGGCACGGCAACCTGATGCGAGGGCCCAAGTCGAGGTACGACGAACTTTCTAAAATCTCGCGGAACCAGCTTCGCCCTGAACTTTGTTCTCCATTCACTGCAGTTTAAACACCTCACTGGGATGTTGGTGCACTCAATGCCTTTTGCAATACTTCAAAACTGCAACTCGTCGGGATAACACTACATGCTTCAGTTCAGCTGTTGTCCAAGGTCCTGTGTCATTTGGACAATTAAAGACGATCTGCATTATGTGCCACCGTAAGCAGAGGCCTCCTAGAGGTAGCCAGCTCATGTGTCCAATGCGTAAAGCTCCCTTCACAGTGTGCTCTTGTAAACTGATTGATATAAACCTGAAGTCACTGACAGCGACAATTGCTGTCGGGTTAGAAATCTATCGGTATTGACAAGGCCGCGAATTCGCCTTCAGACACTGTCGGTTAATGTCTTTATACGAACATGCTTCTATGTTATGTTACATATCTGCGGATGGTACACCATCCTTTACAGCTACATTGGTCAGTCCGCACTGAATATCAGAAAGTCGAGCAACTTCATTCACAGTGTCTTCATGAGCATCCCCAGTCACGATAGTTCCTTCCTGCCGTTCTTACTGCTGTGACACATACACATTTCATTGCGACGTTTTCCGCAACCAGCCACAGTTTTAAGGCATCACGTGCTAAAATGGCGCTGTGACTGCAAGATAGTAATTATCGTATGGCAGCGAAATTTAGTAGATACTCTAATGCTTCAGTGCGGAACAGTTTTACGTTAGAAAAAGTTAGGACTAATTTGAGCCAGAATTCAAAATAGTCGTAATGAAACGTGGATTAGAAACAGGACGTTGGCAGAAAAGGTCAAACAAGTGAGGAAGGCATAATGTTGGTTTTCTTATTAACCGCCGCTTACACAATTTGTTCAGAGTGAGAACAGCAGAGGTCCTCAAGATGCTCTATCCGTAAAACGTGATCAACAGTCTCTCGCAGCAGTTACGGTGGAATCCCATCACCGTGTTCGTGTATAGTGGCCTTCAGATCAGGTAGACATCGAACGTGTCCCTGGTAAAAGAGTCCGTTTCGATATCTACGGAGCGAAAAGTTCAAAAAATGGGTCAAATGGCTCTGAGCACTATGGGACTCAACATCTGTGGTCATGTCCCCTAGAACTTAGAACTACTTAAACCTAACTAACGTAAGGACATCACACACATCCATGCCCGAGGCAGGATTCGAACCTGCGACCGCAGCAGTCCCGCGGTTCCTGACTGCGCGCCTAGAACCGCTAGACCACAGCGGCCGGCGGAGCGAAAAGTCACATGGATTCAGATCAGATGATGTTGCAAATCACACGTCTGTAAAACCTCTGGAGGTATCAAGTTCGTGGTTGCTTGCATTAAACAGATCTTTCACTTGGCGAGTGACATGGGGTGTTGCCACATCTTGCATGACACCAATGTTTCCACACAGTTGTACTCTTCCAAACTAGGAATCACATGTTGTAATAGGTGGCCTCCACAACGAGCGTACGTCACGATACACCTGACAAGCCCTCTGGGTGTATTCTCTTGAAACAAGAACGAACCGACGACTAAGGTGTCGGTATATCCTCACCACACACTCACATACGGCGAGTGCAGTGGCTCTCTGTGCACCACACACGGCTTAACAGTACCCCGAATTCGGCAGTAGTGTAGTGTAAGGTGTGCCTCTTCACTCCATAGAACATAGCACGGCCACATGTTACCAATTTCGATCCGTGCCAGAATCAGAGGAGCAATTTCACAACCTTTTTGCGGATCACTGGTTTCAGTTGCTGCCCCATGTGGATCTTGTGCGGATACCAGTGTAAACTAGATCGTAAGACTTCCCGTGCTGTTGATCGTGGGATGGACAACTGTCGTGACACCCCACGAGCACTAACACTATTCGGGACACGTGTTGCATTGTCACTTACAGCAACAGCAGCCCCGTTAATGGCTTCCACCGGGACAGGACGCCTTCCTCTTCCAGGTGCCACACCGAGCTCACCTGTGTTTTCGAATTTCGCTGTCATCTTCTTTAAACCATCTACTGACTCATAAAACAGGTTCCGTAGCAGCACATGGTCACTATTGCCACCAAGAATAACTCCCAAAGTATGATAGGAGCTGAAACGTTTGTAGGACAAAAGTTGCATGAGACAAGGAGGGCCATAATATGACGTTGGTTTTTGTTGATGGGTGGAGTGACTTCAGAGATATGAAGATCAACTTTGCTTTTTAAATGGGATTCTATAGTTTGTTACTTATTTTCTGGTAGCGGCTATAGAGACGAATCTAATGATGCGTAACAGTAAGCTCTTTGAGCGTCAGAGAATGTCACAAAGGTGGCATGAACGTTCATTTACAAAGGGTGTTCGAAGTGATGAACATTTGGTCAATGCAATGTTGGCAATCTTCTTATCATAGATTGAGTGGTATTCCTTACCACATCAGTACTTACCGCAGCACATGCTCTGACAATTCTCTCTCACATATCTTAAGGTGTAGTTGAAACGTCTTTACAATGTCTTTTACGAATCCCTACAAGAAATAATCCAGAGGCATCAAGTCTGGTGAACGAGACGCCTACGACACATCTTCTCCGCGTCCAATCGAGCGATATGGGAATTGTCTTTGCAATTTATTTCTAGCCATTAGCGAAAAATGTGCCGGACACCTATCATGTTGATACCACATTCTGCTCCTTGTTCCTAAAGGTATTTCTTCCACTAACAGACATAATGTTTCTTGCTGGGATGTGGTGTATCTACATCTACATCCATACTCCGCAAGCCACCTGAAGGTGTGTGGCGGAGGGTACCCTGAGTACCTGTATCTGTTCTCACTTCTATTCCAGTCTCGTATTGTTCGTGGAAAGAAGGATTGTCGGTATGCTTCTGTGTGGGCTCTAATCTCTCTGATTTTATCCTCATGGTCTCTTCGCGAAATGTACGTAGGAGGGAGCAATGTACTGCTTGACTCCTCGGTGAAGGTATGTTCTCGAAACTTTAACAAAAGTCCGTATCGAGCTACTGAGCGTCTCTCCTGCAGAGTCTTCCACTGGAGTTTATCTATCATCTCCGTAACGCTTTCGCGATTACTAAATGATCCTGTAACGAAGCGCGCTGCTTTCCGTTGGATCTTCTCTATCTCTTCTATCAACCCTATCTGGTAGGGATCCCACACCGCTGAGCAGCATTCAGTTTCACTCCAGAATGTTTCTTTTATTGCCATTAATGCTTCTTCGATGTAGAGATTGAACAGCAGAGGCGAAAGGCTACATACCTGTCATACACCCTTTTTAATCCGAGCACTTTGATCTTGATCGTCCGCTCTCATTATTCCCTCTTGGCTCTTCTATATATGGTATATTACCCGTCTGCCTGTATAGCTTACCACTATTTTTCTCTGAATTTCGAACATATTGCACCATTTTACAATGCCGAATGCTTTTTCCTTGTAGAAGAATCCTATGAATGTGTCTTGATTTTTCTTTAGTCTTCTACATCTACATCTACATTTATACTCCGCAAGCCACCCAACGGAGTGTGGCGGAGGGCACTTTACGTGCCACTGTCATTACCTCCCTTTCCTGTTCCAGTCGCGTATGGTTCGCGGGAAGAACGACTGTCTGAAAGCCTCCGTGCGCGCTCTAATCTCTCTAATTTTACATTAGTGATCTCCTCGGGAGGTATAAGTAGGGGGAAGCAATATATTCGATACCTCATCCAGAAACGCACCCTCTCGAAACCTGGCGAGCAAGCTAAACCGCGATGCAGAGCGCCTCTCTTGCAGAGTCTGCCAATTGAGTTTGTTAAACATCTCCGTAACGCTATCACGGTTACCAAATAACCCTGTGACGAAACGCGCCGCTCTTGCTTCCATTATCAATCGAAACGTCAGAATTACTTCTCTGGTGCTTTGCCTTTCTATTCTTCTGTATATTATACTCAGAAACTTGCGTGTATGAACATGTTAAGCTGATTGTTCGATAATTCTCGCACTTGTCAGTTCTTGCAGTTTTCGGAATTTTGTGGACGATATTTTTCCGGAAGTCAGATAGTATGTCGCCAGACTCATAGATTTTGCTACCTCCCCCAAGGATTTTAGAAATTCTGATGCAATGTTATCTATCGCACCCACCTAATTTGGTCTTAAGTTCCTCCAAAGCTCTCTTAAATTCTGATTCTAGTACTTGATCCCATATCTCTTCTAAACCGACTCCCGTTTCTTCTCCTATCTCGTCAGACAAATCTTCCCCTTCATAGAGGCCTTCAATGTTTCTTTCCATCTATCCGCTCTCTCTTCTGCGTTTAACAGTGGAATTACGGTTGCACTCTTAATGCTACCACCCTTGCTTTTAATTTCACCGAAGCTTGTATTTCTTTTCTTACGCATGGTTTCTTGGCAGTTACCTTCTTTGTACCTATGTTTTCCTTTCCAACTTCTCTGACTGTCCATTTTAGATATGTCCATTCCTCTTCAACTGTACTGTCTACTGAGCTGTTCTTTATTACTGTATCTGTAGTCTTAGAGAACTTCAACCGTATATTGTTATTCTTTAGCACTTTCATATCCCACTTCTTTGCATATTGAACCTAGAACCAAGAACGTTTTGATTACTTTTTAAAGACCCTACCCTCTTTTTTTGCATTTTGTTCGTTGTATTTGGTCATAGTGGACGTCACATGACATCCGTTGAAGTTCGTTGTTGAGTCTTTCACTGAGTTTTTTATTACAGAGGCCAGCCTGCTCTCTGACCTAACACGCTGAGGTACTATGCCGGCACCCCTAGACCCAGATGCCCACTTCAGAGGCGTTGTGGTTTTCCAAATGACGGTGTAGACGTCGTACTGTCATACAAACATCTTACAGCGTTAGATTTGCACCTCATGGTCAAAACTGCAAATAATTTTTTTCAGTGTAAATCGTTGTCACGTTAACACAATTGCACTCTACCACGTTTACCTGCCGTCAGATAATTACAGCCACATTGGATCTCCGTGAGTAACTGCGCTCTGACTATAACCACCCGTTAGCATTACGTGGCGCGCTGCGTGGCCGCGCGGTTTGAGGCGCCATGTCACGAACTGCGCGACCCCTCCCACGGGCATGGGTGTATGTGTTGTTGTTAGCATAAGTTAGTTTTAGTATTGTGTAAATCTAGGGACCAATGACTTGAGCAGTTCGGTTCCTTAGGAATCCAAACACATTTGAACATTTGAGCACTACGTCCGGTAAGTTTCGCGTGTCCTCCCAGCTAAGCCGACACTGAGACGCGTTTAGGATGTGACGAGACACGGGTAGAGCTGCGCGGGCTGAGACGCGTATGACTAGTGTGCCCATCAGTCGCATGCCAGACGCCGCTAACTGACCTACTGCTTGCCAAACTGAAAATGTGTGGTTCACCAATTAAAGAGTTATTATTATTAGACTTGAGTTTCGTATCGGAATCGGATACTACTGCTGAAGTCGAAGTATTGCTTTATTCATTAATGAACAAAAAAATTTAAATCAGCAGAATGGCTAGAAAACATTTTTCAATGAAGTACATTGTATCACGTAACCCAACACTGACACAAATGGATATAATGCACAGGAACCGATTGCATTTCAACAAAAATTGTCAGTGTTTTTGAGATATGTGATGTTCACTGACATCTATTGTCTTTGTGTAAAGAATTATTTTCAACCCCCAACTGAAAAGGTATCATAAAGCTCTATACATTCCCACACAATATCTATTAATTTTTCTTCTGCTATTGTGAAAAGTAAACTATTCATTCACCGCACAACAAGATGGTCTGTGTACTTTCAGTGGTATGGAAGCTAGCCAGGTGTGCTTTGTGAGGGGAAGAGCTCACGTCGTTCTTAAAAAATTGTCATGAATGGAGATCTGCCTTTGTTAGCAACACTTTTCAACAAATTACATATATCAAACAACAAGACCCTTTCAGGATATCTTAGTTATGTAAAGTTACCGCCGGCCGCGGTGGTCTCGCGGTTCTAGGCGCGCAGTCCGGAACCGTGCGACAGCTACGGTCGCAGGTTCGAATACTGCCTCGGGCATGGATGTGTGTGATGTTCTTAGGTCAGTTAGGTTTAAGTAGTTCTAAGTTCTAGGGGACTGATGACCACAGCTGTTAAGTCCCATAGTGCTCAGAGCCATTTGAACCATTTGTAATGTTACCGACCACGTCTTCATTTATGTAGTGTGTTATATAACTAATTTATTAATGCCGATACTGTGTCTGCAACAACTGAAACTCTTTCCCTCGTCACGACGAGCCCATTAAAGCGGTCATTTGTGGAGGTTCCTCTACTGTTTCTAGCTTTCAGTGGAAATGTGACGTACACATGCATGTAGTAAAATGTCTCTTATTAGATTCATATCCAAATAATCCAGTGAAACTTGTATACTTCAGATCTTGGACGTTTTTTACCAGGCGCATAAATTGTTCACACTTGTGGAAATTAACCCTTTTCGAATTATTGTAGCAGATCGTGGAGATACGCCAGCGTAACAGGCCGCACGTAGTTAACCTTCTTTTACTTTCCTGCCTTGCTGTTCGATCACATTCTTTTAAAATATTCTTTACTTTTTTTATTCACTACCCTCACGATGACTTGTCTGTCCCTTCGCGCAATCTGAAAACATTGTGGAGGCAGAAGTTATAATCCTAGTGGTAAATGACTCACCAGTTATGGAACTGTACATTATTATTGACAAAAGAAAAAAACAAAATATACTGATAAATAACTGAAAAACGTAATGTGTTAACGAAAAAAGACGTAGCGTTTAAACGACGAAAAACGGAACACCACTCAATGACAGTAAAATTCAGCGTAGATACAGCTATAATTTTCGGACTGCCAGTACCGGTACTGCCCTTATGCACGGTGACGCAGGTAGCATTTGGCAACACTGTCTTCGCGCTCCGCGCAACCCCCTGCCGAACTGCTAGTTATCGTGGCGCGCAGCGCGAGAAATTGTGCCACAACCACAACGCCTAGGGACCTGGCGCGTCCCCATGGCAACACGTCCCAATGTCCGTGGTCTCATTTGAACCTGCTGAGTTACAAAAACGCTCGCTGCACTGCTCCACGCCACACGCGCGATACTCGTCTCTATTTGCGCCTAGCATTGAGTCATCAGACACACGTTCTATGGTTTTTTGGCTGATATTTATTATTACCTCCCCCCCCATGAACCATGGACCTTGCCGTTGGTGGGGAGGCTTGCGTGCCTCAGCGATACAGATGGCCGTACCGTAGGTGCAACCACAACGGAGGGGTATCTGTTGAGAGGCCAGACAAACGTGTGGTTCCTGAAAAGGGGCAGCAGCCTTTTCAGTAGTTGCAGGGGCAACAGTCTGGATGATTGACTGATCTGGCCTTGCAACATTAACCAAAACGGCCTTGCTGTGCTGGTACTGCGAACGGCTGAAAGCAAGGGGAAACTACAGCCGTAATTTTTCCCGAGTACATGCAGCTTTACTGTATGAGGAAATGATGATGGCATCCTCTTGGGTAAAATATTCCGGAGGTAAAATAGTCCCCCATTCTGATCTCCGGGCGGGGACTACTCAGGAGGATGTCGTTATCAGGAGAAAGAAAACTGGCGTTCTACGGATCGGAGCGTGGAATGTCAGATCCCTTAATCGCGCAGGTAGGTTAGAAAATTTAAAAAGGGAAATGGATAGGTTAAAGTTAGATATAGTGGGAATTAGTGAAGTTCGGTGGCAGGAGGAACAAGACTTCTGGCCAGGTGAACACAGGGTTATAAACACAAAATCAAATAGGGGTAATGCAGGAGTAGGTTTAATAATGAATAGGAAAATAGGAATGCGGGTAAGCTACTACAAACAGCATAGTGAACGCATTATTGTGGCCAAGATAGATACGAAGCCCACACCTACTACAGTAGTACAAGTTTATATGCCAACTAGCTCTGCAAATGATGAAGAAATTGAAGAAATGTACGATGAAATAAAAGAAATTATTCAGATAGTGAAGGGAGACGAAAATTTAATAGTAATGGGTGACTGGAATTCGAGTGTAGGAAAAGGGAGAGAAGGAAACATAGTAGGTGAATATGGATTGGGGCTAAGAAATGAAAGAGGAAGCCGCCTAGTAGAATTTTGCACAGAGCACAACTTAATCATAGCTAACACTTGGTTTGAGAATCATGAAAGAAGGTTGTATACGTGGAAGAACCCTGGAGATACTAAAAGGTATCAGATAGATTATATAATGGTAAGACAGAGATTTAGGAACCAGGTTTTAAGTTGTAAGACATTTCCAGGGGCAGATGTGGACTCTGACCACAATCTATTGGTTATGACCTGTAGATTAAAACTGAAGAAACTGCAAAAATGTGGGAAATTAAGGAGATGGGACCTGGATAAACTGAAAGAACCAGGGGTTGTACAGAGTTTCAGAGAGAGCATAAGGGAACAATTGACAGGAATAGGGGAAAGAAATACAGTAGAAGAAGAATGGGTAGCTCTGAGGGATGTAGTAGTGAAGGCAGCAGAGGATAAAGTAGGTACAAAGACGAGGGCTGCTAGAAATCCTTGGGTAGCAGAAGAAATATTGAATTTAATTGATGAAAGGAGAAAATATAAAAATGCAGTAAATGAAGCAGGCAAAAAGGAATACAAACGTCTCAAAAATGAGATCGACAGGAAGTGCAAAATGGCTAAACAGGGATGGCTAGAGGACAAATGTAAGGATGTAGAAGCTTATCTCACTAGGGGTAAGATAGATACTGCCTACAGGAAAATTAAAGAGACCTTTGGAGAGAAGAGAACCACGTGTATGAATATCAAGAGCGCAGATGGCAGCCCAGTTCTAAGCAAAGAAGGGAAGGCAGAAAGGTGGAAGGAGTATATAGAAGGTTTATACAAGGGCGATGTACTTGAGGACAATATTATGGAAATAGAAGAGGATGTAGATGAAGACGAAATGGGAGATACGATACTGCGTGAAGAGTTTGACAGAGCACTGAAAGACCTGAGTCGAAACAAGGCCCCCGGAGTAGACAACATTCCATTAGAACTACTGACGGCCTTGGGGGAGCCAGTCATGACAAAACTCTACCAGCTGGTGAGCAAGATGTGTGAGACAGGCGAAATACCCTCAGACTTCAAGAAGAATATAATAATTCCAATCCCAAAGAAAGCAGGTGCTGGCAGATGTGAAAATTACCGAACTATCAGTTTAATAAGCCACGGCTGCAAAATACTAACGCGAATTCTTTACAGACGAATGGAAAAACTGGTAGATGCAGACCTCGGGGAAGATCAGTTTGGATTCCGTCGAAATGTTGGAACACGTGAGGCAATACTGACCTTACGACTTATCTTAGAAGAAAGATTAAGAAAAGGCAAACCTATGTTTCTAGCATTTGTAGACTTAGAGAAAGCTTTTGACAATGTTGACTGGAATACTCTTTTTCAAACTCTAAAGGTGGCAGGGGTAAAATACAGGGAGCGAAAGGCTATTTATAATTTGTACAGAAACCAGATGGCAGTAATAAGAGTCGAGGGGCATGAAAGGGAAGCAGTGGTTGGGAAAGGAGTGAGACAGGGTTGTAGTCTCTCCCCGATGTTATTCAATCTGTATATTGAGCAAGCAGTAAAGGAAACAAAAGAAAAATTTGGAGTAGGTATTAAAATTCATGGAGACGAAGTAAAAACTTTGAGGTTCGCCGATGACATTGTAATTCTGTCAGAGACGGCAAAGGACTTGGAAGAGCAGTTGAACGGAATGGACAGTGTCTTGAAAGGAGGATATAAGATGAACATTAACAAAAGCAAAACGAGGATAATGGAATGTAGTCAAATTAAATCGGGTGATGCTGAGGGAATTAGATTAGGAAATGAGACACTTAAAGTAGTAAAGGAGTTTTGCTATTTAGGAAGTAAAATAACTGATGATGGTCGAAGTAGAGAGGATATAAAATGTAGACTGGCAATGGCAAGGAAAGCGTTTCTGAAGAAGAGAAATTTGTTAACATCGAATATAGATTTATGTATCAGGAAGTCGTTTCTGAAAGTATTTGTTTGGAGTGTAGCCATGTATGGAAGTGAAACATGGACGATAACTAGTTTGGACAAGAAGAGAATAGAAGCCTTCGAAATGTGGTGCTACAGAAGAATACTGAAGATAAGGTGGATAGATCACGTAACCAATGAGGAGGTATTGAATAGGATTGGGGAGAAGAGAAGTTTGTGGCACAACTTGACTAGAAGAAGGGATCGGTTGGTAGGACATGTTTTGAGGCATCAAGGGATCACAAATTTAGCATTGGAGGGCAGCGTGGAGGGTAAAAATCGTAGAGGGAGACCGAGAGATGAGTACACTAAGCAGATTCAGAAGGATGTAGGTTGCAGTAGGTACTGGGAGATGAAGCAGCTTGCACAGGATAGAGTAGCATGGAGAGCTGCATCAAACCAGTCTCAGGACTGAAGACAACAACAACAACATTTATTATTAGAATTTTATAACGCATAGGTGGAGTCTGGACAAATAAATTACTGTTCATCACATGTTTTATGGGACCGTCATTGTCATAGTAAAACGTTGTTTCTCGTCGTAGACAAAATATTTTTTTAAAGTGGGATTCTATGTAAACTGTTGTTCGCCACTTACTCCTTATCCGACTATCCCCGTCTCGTGTGCCGGCGCGTCCTGCGCCATGTTTCTGCTGCAACCATGAAGCAGCGCAACTCAACCGTTACAGGAATTCTGGCTATTCCTCGTGTTTCTCCGTCATTTTTAGTGCATGCATGGTGTGCGTACTGTAAGACCTTCGGTACACACACCATCAGATTATTTGACTTGTCGCTCTAACGAAGTAGGCGAGTGTCAGAAATATGTCTCGTGGTCTTATCGTGGCGTGTTTATCTTCTGCCGTTAGGTCAGACGATAGAAATGCCACTTGCACTCTTAGAGTAGCAGATTGACGGTGACCAACTTTAAACAGGACTTTATTAATTTTCACACACATTTATTAAAATAGTAACAAGCATAAACCTTATGTAACTTGATTCTGGACGCTATTTACAACTGACAATCTGAAATTCCTTTGTTTCTTGGTATGTTAATCTTATTCTCACATATCTCTGATACTTGACAAAGTGTCTATACATTTCTCTTCATGGCTATGCACAAAAATATGATAATCTTATTAGGTGCAGAGTGAAACTTGACAATAGACAGGTACAGACTAATGCAGACTGACTAATCGGATGTCTGTACACTCGCTATAATACCTCACGTGTTCAGGTATCACTGTGTGAGTGTGATCCGTGAGGAGAAAAGGTTCTACGTTAGCAGCAATCTCATTGGCTGCATTACATATTAATATGCGGATCGGCGGAAGCAGAATTTGGTCCGTCTCTAAGGCAGCGCCATCTCGTAGTGCGGAGACGAACGAGCGCTGAGCCTGCGCTGTTGTGCTAAGCGGGGCGCGCTCTAGTGGGAAAGTTGTGTACGCGCTGACTACGCGAAACTATGTACACAACACCGAGTAAAAGCAAGTATAACATCTGCCTGAGCATTCTTTCTTTACGGGCAAGTAGAACGCTGTTTCTCCTGGCTTCCTGGCCACTCTTGTCGATCATTGCTTATAGCTGTCGCTATTGCGTGTACAGCGCCGGTTTTCCTGTTTGTGAAGGATGAGAAAAGTTCTCCAGCCTGGATATAGTGCACCAGTCTCTCCTTAATCTGGGTAAATCAGTGGTGGCCTGGGACGACTATGCAATTTTCAAAGCGAGTGGTTTCCGTTGGATGGTTGGTATTCCTGGAAGAGGCAGCTTGAAGCAGCACCTGCCCACATTCTACCCAGGAGGCTGACTGGCCGAAAGGACTACATGTCAAAATAATGTTGTAGAGCTGTTTTGTAACCCCCAAAATCGTGACCAGCCGGCAGCCGCTGGGAGGGTAGAATGGGAGAGGTGGTGCTGTGGAGCAAATACAAGTAGGGGTGGGAAAAACTGACCGGTCTAAACCGATAACAGTATTTCAGTTCTCAATGACTGACATTTTTTTATATTTATTTGTCTCGATTGTAACAGGGTCTTTCCAATTTTTACTAATGACTGGGTAAAAAAACGGCATATCAGTGCGCTGTAGTAGCAGTGCCTTCTGGGTTCTAAATAATACTTTTTTTTAAAAAAAAAAGAGTGATGTTTATTCGTAAATATTCCATCGCCCTCAAATACTGGATTGTTATAGAAACTGTGTTAAGCGATCAACACTATTTTAATACCAACACCCACAATTAGAAATTAGCAGCAAACACATTACATAAAAATCGTTACGGCACTACAGAGACAGTAATGTACCTGTTACAGTGTGGCGTGGCATGTAAGACAATGCACTGCTCGTTATTGTGGCAGCTTTTGCCACTGAATGCATCAGGATGACCACATGTAGCGGGAAGACCTCAAATGTAGCGGGAGGGTGCCAGGAGTTGCCATATTAAAACTCGGCAAACTAGCTTTCCCTATGCTGAACGGTGGTGCCGCTACATCGTGTACGTGCTGTGTGCAACACTCGCCCCCGCCTGGTCTATACGGTAATTTCTCGCTGCCGTCCTCGGACATCAGGTGAATAGCAGAACGGTTCCACCCGTAGTTTGAAATGCGGTGGCAATATAGTACAATGCTCCATTTACTTTTTAATATTAACAACGGGAAGAGACAAGAAGAGAAAAGAAAAAGAAACGTCAAATGTGCGTGAATTTCAAACGTGTGTGAATTCCTAAGGGACCAAACTGCTGAGATCATAGGTCTCTAGACTTATACGCTCCTTAAACTAACAAACCAACTTATGCTAAGAACGAAACACACACACACACACACACACACAGACACAGCCATGCCCGACGGAGGACTCGAAACTCGGGCGGGAGGGGCCGCACAATACGTGACATGGCGCCGCAAACCGCGCGGCCACACCGCGCGGCAGGAAGAAGGCACAACGAACTTACGTCGTCATATAAGAAACAAACGTTCACTATTCTTCTGGGATGAAAAGGTAATCTTCATTGATATACGTATAATAGAACTGCTTGCCAATGGTCTTGCCGCAGTAGTAACACAAGTTCCCTTTAGATCATCAAAGGTAACCGCTGTCGGGCTGGGATAGCACTTGGATGGGTGACCATCCGGTCTGCCAAGTGCTATTTGGCAAGCGGGATACACTCAACGCTTGTGAATCAAACAGAGAAGCTACTTGATTGATTAGTCACGGCTCCGGTCTCGGAAACTGACTTAGGGCCGGGAGAGCGGTGTGCTGACCACATGCCTCTTCATACGAGTATACGCATCCAGTGACGCCTGTGGGCTGACGATGATACGGCGGCCGGTCGGTACCGTTGGGCCTTCATGGCCTGTTCGAGAGAAGCTATAATTGTACTGATGTACCAAAAAAATGGGATAATAACTGAACTCTTCATTTCTTTGTCACTTCATGCCGGAAAACTTATCATCCAAAAGTGACGTTGTAGGGAAGTCGCTCTCGTTGCCGCCGCGTCTATCTCCTTCAATTTCGCAGTCTTTGCTGCAGATAGTGAGACCGATTTCCGTCTTAACTTTAACCTCACACACATTGTGATCTCCTATTCCTTCATCTTCATTAGAATTTTTTAGTCTTTGTGTGAAGTCTCCTTTTACTACTGGAAATAAGAACAATAAAAACCGAAAATCGATTATTTCAGAAATTGGTTATTTTGAGCAGTTTTAACAGTTGGGTTAAAATAGAAACCAAGTGACCGGGTATAACCAAAAACTGGCTGTTTCAGCGGTAACCACAATTCCTAGTAGTGCGTCCTTGGTGAGTCTTATTAAAGGTAAGGCACAGCCACTACTTTTTTTTTGCATTCTGCGACTTGAAGCAACGATTGCTCCCACAAGAAAGAGGATAGGCACATTCGAAAGGGTCGGGAGTAAATTTGTAGCTCTGCTTGGTTTAGGTAGCATCATGCAGTGGATGAAGTGGAAACGTGCGTTCGTTGGCGAGGCATACTTTTCTAAAAGTCGCTCAGTCATCGCCGCGGAAGGTGCATTCTATTACTCACTCCAATTTTGCTCGTATTCCTGACTGAAAGATCATTGTTTCATGGGTAACTGACTTCAGGGGAACTGGTGGTTAGAACAAAAAAACGGAATGCGGATCTACTGTTTAAAGTGGAATCTAAACCACGAGTTGTTTCTGCAGACTTCTCATATCATTGCGAGGTAAAAGCTAGTTTAAAATGAAGATTGAGAAATCCATGGTCTGACCGTGTTTCTATTCCGCTATCTCTCGGTTTCAAAACAAGCGCTTTATGGCTAGACTAACACGTACTACATACAGACAGTTCATCTCCAGGTTTTAATGAGTGACTTTGAGAGTACCGAATGCTGCATAAATGACCGTATTTTTCGACAGCATTGTCATAGAAGCTTAAATTTATTACAGCACCAGTGGACCGTAGTCCTTAGTGTGTGACATTAATATCAAACTCATACTTTTCCCCCTTTCTGTGAAAAGGAGTCTTAACAACTGGACGGACAGACAGACTGAGGGGCAACAAAGTGAACCTGTAAGAGTTCCGTTTTCACCGGCTGAGGTACGGAGCCGTGAACTGTGGACTTCCACGAACAGCAATGTCATTGAAAAAGGTTTTCTGCACTGCGGTCGCCTCGGTGCTCCGCCCGCAAACCTGCAGATGGTGTTGGGATGTCAGCTCGTTCTGCGAGGCAGATCGTTAATGAAGAACTAAAATTTGATATATACAAATTTTCACGGAGCAGGAACTGAAGCCATTCTATTTTGTTGCTCGAGAAAATGCATGTGGAGTTCTTCTTGGTATCCCTCGCAACACTCTTGTTTCCTTCAGTGATAAGGTTCACTTCCATCTGTAAATAAACAGAGATCTGAATACAATTTCGAAATAGTTGGACTGCCACAGAGCTTTGGTTAGTGGTATAGAAGAAGTGATAATTTTAAACCTGCCCCGTGGGCTTAAGCGAAGCTGGTGCCCTTATTTAGCATAACGGTACGGCAGTGTGGCAGTGTATAAAAGTAATCTAGGTCCGCCAAGCAATACGAAGCACGATATGCTTGCGCTTCTCAGGTCGCTAGAAGTGCGTGGACTCTCGTCGGGACTACGTAATCTCCGAGACGGCTTTCTTTTTTTTGTCATCAGTCTACTGACTGGTTTGATGCCGCCCGCCCGCACTTGCAACCTACGTCCTCAATTATTTGCTTGACGTATTCCAATCTCTGTCTTCCTCTACAGTTTTTGCCCTCTACAGCTCCCTCTAGTACCATGGAAGTCATTCCCTCATGTCTTAGCAGATGTCCTATCATCCTGTCCCTTCTGATTCTAAGTGTTTTCCACATATTCCTTTCGTCTCCGATTCTGCGTATAACCTCCTCATTACTTACCTTAGCAGCCCACCAAATTTTCAACATTCATCAATAGCACCACATCTCAAATGCTTCGATTCTCTTCTGTTCCGGTTTTCCCACAGTCCATGTTTCACTACCATACAATGCTGTACTCCAGACGTACATCCTCAGAAATTTCTTCCTCAAATTAAGGCCGGTATTTGATATTAGTAGACTTCTCTTGGCCAGAAATGCCTTTTTTGCCATAGCGAGTCTGCTTTTGATGTCCTCCTTGCTCCGTCCATCATTGGTTATTTTACTGCCTAGGTAGCAGAATTCCTTAACTTAATTGACTTCGTGACCATCAATCCTGATGTTAAGTTTATCGCTGTCCTCATTTCTACTACTTCTCATTACCTTCGTCTTTCTCCGATTTACTCTCAAACCATACTGTCTACTCATTAGACTGTTCATTCCGTTCAGCAGATCATTTAATTCTTCTTCACTTTCACTCAGGATAGCAATGTCATCAGCGAATAGTATCATTGATATCCTTTCACCTTGTATTTTAGTTCCACTCCTGAACCTTTCTTTTATTTCCATCATTGCTTCCTCGATGTACAGAATGAAGAGTAGGGGCGAAAGGCTACAGCCTTGTCTTACTCCCTTCTTAATACGAGCACTTCTTTCTTGATCGTCCACTCTTATTATTCCCTCTTGGTTGTTCAAATGGCTCAACTGCTGTGGTCATTAGTCCCCTAGAACGTAGAACTACTTAAACCCAACTAACCTAAGGACATCACACACATTCATGCCCGAGGCAGGATTCAAACCTGCGACCGTAGCAGTTGCACGGTTCCGGAATGCGCGCCTAGAACCGCGAGACCACCGCGGCCGGCTCTTGGTTGTTCTACATATTGTATATGACCCGTCTCTCCCTGTAGCTTACCCCTATTTTTTTCAGGGTCTTGAAGAGCTTGCACCATTTTATATTGTCGAACACTTTTTCCAGGTCGACAAATCCTATGAACGTGTCTTGATTTTTCTTTAGCCTTGCTTCCATTATTAGCCGTAACGCCATAATTGCCTCTCTCGTGCCTCTGACCGTCACCTAGCGCATTCTCAATTTTCTTTTCCATTCTTCTGTATATTATTCTTGTAAGAAACTTCGATGCATGAGCTGTTAAGCTGATTGTGCGATAATTCTCGCACTTGTCAGCACTTGCCGTCTTCGGAATTGTGTGGATGATGCTTTTCCGAAAGTCATATGGTATGTCGCCAGACTCATATATTCTACACACCAACGTGAATAGTCGTTTTGTTGCCACTTCCCCTAATGATTTTAGAAATTCTGATGGAATGTTATCTATCCCTTCTGCCTTATTGGACCGTAAGTCCTCCAAAGCTCTTTTAAATTCCGATTCCAATACTGGATCCCCTATCTGTTCTAAATCGACTCCTGTTTCTTCTTCTATTACATCAGACAAATCTTCAACCTCATAGAGACTTTCAATGTATTCTTTCCACCTATCTGCTCTCTCCTCTGCATTTAACAGTGGAATTCCCGTTGCACTCTTAATGTTACCACCGTTGCTTTTTATGTCATCAATGGTTGTTTTGACTTTCCTGTATGCTGAGTCTGTCCTTCCGACAATCATATCTTTTTCGATGTCTTCACATTTTTCCTGCAGCCATTTCGTCTTAGATTCCCTGCGCTTCCTATTTATTTCATTCCTCAGCGACTTGTATTTCTGTATTCCTGATTTTGCGGAACATGGTTGTACTTCCTCCTTTCATCAATCACCTGAAGTATTTCTTCTGTTACCCATGGCTTCTTCGCAGCTACCTTCTTTGTACCTATGTTTTCCTTCCCAACTTCTGTGATGGCCCTTTTTAGAGACGTTCATTCCTTTTCAATTGTGCTGCCTTCTGCGCTATTCCTTATTGCTGTATCTATAGCCTTAGAGAACTTCAAACGTATCTCGCCATTCCTTAGAACTTCCGTATCCCACTTGTTAGCGTATTGATTCTTCCTGACTAATTTCTTGAACTTCAGCCTACTCTTCATCACTACTATATTGTGATCTGAGTCTATATCTGCTCCTGGGTACGCCTTACAATCCAGTATCTGATTTCGGAAACTCTGTCTGACCATGATGTAATCTAATTGAAATCATCCCGTATCTTCCGGCCTTTTCCAAGTATATCTCCTCCTCTTGTGATTCTTGAACAGGGTATTCGCTATTACTAGCTGAAACGTGTTACGGAACTCAATTAGTCTTTCTCCTCTTTCATTCCTTGTCCCAGGCCCATATTCTCCTGTAACATTTTCTTCTACTCATTCCCCTACAACTGTATTCCAGTCGCCCATGACTACTAGATTTTCGTCCCCCTTTACATACTGCATTACCCTTTCAATATCCTCAGACAATTTCTCTATCTGTTCATCTTCAGCTTGCGACGTCGGCATGTATACCTGAACTATCGTTGTCGGTGTTGGTCTGCTGTCGATTCTGATTAGAACAACCCGGTCACTGAACTGTTCACAGTAACACACCCTCTGCCCTACCTTCCTATTCATAACGAATCCTCAGACAATTTCTCTATCTGTTCATCTTCAGCTTGCGACGTCGGCATGTATACCTGAACTATCGTTGTCGGTGTTGGTCTGCTGTCGATTCTGATTAGAACAACCCGGTCACTGAACTGTTCACAGTAACACACCCTCTGCCCTACCTTCCTATTCATAACGAATCCTACACCTGTTATACCTTTTTCTGCTGCTGTTGATATTACCCGATACTCATCTGACCATAAATCCTTGTCTTCCTTCCACTTCACCTCACTGACCTCTACTATATCTAGCTTTGAGCCTTTGCATTTCCCTTTTCAGATTTTCTAGTTTCCCTACCACGTTCAAGCTTCTGACATTCCACGCCCCGACTCGTAGAACATTATCCTTTCGTTGATTATTCAATCTTTTTCTCATGGTAACCTCCCCCTTGGCAGTCCCCTCCCGGAGATCCGAATGGGGGACTATTCCGGAATCTTTTGCCAATGGAGAGATCATCATGACACTTCTTCAAGTGCAGGCCACATGTCCAGTGGATACACGTTACGTGTCTCTAATGCAGTGGTTTCCATTGCCTTCTGCATCCTCATGCCGTAGATCATTGCTGATTCTTCCGCCTCCAGGGGCAATTTCCCAGCCCTAGGACAAGAGAGTGCCCTGAACCTCTATCCGCTCCTCCGCCCTCTTTGACAAGGCCGTTGGCAGAATGAGACTGACTTCTTATGCCGGAAGTCTTCTGCCGCCAATGCTGATTATTTATCAAAATTTAGGCAATGGCGAGGATCGAACCCGGGACCGAAGACGTTTTGTTTATGAATCAAAGACGCTACCCCTAGACCACGGAAAGATGGCATGCCACGAGGAATGTTCCCCTATCGTGCACCTAACAGTATTTATCTTCAAATTAGTACTGTCCCAGTGAATTGCGAGAACCACGTTTTCTCATTTATCATACTCAGTTTTCGGTTCATCCGGTGTTGTTTAGAGCAATGGCCAATGCACGCCATCTTTGACTGTCTTCCGTAACTCGAGTCTTAATGACCTGCGGTTCCTGGATAAATTGACAGGGACTTCTAAGTCGGCAAGTCGACTGTCAACCCTACCAAATCATTGTATTCGTGATAGATGATGACGGTAGATGTCCAGGTCATGTCTTCGGAGACGAAGCAGATAAGCAGCAGCGTTGTCAAAGCTTCATTTCTTTAGGTCTGCTTCACTTCTCTCTTTGGAGGATATTTCTTTCTAGATTTTCTGGATTTTTCATTGCTAACTGTGGTGAAACACACTCTATGAGCTGATAGCAAAATAAACCAGGGCATTGATGCACCTCACGCGATTTAGAAGAACATCCCCCGAACAAACAGAGAGGCCACGCGGAGTAATCATGGTTTGAAAAGATCCAACAGACAAATATGTCACCATCTGAAAAGTAATTCAGGGAGCTGCAGTAGATGGACAAGCCAGGCCATGCTCCAGGAAGTCTAAAAATGGTTCAGATGGCTCTGAGCACTATGGGACTTAACGTCTGAGGTTATCAGTCCCCTAGAACTTAGAACTACTTAAACCTAACTAACCTAAGGACATCAGACACATCCATGCCCGAGGCGGCGAACATAGCGGTCCCGCGGTTCTAGACTGTAGCGCTTAGAACCGCTCGGCAATTCTGGCCGGCTTGGCGAGTTAGATAGTCAATATCACGAGTTGGTTGAAGGGCCCTGTTTATAAGTTTCCAGTCGTTGTCAGTTTGGGAGTGACCCCATGATCTAGCTGGCCAAGGTAGAATTTGGCAAGCAGGAAGACACGCAGTAGAAACTCTCGCTTTGTGAGGGCGGCCACAATCTTGCTGAACCACAAACCGAGAATGGCTTGCCATGAAGGTCAAAAAAAACAGGGCGTATATTATCGTCGGCGTACCGCTGTGCAGTAAGGGTTCAGCGGGTGACAACCAAAGAGGTCCCATCTTGACATGAAATGGCACCCTAGACTATCACTCATGGTTGTCAGCCGTATGGCTGGCAACTGTCAGGTTTTCCACCGTTGTCCAAATCTACTCCAGATACGTCTTCGGCCTGGAATTTCATTGACTGGAGCGGAATTGACTTGAGTGATGATTTCCGCTTCGAACTGAGCCCGAAGACCATTCTGGGGACGCCCTTGGCAGTGGCGGGACACCAACCTGATTGTCGCCCGCCACACGGCCCTGAGGTGATGGTCGGGACTGCTGTTACTTTTCATAGCAGGACCCCTCTGTTTGTCATCTGCGGCACCCTTACAGCACAGCGGTGCGTCGTAGATATTATTATGTTGCCCATGACGCCAAGTCATCTTGGGTTTACATTGCAGCAAGATAATTCCCGCCTGCACAGTGTGAGAGTTTCTGTTGTTTCTCTTCGTACTTGCCAAGACTTACCTTGGCCAACAAGATCACCGGATCTCTCCCTAATTCAGAATTTTTGGGCTTTATGAGGAGTGCCCACAGAATTTGCTACGACATCGCTCACGAGGACATCCAGCAACTCTCTCATTCGACACCATGCCCAATAACTGCCTGTATACTGACTTGTTCAATTTTTGTTCATTTTCATGAAGAAATCATCCAATTTTTCTGCAGTTGTGATCGTTTGTTTGTCTGTCTTTTTCCAATTTTATCGGTATTATATTTTATTCCGGAAAACTCTAGCTTTAGGCTTATTTTTTAATGCTTTGAGTACCAGTTGTTTCTGCGGCAGACCACCATTTCATTAATATATTTCTTTGAAGTACCAGTGTCATTCGAATAAAACCACCGATGTTATTGCAAGACTAAGACATTTAGTTGTACACTGAGGTACTTCTACAGATGTACTGCTCGGCAACAGTCGTTTGTATCGTTCAAAGGCAACAGTCGGCCCGTAGATTGTGCTAGGTGGAGAAGAAGATAGTGACATGTGGTTCCGTTTGTAGTGATCACATACAGGACAACATTGACAGTGGAAGAAAGTACATCTATTTACTACTA